>NC_053025.1:373357047-373658071 GCF_003073215.2 Triticum urartu | reverse complement strand
TCTCATTTGTGATGAGAGCAAGCCTAGAGTACATTTCAGCGACACCTTCACCATCCTTCATTTTGAACTTGTCAAGTTGACTTTGAAGCACATCCAACTTGGATTCCTTGACGGAGTCGGTACCTTCGTGCATATCAATCAAAGTGTCCCAAATTTCATTTACATTCTCAAGACGGCTGATTTTGTTGAATTCTTCGGGGCACAATCCGTTGAAGAGAATATCACAAGCTTGAGCATTGTATTGCAACATCTTCAACTCATCTGCGGTAGCTTCACGGTTTGGTTCTTTCCCATCAAAGAAGTCACCTCGCAAACCAACACACACAATAGCCCAAACGGCGGAGTTATGTCCAAGAATATGCATTTTCATTTTATGCTTCCAACTAGCAAAATTAGTACCATCAAAGTAAGGACCTCTACGGTGATAATTTCCCTCGCTAGACGCCATACTCTCCTAGGTTGTGAAACCAAGGCTATGACCACCAAAAGCTATGGAGATCAAAGCAAATGGAAACCGAAGCTCTGATACCACTTGTAGGATCGAAAGTATGTCTAGAGGGGGGGTGATTAGACTACTTGACCAAATAAAAACTTAACCTTTTCCCAATTTTAGTTCTTGGCAGATTTTAGCTATTGTAGGACAAGTCAAGTAATCATCACACAATTCAAGCAAGCATGCAAAGAGTATATTGGCAGCGGAAAGTAAAGCATGCAACTTGCAAGAATGTAAAGGCAAGGGTTTGGAGAATTCAAACGCAATTGGAGACACGGATGTTTTTCCCGTGGTTCGGATAGGTGGTGCTATCCTACATCCACGTTGATGGAGACTTCAACCCACGAAGGGTAACGGTTGCGCGAGTCCACGGAGGGCTCCACCCATGAAGGGTAATGGTTGCGCGAGTCCACGGAGGGCTCCACCCACGAAGGGTCCACGAAGAAGCAACCTTGTCTATCCCACCATGGCCATCACCCATGAAGGACTTGCCTCACTAGCGGTAGATCTTCACGAAGTAGGCGATCTCCTTGCCCTTACAAACTCCTTGGTTCAACTCCACAATCTTGTCGGAGGCTCCCAAGTGACACCTAGCCAATCTAGGAGACACCACTCTCCAAGAAGTAACAAATGGTGTGTAGGTAATGAACTCCTTGCTCTTGTGCTTCAAATGATAGTCTCCCCAACACTCAACTCTCTCTCATAGGATTTGGATTTTGTGGAAAGAAGATTTGAGTGGAAAGCAACTTGGGGAAGGCTAGAGATCAAGATTCATATGGTAGGAATGGAATATCTTGGTCTCAACACATGAGTAGGTGGTTCTCTCTTAGAACATATGAGTTGGAATTGTGTATGTGTTCTGATGGCTCTCTCCACGAATGAAGAGGAGGTGGAGGGGTATATATAGCCTCCACAAAAAATCCAACCATTACACACAGTTTTCCAATCTCGGTGGGACCGAATCAACAAACTCGGTCGGACCGAAAAGGTAAACCTAGTGACCGTTAGAGATTTTCGGTGGGACTCACATGCAACTCGGTAGGACCGATATGGTTAGGGTTTGGGCATAACATAATCTCGGTGAGACCGATTACACAAACTCGGTGAGACCGATTTTGGTAATTAGCTAACCAGAGAGTTGGTCAGGCAAACTCGGTGGGACCGATTTGCTCTTTCGGTGAGACCGAAAAGTTACAAAAAGGAAACACTGAATTTACATTGCAATCTCGGTGGGACCGATTCGCTCTTTCGGTGAGACCGAAAAGTTACGAAAGGGAAACAGAGAGTTTGCAATCCCATCTTGGTGAGACCGAGATCCCTATCGGTAGAACCGAATTGCTAGGGTTTGGCAGTGGCTTATGACAAGTGAACCTCGGTGGCGCCGGATAGAAAGAATTGGTAGGACCGAGTTTGGCTTAGGGTTTAGGTCATATGTGGATATGGGAAAGTAGTTGAGTATTGTGGAGCATATCACTAAGCACATGAAGCAAGAGGCTCATTAAGCAACACCTCATCCCTCCTTGATAGTATTGGCTTTTCCTAAAGACTCAATGTGATCTTGGATCACTAAAATATAAAATGAAGAGTCTTGAGCTTTTGAGCTTGAGCCAATCCTTTGTCGTTAGCATTTTGAGGGTTCCACTTTCACATCCATGCCATGCCAATGATTGAGCTTTCCTGAAATAGTCATCTTGGAATAGCATTATTTCAATGAGCTATATGTTGTTATGAATTACCAAAACCACCTAGGGATAGTTTCACTTTCAATCTCCCCCTTTTTGGTAATTGAAGACAACATATAGATCAAAGCTTCGACAAATGATAATAAGCATGAAATGTATCGTCGCTTTGAGAAGTATGTGACAGGTAAGAGCTCCCCCTAAATTTGTGCATATTTAAAATTTGCTTTGGACTGCAAATGCACAAAGAGTTAGAGTCATGGGTTACTCTTCCATGTCACATACATCTTGGTGGAGCGCTTAAAATGATAAGAATGAAATACATGCACTCATCACCAAGAATAGTGAATGATCACATAAGATAGATAAGATAATAGCATTCACCAAGCATTAAGTGTAGCTTATGATCAAACACATGATCATCAATGTCTCACGAGCAATGACATAGTATCTCACACAAAAGCAAACAAAGTTCTAAAAACCACCAAATAAAACAAGAGAGAATAAAGGCAACACTCTCTCTCGAAGCCTATGATCTATACATTTTCTCCCCCTTTGGCAACAAGTTACCAAAAAGTTCCTAGAAAATGCATAGTGCTAGATCGACTCTCAGGCTTGATCTTCTGGTGGTGGTGGAGTCCGGAGCACTCCAAGGACGAAGCCTTCTGTAGACGTGGTTGGAGTTGAGGCTGAAGTAGATGCTGGAGCTGGTGGAACTGAAGCTGTAGCTGGTGCAGACGTGGTGGCTCTGGGGTCAGCAACTGGTACTGCAGACGACCTCGGACCTCGTGGCACTCTGGCAAAGGCATCAGTTGTAGTCTTGCCTCTCCTCTCCTGCATGTCATCCTGGAGCTGCTCCACTGCAGTCTGAATCTCTATTACTTTGACATCCAAGTCATAGAACTTTTGTTACATGATCCTCTCTAAGCTTGCCTGGTTCTGAGTTAGGGTGGCTAGTCCTCGCTCAATTCGCGGGGTGGTCAAGTAACCAAGGTGCTCTTGTTTGGTTTTCAGGAAATACTCAGATGCCTCCTCTTGAGTTGGCATCTTGGCAGCTTTCTCCTTTCTTGCCTTCTCCTTCTTTGCTTGTGCTTGTGCAGATGATGGTTCATTCTCAGTCATAACAACTTGATTATCTTCAAAATCTGGACGGATGGGCAAGTGTTCCTTGTCCAACAAGTATATGCCTGTGCCCATCTTTGAGTTGATCAACTCCTGAATCTGAGGGGCATAACCACAGCCCCTCTTCTGATCTGCTGCAGTCCTCTTGATAGTCTCCACTATGAGGCTCATGACCTTGAACTTCTGTAGTACATCAAATACATGAAGCAAATTGATTGCATGGCCTCTGATCATCTTGTGATCACCTGACTTGGGCAACAAGGTGTTCCTCAGTATCCAATTGATGGTTGGCAGCCCTGACAGAAGATAGTGTACTGAGCCAAACTTGAAAGTGTCAAGTGCTTCATTTGGAATTTCCTTGTACATGTTTGACATTGAGTTATGATCCATCTTCTTCTTGGCATAAATGTCCAAGTCATCCTCATGCTCTTCTGGGGCATTGATCAGCTGAGCCCATTCAGCAACTGTAGACTGGTACCTCGTACCTTCTGACATCCAAATTATCCTACCATCTGGATAAAAATGTGTTGTGGAGTAGAACTGCATGATAAGCTCCTCGTTCCACTTTGTGAGCTGTCTTGACCTTTGATGCAGCCTTGGGTGCTTCCTTGGGCTTAGATGCAGTAGCCCCTGATTTGATAGCATCACCCATTAGCTTGGGTGCCTTAGGTGCTGGTGCAGCAACCTCTTCTTCTTCCTCTTCTTCCATGATGGAAGCCTTTCCAAGCATTCTGGCTACGGTCTTCTTGACCCTTTCCTTCCTTTTCTTTCCTTTAGTAGCAACTGGCTCTATGGTTGCAGGCTTTTCAGGAATCTGAGTTGAGGCTCTGGCCTTTGGCATAGGCTGCCTGCCTGCTGGCATTTTGATTTTCATCCCTGGCTTTATGCCTTGAGCTGAGCCATGTTCCTTGTCAAGCACTACTCTCTTTGAAGTTGCTTCCTCTTCTGCCACATAATCCTCATCCTCTGATTCTGAGGTTCTCTTCTTCCTTTGTCTTGTGGCAGCTTTTGGCAGATTGCTAGGGGTGCTCCTGCTGCCTTCATCTGAAGAACTTGAGGGACTAGTGCCCTCACTCATCTGCACTTGCTGTTCTGACATGTTCTGGCTGTCACTCTGATCAGACATGTTGCAAACTCTGACTGCTGACCCTGTGAATAGGTTATAGATGAGATAGAGTGGATGAGCATCACAAAATGCAGTGATTTTTGCAAAAGAATGATCCAAAAACTTAGTTTTAGTTTCCCACTGAAATCATGTCAGATCTACCGATTTTTAAACTCGGTGATATCAGTTTTGGAACCTAAACTAGTGAACTCGGTCAGACCGAGTCACAGTTCGGTGGCACCGAGACTGCTAGGGTTTCACAGAGTTCCAAAATCGGTCACACCGGTAAGTAATTCTCGGTCAGACCGAGTCTCACTTGTGCAATGGCATAAGCCAAATCGGTGGGACCGAGTTTTTCAACTCGGTGGGTCCGAGATGGTTTCGGCGGAAACCTAACCCTAAAATTTTCGAATCAAATCTAATCTACGAGCGCATTGACTGGATAGGATTGTTTCAATCGTGGCAAGAATCATGATGATCACAATGTGCTAAGAATCGGATTGGGGAATAACACAAAGATCGAGTCCATACCCTAGTTCGGCGGAGACTCGCAACGGTGGCAACAGCGGGGTTGAATTCCATTGACGGCGATGGAGACCAGCGACTGGAGGCGGCTGGCGGCGAGGAGATGATCCGGAGACCACGATGGCAGAGCGAGCTATCACGCGGGCGAAGGGGTTCGGAGAAATTTCCAAATTTTTGCCCGTGACTATATATAGCCCGACCCTGTCGGTGTGACCGAGTGGAACGACTCGGTGGCACCGAGATGCAAAACTGTATACAGTTATTGCAACTCGGTGTGACCGAATGGTTCAAATCGGTTGCACCGAGATCGAAAACATAGATCAACTTAATGATCTCGGTAGGACCGAAAGTAGGGTATCGGTCAGACCGAGAATCACAAAGAGGTTTTGGAAGTTTAAGTCTATGACGAATCGGGGACTCCGAGCGCTCCTCACACAGAGTGGTTCGAATCTGACTTGATCAAATTTTGTGATGTAGCATGAATAGAGTTTGAGACGAGAAAAGCATAGATAGCTAGAGGAGGTTCTTAGGCATTCTTGTCCATCCACTTGGCAAAAGGAAATAAAACCAAACAATCAAAACAACAAGTGGATGTCCTTGAATGAGTAAAATATGCAACCAACATGCTCACACAATGAGATGGAAAATGAAATATGTGACAAGGCATGCACAACCAATTCTAGCATCTATCTAGCAATTTGCGATGACAAGGTCATCTATATATGAGTATATTGACTTAGGAGTCAAGTGAGAACACTTGATCATAGGTCATACTCATCGTTTAAGCTCAAGTGGGGTTACCACTTTTACATAAAGCATTGTTGTGTTCACACCTTTAGAGTTGCTTTAGCTCAAGTCTTAGAGTAAAGCTCCCCCTAGATGTGATATCCCCCCTTAGAGGGATGAACTAACCTCGGGTTTTGTCGATGATGACTTCATGTAGATGTTGAAGATGTGGATGCTCAATGTTGATGTAGATCACTTGGAGCTATCCATTTGAGTGAATTGCACTTTCAATACCTACATGGGTTAGTCCCACAAGGAACAAACAAGGATATCCATAGACATAGAGTGATGCACACACAAGATGATGTCCATGAAAACTTTTAGGTTACCTTGTCCCTTGTCTTACCAACAAAAGGGTTTGTGACTCCTTGAACTAGTGCAAGATGTGGAAGTTGATTGCACTTGTTCTTGCCAAAATGATAAGAGTGAAGTATGTTGGCGGAGTCACCCTCAAGAACTCTCTAGTTCTTCATCTTTTGGATCCACACCATCTTGATGGGAATCCTTGGAGTTGTAGTCGTACTTGATGAAGTGGAACTTGAAGTAGTCTTGGGAATCCACTTGACTAAGGTCTTAGGAGCTTCTTCAAATGCATCAATTTCCTCTTGAAGCTTGTCCTTGCCTTTTTGCTTGTAGTCTTGTGGTGGAAGATCATCTTAAGCTTGTGTCCCCTTGAAAGAAGTATCATACTTCTCTTGTTGAGGAACAAACTTTGTCTTGGGGTATTGATCTTCTTCCCACTCAACTCCATTGGCATTGAACTTTCGTTCAAAACCAACACCTTGATTCTTCCGGTGCATTCCTTGCTTGCGCACAATTTTCTCGAATTGCTTACTCCCGGCAAGGCTTTTGTACACTCCTTTCTCTATAATTCCCTTCAATAAGCTATTTTCTTGCTCAAGTGTAACTTGGCTAAGAGAATCATTAGTGGAATCAAGAGAACTACTAGAAGCAACAATATTGGAGTTAGCATGATCATTGTTACTGCTAGAGGAAGAATCTTTCTTGTTCTTGTTACTAGACTTGACTTGAGGCATGTAAGTGGATAAGAGTAAACGCTTGGCAATGTAAGAAGAACTTTTCTTGCGGAGACCATCATTGATTGCTTTTAAGAACTCATGCTCTTGCTCAAGATTGAGCTTTTCAAAGCGTAATTTCTCATGAGCTCTCAAAAGTTCTCGATGATCTTCGAAGATAGTTTCATGAGCTAACTTAAGAGTGTTTAGTTCTTTAGTTAGAGCCTCAATCTTCTCCTTATCATTGTCATTCATTTTATCTTGATTAGCATGATTAATTGACGTTTCATCATAGTATTCATCACTAGAGTTGTCAACAAGCAAATCATCACCTAACAAGTCATCTTCATCACTATTGAAATCAACATACTCGGGGTGTGTTACCTTAGGACCTTTGGCCATGAAGCATCTTCCAATTCCTTCATTTGGTGAGTCAAATATGTCGTAGGAGTTGGTTGACACAAGTGCTAGACCGGCAACACCTTCATCTTGAGTATCTTCGGAGTCAGAGTGATAGCTTCTCTCGGAGTGGCTGTCGGAGTCGGAGTCGGATACCCATTCACCAACATGAGCTTGATGTCTTCGTTTTGTGTAGCTCCTTGATGATTTTTCCTTCCTTTCCGAATCCTTGCTTCTCCGTGAGTATCTTCGTTCATAACGATCATCTCTACACCTTCTCTCTCTTGGTGATGATTCTTTGCTTCTTCTTTTTGGAGAATCTTCTCTTCCCTTGTAGGGAGCCGTACACTCATTGGAATAGTGTCCGGGTCTTCCACAACTGTAGCAGTTTCGCTCTCGACTAGAAGATCTTTTGTCATTGTAGGACCTTGACTTGAAGCTTCTATCTTTGCTTCTACTCTTGTAGAACTTGTTGAAGTTCTTCACCATTAAGCTCAATTCTTCATTGAAGTTTTGTTTCTCACTTGATGATGTAGGGGCTTCACATGAGGCTTTGTAGGCACCACTTGATTTGTTGTGAAGTTCCTCTTTATCCTTAAGTGACATCTCATGAGCAACAATTCTTCCAATCACCTCCGTTGGCTTGAGATCTTTGTAATTGGGCATCATTTGGATCAATGTGCACACGGTATCATATTTTCCATCCAAGGCTCTTAGAATCTTCTTGATGATGAATCTATCGGTCATCTCTTCACTTCCTAAGCCGCAGTCTCATTTGTGATGAGAGCAAGCCTAGAGTACATTTCAGCGACACCTTCACCATCCTTCATTTTGAACTTGTCAAGTTGACTTTGAAGCACATCCAACTTGGATTCCTTGACGGAGTCGGTACCTTCGTGCATATCAATCAAAGTGTCCCAAATTTCATTTACATTCTCAAGACGGCTGATTTTGTTGAATTCTTCGGGGCACAATCCGTTGAAGAGAATATCACAAGCTTGAGCATTGTATTGCAACATCTTCAACTCATCTGCGGTAGCTTCACGGTTTGGTTCTTTCCCATCAAAGAAGTCACCTCGCAAACCAACACACACAATAGCCCAAACGGCGGAGTTATGTCCAAGAATATGCATTTTCATTTTATGCTTCCAACTAGCAAAATTAGTACCATCAAAGTAAGGACCTCTACGGTGATAATTTCCCTCGCTAGACGCCATACTCTCCTAGGTTGTGAAACCAAGGCTATGACCACCAAAAGCTATGGAGATCAAAGCAAATGGAAACCGAAGCTCTGATACCACTTGTAGGATCGAAAGTATGTCTAGAGGGGGGGTGATTAGACTACTTGACCAAATAAAAACTTAACCTTTTCCCAATTTTAGTTCTTGGCAGATTTTAGCTATTGTAGGACAAGTCAAGCAATCATCACACAATTCAAGCAAGCATGCAAAGAGTATATTGGCAGCGGAAAGTAAAGCATGCAACTTGCAAGAATGTAAAGGGAAGGGTTTGGAGAATTCAAACGCAATTGGAGACACGGATGTTTTTCCCGTGGTTCGGATAGGTGGTGCTATCCTACATCCACATTGATGGAGACTTCAACCCACGAAGGGTAACGGGTTGCGCGAGTCCACGGAGGGCTCCACCCACGAAGGGTCCACGAAGAAGCAACCTTGTCTATCCCACCATGGCCATCACCCATGAAGGACTTGCCTCACTAGCGGTAGATCTTCACGAAGTAGGCGATCTCCTTGCCCTTACAAACTCCTTGGTTCAACTCCACAATCTTGTCGGAGGCTCCCAAGTGACACCTAGCCAATCTAGGAGACACCACTCTCCAAGAAGTAACAAATGGTGTGTAGGTAATGAACTCCTTGCTCTTGTGCATCAAATGATAGTCTCCCCAACACTCAACTCTCTCTCATAGGATTTGGATTTTGTGGAAAGAAGATTTGAGTGGAAAGCAACTTGGGGAAGGCTAGAGATCAAGATTCATATGGTAGGAATGGAATATCTTCGTCTCAACACATGAGTAGGTGGTTCTCTCTCAGAAAATATGAGTTGAATTGTGTATGTGTTCTGATGGCTCTCTCCATGAATGAAGAGGAGGTGGAGGGGTATATATAGCCTCCACACAAAATCCAACCGTTACACATAGTTTTCCAATCTCGGTGGGACCGAATCAACAAACTCGGTCGGACCAAAAAGGTAAACCTAGTGACCGTTAGAGATTTTCGGTGGGACTGACATGCAACTCGGTAGGACCAATATGGTTAGGGTTTGGGCATAACGTAATCTCGGTGAGACCGATTACACAAACTCGGTGAGACCGAGTTTGGTAATAAGCTAATCAGAGAAATGGGCAGGTAAACTCGGTGGGACCGATTTGCTCTTTCGGTGAGACCGAAAAGTTACAAAAGGGAAACACAGAGTTTACATTGCAATCTCGGTGGGACCGATTCGCTCTTTCAGTGAGACCGAAAAGTTACGAAAGGGAAACAGAGAGTTTGCAATCCCATCTCGATGAGACCGAGATCCCTATCGGTAGAACCGAATTGCTAGGGTTTGGCAGTGGCTTATGACAAGTGAAACTCGGTGGCGCCGGATAGAAAGAATCGGTAGGACCGAGTTTGGCTTAGGGTTTAGGTCATATGTGGATATGGGAAAGTAGTTGAGGGTTTTGGAGCATATCACTGAGCACATGAAGCAAGAGGCTCATTAAGCAACACCTCATCCCTCCTTGATAGTATTGGCTTTTTCTAAAGACTCAATGTGATCTTGGATCACTAAAATATAAAATGAAGAGTCTTGAGCTTTTGAGCTTGTGCCAGTCCTTTGTCCTTAGCATTTTGAGGGTTCCACTTTCACATCCATGCCATGCCAATCATTGAGCTTTCCTGAAATAGTCATCTTGGAATAGCATTAGCTCAATGAGCTATATGTTGTTATGAATTACCAAAACCACCTAGGGATAGTTGCACTTTCAGATAGCAGCGCGGATGACTTACACGGGATGATAAGGCACGAGAATCGCCTCCTTGTCCTTATTGGCGAGCATGAAATTGATGATGTAATCCCTCACGTATTCACGGTGCTTTGCGCAGACTCCGAAGAAGCCCTCGTGCGTGTAGTACGGGTCAGCGACACAGATATGAGATATCTGCTCAACCCCGATGATGTAGTTCATGTGCAAGGCATAAAGGCGGACAAACGTAAAATCCAGCTTCTTCACGTGAAACATGTCGAATATGTAATCGAATCGGAGGAAGAACTTATCCGCGGGGAAGCTGTCGACGTACGACATTTGCCGCGGAATGTTAACCACGTAGAGTGGGTATCCTGGATCTTTCGAGGTGATGAGGCCTTTCTCTACCCGCAGTACATCATCATGAAGTCTCCTTAGATCGCCGAATCTGGCCCGTAGCGCTGTTGCAGGTAGGATTGGTTGACCGAGGATATGCCAGTTATTCGCATCGGGGATATCAATACGGTCCTACAGCCGAGGCTGCTGAGGCGGCTGGATCATAGAATCAGCTTTTTTTTGCCTTTCCTCGCTCTCTTCTAGACTTCTTTACTACCGGAAGGTCATCCATAATACGTTGAGATGACAATTCAGGCACCGACTCATGACGCTCAAACCCTGAGGAGGCGCCAGTATAGACATACTGTTCAGCGCCATCGTCGTCCTCATCCTCATCCATGGAGACGTCATTAGCGACTAATGGAGCCTCCTCCTTACCCCGTCCGCTATCACCCAATCAAACACCTGATGCTAATTGGGTAGGTGGGGTGTTGATGTTCATACCTTGCTGAGGCTGCATGCTCGTGGGTGTGCTCCCGACCGCCTCCAGACGAAGCAGACTCTTTGGCCACAACAGGACCCACCCATTGCAACAATCACCAAGCCGCCACGGTGTCTCGTCGTCATCCCCCGCTAGTATTGGAGGAGGCAAATTCTCATGGCCCGGTTTGACACTGGCCACGGATACCTTGAAGACGTTCGGGGGGATCGGCCGGCTGTGGAACAATGGTTCCTTCGGCTTCATTATCATCGCCTTCCCCACATCCACCTTCTGGTTGCCGATGGTGTAAAATATGGTGCACGGGGCCTGCAAAGAAAAGTCTGCGGCATGAGACATCCGAAAGGCAATGAAAACGGGAGATTATACATTTATATTGAAGGGGGCCGCTGTGATAGATACCGTGAGGGCGTCGAGCTTAGCCAAAGACGAAGCACCACCGAGCACGTCTGGTGCGGGAGCCGGTGCGGGAGCAGGTGCTGGTGCAATGCTAGTCGAGCTGCTCCCCAAGAAGTAAGCAAGGGGAAAGTCCTCTGCATTATTTTCTGGATGTTGCCTTGTCCAAGTGAAAACGCCCGTCACCAAGGAAGTAGACAAGTATGCAACCACCTGTTTTGCGGCAGCTACAGCTGTTGCGACTATCTGAGATGATTTCTTCTCAACCGCAATCTCAACCTTCTTGTGGATGTTTTCTTCAGTTAAACTCCGTCTTTATTTTCTCTCCTCCGTGGTCTCACGGTAGTACTTCTTCCATGTGGCGCCGTCTCCGACACCGTGCACGCGTCCATACGACGGTCGAGTATCCACTGGTTGTCGTTACAATATGTTCAACGCCCGGTTGAATGGTGTGTCCCACTTGGGCCTCGCCAATGCCTCAGACGGTGAGTCGCTTTCGGCCGCAATCCGGTGTTGCTCTCTTTGTAAAAGGCACAAGGATCGTTTACAAATATGACTAACATGTGCAGTCGAATTGATCAGAAACTAAAATTACCAGCAGTCTCATGAACTCCATAATGACTGGTTTTGTCTCGTAAACCTTCTTCACTGGGTCCCAACGGTGCCGGGCCCTGAGGACGTCACGCTCCCGCGGGACAGTGAAATCCGCCAAGGGGTATGGGATGCCCAGACTCGTGGCTTCCGCGTCCTCCTTGGCCCATTTGGACCTCTTTCCGCCATAACCACGGCTTCCGAGGTGGTGGCTCTCAATGTTCCTCTCTTGAAGCCCCTTCATGTACTTAGAATTTTTTTGGCAGCTTCGGCCGCGCAAGCCTCCTTGAATATTTGAAACTGCTCTTCCGTGATTGTCGGATTATCCTTTACAATCACAGAGTAGGGTTCCTTCTTGTCGATGAGCTTTGCTTTCACTCAATTTTTCCAGGTGGCCAACGCGTCGCTAAACTTGGTCATGGCGTGTTTGTTTATATTCTTCATTGTCGGGTCCTCATCTGGATCTTTATAATCCTTGTCATTCCGGCCCGGGAACAAGAATATCTGGTGAAACTTCTTTAGGAGGGAGCTCCTCATATTTTCTATCTTCTGTAGTTTCTCATCGTTGATGGTGGCGGTTGTCCGTACGATGCAGCCTATCTGATTGCCGTAGCATCGACGCGCTTCCTCGGGCGCCTTTGGCTCAAAATTGTCATCGTCCACCTCCGTGACCACCAGTTTAGTAGTCCTGAGTTTGTTAGGAGGCCGATGCCTCTTTGCTTTCGGTTCTACACTGGCTCCGCTCCCCGAGGCAGCGCCAGTCTCAGTCTCAGCGCCAGTCTCGATTCCGGTCTGAGTCTCAGCGCCGGTCTCTGTAATGCCCTCGATGCGGCTATATCTCCCATGTGTCGAAGCATGACTTAGAGGCATAACCGCATTGAAAGCAATGTCGCAAGTGAGGTAATCTTCACAACAACCCATGTAATTCAATAAGGGAAAGAGATACATAGTTAGCTTATAATCGCCACTTCACACAATACATGAATAAAGCATTACATCATCCAGATACAATCAAGGTCTGACTACGGAACCAAAATAAAAGAAGACAACCCCAAAAGCTACACAGATCCCCGATCGACCCCAACTAGGCTCCACTACTAATCAACTAGAACGAAACAACACAAAGAACAAGATCTTCATCGGGCTCCTCCATGAGCTTGGTTGCGTCATCTGCACGGTATCATCGGCACCTGCAAGCTGGTTTCGGAAGTATCTGTGAGTCACGGGGACTCAGCAATCTCACACCCTTGCGATCAAGACTATTTAAGCTTATAGGTAAGGTAAAGGTATGAGGAGGAGCTGCAGCAAGCGACTAGCATATATGGTGGCTAACATACGCAAATGAGAGCGAGAAGATAAGGAAAAAGAACGGTTGAACAACTATGATCAAGAAGTGATCCTAGAACAACCTACATCAAGCATAACTCCAACACCGTGTTCACTTCCCGGACTCCGCCGAGAAGAGACCATCACGGTTACACACGCGGTTGGTGCATTTTAATTAAGATAAACTTTAGGTTTTCTACAACCGGACATTAACAAATTCCCATCTGCCCATAATCGCGTGCATGGCTTTGGAAAGATCAAATCCCTGCAGGGGTGTCCCAACTTAGCCCATCACAAGCTCTCACGGTCAACGAAGGATATTCCTTCTCCCAAGACAATCCGATCAGACTCGGCATCCCGGTTACAAGACATCCTCGACAATGGTAAAACAAGTCTAGCAACACTGCCCGAATGTGCTGAAAATCCCGATAGGAGCTGCACATATCTCGTTCTCAGGGCACACTCAGATTGTCCAAACTTCTGGTAGGCCAGCCCAGAGTTGCCCCTGGTGGCCACCGGTGGCTGACGAGGTGGACCTACACTCAGAGGAGCACTGGCCCGGGGGTTTAAATAAAGATGACCCTTGAGTCTGCAGAACCCAAGGGAAAGAAAAGGCTAGGTGGCGAATGGTAAAACCAATGTTGGGCATTGCTGGAAGAGTTTTATTCAAGGCGAACTGTCAAGGGGTTCCCATTATGACCCAACCGTGTAAGGAACGCAAAATACGGGAACATAACACCGATATGACGGAAACTAGGGCGGCAAGAGTGGAACAAAGCACAAGGCATAAGGCCGAGCCTTCCACCCTTTACCAAGTATATAGATGCATTAATTAAATAAGAGATATTGTGATATCCCAACAAAAATATCCATGTTCCAACATGGAATAAACTCCAATCTTCACCTGCAACTAACAACGCTATAAGAGGGGCTGAGCAAAGCAGTAACACAGCCAAACAACGGTTTGCTAGGACAAGGTGGGTTAGAGGCGTGGTTTAACAATATGAGAGGCATGATAAGCAAATGGTAGGTATCGCAGCATAGGCATAGCAAAAAAGCGAGCAACTAGCTAGCAAAGATAGAAGTGATTTCGAGGGTATGGTCATGTTGCCTGTAATCCCGCAAGGAAGAAGAACAAGTCCATGAAGAAGAAAAACGGACGCAGTCGAACGGGTCCTCACAAATGCGACGTTATCGGAACCAACCCGAAGAAGCAACGCCGGAAAGAAACACACAACATAGTAAAACCAACACATGAACATGGCATGATATGCGGGATGCGGGATGCGGTATGTGATGCATATGCATGATTTGGAAAGGAATGATTGAATCTGGCCTCAACATGGAAAACCAAGAGTGCCACTGGAAAGGTGATTTGATTTCGGTTGAAATCGATATAAAGATCACCGAAATCGGATGCACGGTTTGGAAATGACAAGCAAAACAAATATGGCACCGGTCTGCGATAAACGGCAAGTAGCTAACTAAATGCAACAACATAAATATGCTACAACACTCAAACATAGCAAGAAAACACATGGAAGGGATCCACTCATGATGCTTGACAAAAGATGAACATTGAGCTATCGCTAATTCACCCATTAACAGGTTCAAACAAGCATGGCAAAAGAGCAAAAGATAACAGGTTTCAGACTTAGTGAAATTAACACAAGTCTGGAATTTATCAACAGGAAGCAATCTTCAGAGCAATGAAACAACATGCTACAGATACATGTCATGGCAAAGAAAGGCATGGCATGAATCTACTCAAAGCATATAACAAAAGTCCCTTAGTGACCATGACCCAAAAGGGATCAGAGAATACAATTGCAAGCATGTGAACATAGCAAAAACATAAACAGATTCAGACTTTGTGAAAAACTGGAGCATGGCAAAACAGTCAACGAGTAGGCATGTTTACGAGCTCGATGCACTCACTACATAGCATGGCATGATAATCTAAGCATACACCCAGCAAATAGACATGGCATAGAAGCTATACATGGCAAGAACAACAACATATCATGCACGGATCAACAACAACATCCTCGGCAAAATCGCTAAACATGTCAACAATCTGCCAGGAACATTTATAGCAAAAGTAGAGCTCGATTGACAAAAGCTAGGGTGCTCCATAAATGCAAACAAAGACATGGATGGATAGAGCACCAAAATATTAATAAAACATCCTTACTGATCATACTCAAAAGAGGCACGGATCACTAGGAAACAACATGAACATATGGCATAAAAACAATATCAGGACAAGGACTTAGTGAAATTCTAAGTCCCTGAAATCAGCATCATTGAGTAAGCTACTTTGCATGCTTGTGCTAGTCACCACAAAGATCACAAAAATACATGGCATACACCCCTGTAAAGATAACATGGCATTCTACAAAACACATGTAGAGCTCAGGATCATAGCATGCACACATTAATCATGGCAAAAATGACAAAAGGCCATTTGCTGAAACAGATCTGGAATAATTGTCACATAGCCCTTTTCCAACAGCATTTCGGGCACCAAGATGAGCTCAAATGAAAATGATGAAATGAGATGAAATGATGTACTCGTTGAGACGAACATTTTGATATGCTACACGCACGAATCAGAGCTACGATGAGGAAGTTATGGCATGTATGGATCTGGAGTTTTCCTCGGTTGACTTTTTCCTCCCGAAACCCTAACTTTTTGCATAGTTTGACATGCCATAACTTCCTCGTCGTAGCTCCGATTCGTGCGTGTAGCATATCAAAATGTTCGTCTTGACGAGTACATCATTTCATCTCATTGCATCGTTATGGCATGTCAAAGTATGCAAAAACTTAGGGTTTCGGGAGGAAAAAGTCAACCGAGGAAAACTCTAGATCCAGATCCGGTTTGCACACGGATCGAGGTTGGCCGGAATCTTCGAGCTCGCCTGACTTGGACTCGAGGTCGGCAAGAGAAGGATCGGCCGGAGCTTGGGAGGAGGAGGTCGGTCGGTGGAGGACGACGCCGGAGATCCGGGCGGCGAGGTCGAGGTGCGGCGGGGTCGGCGGAGGTCGACGGTGGCGGGGTCGGCGGTCGCCGGCGTCGAGGTGCCCGCGGCGGTGGCTCGCCGGTGCGGGAGGAGACGGGCCGACGTGGCTAAGGGCCGGGCGGCGGGGTGCGCTGTAGAAGACGGCGGCGCGCGCGGGCCTCGGGGGATCTCCCCGGGCCGGGCGGCCCGGCGCGGCGGGGAATGCCGGGCGGGATAGGTGATGGGAGACAATTGGTGCGGACGGTGGCGGCGGGTTTGTCCGGCCGGGTTCGGACATGTCCGGCGCGGCGCGAGGGAAATTTTTAGGGTTAGGGGGAAGAAGAACCGGGAATGGAATGGAGGGGTCTTTATATAGGCGTAGAGGGAGCTAGGAAGCTCCAAATGAGGTGCGGTTTTCGGCCACGCGATCGTGATCGAACGACCGAGATGACAGAGGGTGTTTAGTTGGGTTTTGGGCCACTTTGGAGGGGTGTTGGGCTGCAACACACACGAGGCCTTTTCGGTCCCTCGGTTAACCGTTGGAGTATCAAACGAAGTCCAAATGGCACGAAGCTTGACAGGCGGTCTACTGGTAGTAAACCAAGGCCGCATGACAAGTCTCGGTCCAATCCGAAAATGTTTAACACCCGCACATGAAAAGAGGTACAAAGGGACACCGAAGGACAAAGGAGCGCCGGAATGCAAAACGGACAACGGGGAAAATGCTCGGATGCATGAGACGAACATGTATGCAAATGAAATGCACATGATGACATGATATGCAATGCATGACACGCAAGCAATGGCAAGGCAACAACAGCAAAAAACTGGAGGACACCTAGCACATCGGTCTCGGGGCGTTACAACACTCCACCACTACGAGAGGATCTCGTCCCGAGATCTAGAATGGCACCGGAGGGAAAATGGAAGAGAAAGAGAAGAGGTAAGGCTAAGTTGCTTCCTTGACAAACGAGTGAAACCACGAGCCTTGAGAGGTTGAACAAATGAAAGAAAGAATGCAACGAGAATTAACGAAGTTGAAAGCACCCTGTTAGGAAAAGGAACAAGGAAGAACAAATTTGAGCAGCACTCCGGTTGAGAAGTTATGCCAGACTTGATAAGATGAAAAGAACTTGAGCAAAAGGGCACAACACTCCGGTTAAATGGATAAGCATGAAAAGGACATGATCTTAGACAACACAATATGATGGTTGAAAAGAACAACATTGCAATGCCTCCGGAATGAAAGAATAGAAGATAGATAATTGAAATAGAAGAATCGAGAAGAAAAGGCCAACTTCTGTCACCAAAGAGCTTGAAAAGGCATACTTAGGAGAAGTGTCGAACGGAGTAGTTGGAAAAACCAACAACGAAAAAAATAAGCTTGATATGGTCTTATGGAATACATCTCAAATTACGAGGTGACAACCTGCCACTCACGGGAAAAAGACTTGGATTTATATAACAATGAGACGAGAAACTATTTTACCAGGAGGAAAGATGAAGAACTTGGGTCATTTATGAGCACCATAAATAGCAACAATCCTTAGGGAAGACTTTAGGTGAACTATAACCCAAGAAAACTCCAATGACAAGATTGATGGGTTTAAAATATCTCATTCTTAACAACATGTGAATCATGAGACATGAACTCAAATGATCAATAATGACATAACACCACCTCCAATGATACGGTAGAAAGAATTGCACTCAGGATTGCAAGATGAAAAAAAGCTTGAGCTCCTTAAAAAGAATCTCGATGACAACTTGGAGAAGGAATTAAATCCTTTATGAAACATCATGTAGAGCCTCCATGAAGAACTCCGGTAACGAAACGATGATCAAACGAAAGGAAAGATAAGTTGAAAACACAAGGTGAAACCTTGTAATGATTAGATGGATCTTCACGACGATATAATTGACAGAACTTGGAACTCCGGGAAAGAAAGATGAATAATTGAGATCTGGAATTTGATGAGCCTCTGGAATAAGGAATTAATCCCTTGGATGAAACAAGAATAAGAATTATGTTATGCGTATCCTTCACCAATTTAAATTGATGACAAGCAAACGGATTTTGCATACTACTCATTCTCGTAGAAAGAATTAAGATAGATATAGCGCAAACTTGAGAAGGTCTTCGATGATCCACCGGTAGGATGACATAACGGATGAATTGATAGACAAATAAAGGAAGCGAAATCTTGAACGAACCACCGTAAGAATTGAAAACGATCAAAGGAAGATATCGAATCACCGGGAAGAATTAATAAATGAACGAACATACATTAGAGAGTTAAGATACATGAGAACAAAGAGATCGCAAACTGATAAGAGGATATTTGAAAGAAGCACCGGTAGGTTTTAGAATGATAACTGAAACCTGAGAATGAATAAACCTGAATTGATGGACTCTAGATAGGTGAAAGGAATTCTCACAATCAAAAACAATTATGAGAGGATGGCAATAAGCTAGAATCATGAATGTTTGAGAGAACATATAAGATTTAGAGGCAAACTCTTCTTCGGTCTTCAAAAGTTGAGAATGACGATGAGAAACACCACGTAGAATTATTGAGGCACTCCTGAATAAAGAAGAATGGAAAAGTTGAACCAACTATGAAAAGAATTTGAAAGATCTTGGAGAAAAACATAAGACTGATGATTATCATTCTTACGTCAAACTTTGAAAAGAATTTGGGAGTAACTCCGAGAAAAATAGAAGAGTCAGGTAAGATCCTGGAAAAAGACCTGTGGGTTAGGGCCCACTGAAAGATACACCATTGAAATGATTTAAAAGAGAGGTTGCACCGGTTGAATTAAATGACTTGAGTGAGATAACATCCTCAAAATAGCTTGAACGGATTAAGAGTGGAAACACAAATCTTCTGAGATATCTTTAGCACTCCGGAATGAAAGAATAGCAAGCGGGGAAAGATTAAGAGGTTCACCGGCATGAGAAAAGCATTTGAAACAAGGAAAAAATATGATCAACACAAAAAACTTGAATTGAATCCACCGGAGAAGAAAAGAATGGAGAATATTGAAGTAGTAGAGCATCTTCATGAGAATCACCGGATAAGAACATTGACGGTAAAGGAATGGAGAGGCTTCCCATGAATAAAATGATACTTGAATAAGAAATCTGATTCCTTGAAGAAAAAGGGTGGGAGGGTGGGAAAAACAAAGACAACTTGGAGACGGATGAAACAAACACCGTTGGCGAAAACTGAGTTGATCTTGCGGATGTTGAAAAGATCGGATCCACTTGAAGAGAAACACACCGGTTGAAAAGAAATTGAAATGACAAACTCGTTTATCGAGAGGAATTAGTATTCACATAGGAGTATGAGAACACCGCTTAGGAAAGGTATGGAATCAACTCTTGACTTCGAAGCAACTCAAATACCACAGCTCAAAACAAAACAAAGGATTGGCTTGTAGAATAAGCCGGAACAAACATATGATAGAGATTTCGTCTGAAGTTTTCGTGGTGGGGCCTACACGGGCTCGATCGTACATCACCATCATGTACAAGGCAGTGCACATGACATACGAAGCGTCCCCGAGTCAGCATAGCCAAGGACTCTTTAAGACACAACGAGACCACTATAAAACCAACCGTGGATAGGCGGACCACTAGACGTCAAACCCTAATTTTATATCATACATCTATCGGAAAGATATCCTAAGATCTACGTGAATTCCCACTTATAAACTCCAAAAACTTTCCCAGTTATGCAATCAGGTGTTGGGGATACAGGGGAAGCATAATATCTCACCCAAAGCTAGCAAATCCTACATCCAGCTGTATCCATCCTTCAACACATAACCAAGAAATCTTCGGAAATCATTTACCTCAACCTTCGAAAAGCATCTATTATACAAGTTATGGCAATACTCCCGAACTCCCACCCCAGTACTGGGTGGCATCGAGGCTATCTCACCAACAACTGCATAAAAGAGATTTTCGATGTCGGCGAACTCAGGTATTCCAGAACTACGACGATAAAATTGTGACGACAACACCTCGGAGCTCAACTCCCTGGGACACTGCCACAACCCCTAAATGTCAGGAGGCACCAAGAACAATGTTCTCATCACAAAACCATCGAAACGATTCCAAGATGCCCGCGTGATCCTAAATTTTTTTAGTGAAATTTGAGAAGAGAAGAGTCAACACTCTACGTCAGGATGCCTCACTAGAGCGACGAAGGGACTGAGGAGTAAAAAGAATTCCGAACTCTCCGATATATAATTCCTAAATGACTCAAAACATTTTTCTAGACTAAACAACGCCGACGATTCGATCAAGCAGGGGGCTCCTAAGGTTGGGGAAGGCTCTGATTACCAACTTGTAACGCCCTCGATGCGGCTATATCTCCCACGTGTTGAAGCACGACTTAGAGGCCTAACTGCATTGAAAGCAATGTCGCAAGTTAGGTAATCTTCACAACAACCCATGTAATTCAATAAGGGAAAGATATACATAGTTGGCTTATAATCGCCACTTCACATAATACATGAATAAAACATTACATCATCCAGATACAATCAAGGTCCGACTACGGAACCAAAATAAAAGAAGACTACCCAAAAGCTACACAAATCCCCGATCGACCCCAACTGGGCTCCACTACTGATCAACTAGAAAGAAACAACACAAAGAACAAGATCTTCATTGGGCTTCTCCATGAGCTCGGTTGCGTCATCTGCACGGTATCATCGGCACCTGCAAGCTGGTTTTGGAAGTATTTGTGAGTCATGGGGACTCAGCAATCTCACACCCTCACGATCAAGACTATTTAAGCTTATAGGTAAGGTAAATGTATGAGGAGGAGCTGCAGCAAGCGACTAGCATATATGGAGGCTAACATACGCAAATGAGAGCGAGAAGAGAAGGCAAAAGCACGGTCGAACAACTATGATCAAGAAGTGATCCTAGAAAACCTACTTCAAGCATAACACCAACACCGTGTTCACTTCCCGGACTCCGCCGAGAAGAGACCATCACGATTACACACGCGGTTGGTGCATTTTAATTAAGATAAACTTTAGGTTTTCTACAACCGAACATTAACAAATTCCCATCTGCCCATAACTGCGGGCACGACTTTCGAAAGATCAAATCCTGGCAGGGGTGTCCCAACTTAGCCCATCACAAGCTCTCACGGTCAATGAAGGATATTCCTTCTCCCAAGACAATCCGATCAGACTCGGCATCCCGGTTACAAGACATCCTCGACAATGGTAAAACAAGTCCAGCAACACCGCCCGAATGTGCCGACAAATCCCGATAGGATCTGCACATATCTCGTTCTCAGGGCACACTCAGATTGTCCAAACTTCCGGTAGGACAGCCCAGAGTTGCCCCTGGTGGCCACCGGCGGCTGACGAGGTGGACCAACACTCAGAGGAGCACTGGTCCGGGGGTTTAAATAAAGATGACCCTTGAGTCTGCAGAACCCAAGGGAAAGAAAAGGCTAGGTGGAGAATGGTAAAACCAATGTTGGGCATTGCTGGAAGAGTTTTATTCAAGGCGAACTGTCAAGGGGTCCCCATTATGACCCAACCGTGTAAGGAACGCAAAATCCGGGAACATAACACCGATGTGACGGAAACTAGGGCGGCAAGAGTGGAACAAAATAGCAGGCATAAGGCCGAGCCTTCCACCCTTTACCAAGTATATAGATGCATTAATTAAATAAGAGATATTGTGATATCTAACAAAAATATCCATGTTCCAACATGGAACAAACTCCAATCTTCACGTGCAACTAACAACGCTATAAGAGGGGCTGAGCAAAGCGGTAACATAGCCAAACAACGGTTTGCTAGGACAAGGTGGGTTAGAGCCGTGGTTTAACAATATGAGAGGCATGATAAGAAAATGGTAGGTATCGCAGCATAGGCATAGCAAAAGAGCGAGCAACTAGCAAGCAAAGATAGAAGTGATTTCGAGGGTATGATCATCTTGCATGTAATCCCGCAAGGAAGAAGAACGAGTACATGAAGAAGACAAACGGACGCAGTCGAACGGGTCCTCACAAACGCGACGTTATTGGAACCAACCCGAAGAAGCAACACCAGAAAGAAGCACACAACATAGTAAACAACCAACACATGAACATGGCATGATATGCGGGATGCGGTATGTGATGCATATGCATGATTTGGAAAGCAATGATTGAACCTGGCCTCAACTTGGAAAACCAATAGTGCCACCGGAAAGATGAGTTGATTTCGGTCGAAATTGATATAAAGACCACTGAAATCGGATGCACGGTTTGGAAATGACAAGCAAAACAAATATGGCACTGGTCTGCGATAAACAACAAGTAGCCAACTAAATGCAACAAGATAAATATGCTACATCACTCAAACATAGCAACAAAACACATGGCAGGGATCCAATCATGGTACTTGACAAAATATGAACACTGAGCTACGGCTAATTCACCCATTAATAGGTTCAAACAAGCATGGCAAAAGAGCAAAAGCTAACAGGTTTCAGACTTAGTGAAATTAACACAAGTCTGCAATTTATCAACAGGAAGCAATCTTTAGAGCAATGAAACAGCATGCTACAGGAACATATCATGGTGAAGAAAGGCATGACATGAATCTACTCAAAGCATATAACAAAAGTCCCTTAGTGACCATGAGCCAAAAG
This sequence comes from Triticum urartu, assembly GCF_003073215.2. NCBI lineage: Eukaryota > Viridiplantae > Streptophyta > Magnoliopsida > Poales > Poaceae > Triticum > Triticum urartu. Next base: position 373,635,155 of record NC_053025.1, on the reverse strand, counting down.
GGATAAGAGAATACAATTGCAAGCATGTGAACATAGCAAAAACATAAACAGATTCAGACTTTGTGAAAAATTGGAGCATGGCAAAGCAGTTAACGAGTAGGCATGTTTACGAGCTCGATGCACTCACTACAAAGCATGGCATGAGAATCTAAGCATACACCCAGCAAACAGATATGGCATAGAAGCTAGACATGGCAAGAACAACAACATATCATGCACGGATCAACAACAACATCCTCGGCAAAATCGCTAAACATGTCAACAATCTACCAGGAACATTTATAGCAAAAGTAGAGCTCGATTGACTCAAGCTAGGGTGCTCCATAAATGCAAACATAGACATGGATGGATAGGGCACCACAATATTAACAAAACATCCTTACTGATCATCCTCAAAAGAGGCACGGATCACTAGGAAACAACATGTACATATGGCATAAAAACAATATCAGGACAAGGACTTAGTGAAATTCTAAGTCCCTGAAAACACCATCATTGAGTAAGATACTTTGCATGCTTGTCTAGTCACCACAAAGATCACAAAAATACATGGCATACACCCTTGTAAAGATAACATGGCATTCTACAAAACACATGTAGAGCTCAGGATCATAGCATGCACACATTAATCATGGCAAAAATGACAAAAGGCCATTTGCTGAAACAGATCTGGAATAATCGTCACATAGCCCTTTTCCAACAGCATTTAGGGCACCAAGATGAGCTCAAATGAAAATGATGAAATGAGATGAAATGATGTACTCGTTGAGACGAACATTTTGATATGCTACACGCACGAATCAGAGCTACGATGAGGAAGTTATGGCATGTCAAAGTATGCAAAAAGTTAGGCTTTCGGGAGGAAAAAGTCAACCGAGGAAAACTCCAGATCCAGATCCGGTTTGCACATGGATCGAGGTTGGCCGGAATCTTCGAGCTCGCCGGACTTGGACTCGAGGTCGGTCGGAGAAGGGTCGGTCGGAGCTTGGGAGGAGGCCGGTAGGTGGAGGACGACGCCGGAGATCCGGGCGGCGAGGTCGACGTGCGGCGGGGTCGGCGAAGGTCGACGACGGTGGGGTCGGCGGTCGCCGGTGTCGAGGTGCCCGCGGCAGTGGCTCACCGGCGCGGGAGGAGACGGGGTGGCGTGGCTAAGGGACGGGCGGCGGGGTGCGCTGTAGAAGACGGCGGCGCGCGCAGGCCTCGGGGGCTCTCCCCGGGCCGGCGCGGCGGGGAAGGCCCAGCGGGACAGGTGGCGGGAGACAATTGGTGCGGACGGCGGCGGCGGGTTTGTCCGGACAGGTTCGGACATGTCCGGCGCGGCGCGAGGGAAATTTTTAGGGTTAGGGGGAAGAAGACCCGGGAATGGAATGGAGGAGTCTTTATATAGGCGTAGAGGGAGCTAGGAAGCTCCAAATGAGGTGCAGTTTTCGGCCACGCAATCGTGATCGAATGACCGAGATGATAGAGGGGGTTTAGGTGGGTTTTGGGCCACTTTGGAGGGGTGTTGGGCTGAAACACACACGAGGCCTTTTTGGTCCCTCGGTTAACCGTTGGAGTATCAAAAGAAGTCCAAATGGCACGAAACTTGACAGGCGGTCTACCGGTAGTAAACCAAGGCCGCATGACAAGTCTCGGTCCAATACGAAAACATTTGACACCCGCACACGAAAAGAGGTAGAAAGGGACACCAGAGGACAAAGGAGCGCCAGAATGCAAAACGGACAACGGGGAAAATGTTCGGATGCATGAGACAAACATGTATGAAAATGAAATGCACATGATGACATGATATCAAATGCATGCCATGCAAGCAATGGCAAGGCAACAATAGCGAAAAACTGGAGGACACCTGGCACATCGGTCTCGAGGCGTTACAGTCTCAGTCTCTACGCTGGTCTCGATGCCGGTCTGAGTCTCAGCGCCGGTCTCAGTCTCAGTCTCGATGCCGGTCTAAGTCTCAGCGCCGGTCTCGATGTAGGCAAGGCTAATAAATTTGTCTGCCGCCCGGTAGACGTCGTCGCATTCACCAGAACCCTGTCCTTCATCGTTGCTAGCCATGTTTCCTACGATTAAATCTAGTCAATTAATTCTAGACCTAATAAAATGAACAATTACATAAAAAGGCCTATTGTTTTGCAGGAACATTGACTCCTTCCCGGTGCGGCAAATCCCGGGCACTCGATATGTCCTAGTTTGTAGCACAAGTCATGCCGAAATTCACGGAAAATTTGGGCATGACCTTTGCTAAAAAGTGGACAAATCAAGAACCTGAATTTTACCAGAACGGAAATGAATCAACATTCTGGCAAAACATAGGCCACTCGGTTTCATTCCCTGGAAACAACAAAAGGCCACTTGGGCACAATCGAACCACTTCAATGTCGATTATGATCAATGAGCAAACACAATTGAAGATTTTTCATATATCATGACCACCTCAAATTTGCATCTCCTAGTGTATGAACCCTAGAACTCAAATTATGAACCTAGAACTCAAATTATGTCCTACATTTTTGTCCTAATAAAAATTCACTAAAAATTAAGAACCTACTAGACTTGCAACACTAATAGAAATTTATATTTTTTATATTGATTTTTTCTCTAAACTAAATCCTACCACCCTAGTTAACATCTAGTTAAACCTCACTTTCCTAACATTTGTAATTAAACACTACAACCCTAACCCTACTGCCCTAGTTAAGCATATACAATTTTTTCATACGGCGAGGGAGGCAGGGGCATCTCTGTCAAATTAACCTAACGAATTAACCTAACTAAATTAACCTAACTAAATTCTTTTCCTAACTAATTTAGAGATAGAGAGAGAGGATGGGTGGGGGCTTACAGAGGATGGCTCCGGTGGTGCCGCGGGAGGCAGTGGTGGCGAGGGAGGCGGGGGCGTTTCCGCTGATGGCGAGGGAGGTAGTTGTGGCGAGGGTGGATTCGGTGGCATCGACTGCGGCTCCGGTGGCGTCGACTGCAGCTCCGGTGGCATTGATGAGGCTGCGCGGCTCTAGTGGCGTTGGGGGCGGCTCCGGTGCTGTCGATGGCGCTCGGCTCTGGTGGCTCCGGGGGAGTCGACATCGGCAGGAGACGGCGGCGAAGTGGGGCGACGGTGAATCAGGCAGACGGCGGTGGGGTGGGTAGATGGATTTGGGGGAGAAGTGGTGGCCGGGGGGAAACGGTTTTTTGGTTAAGTCAAACTTAGCGGTAGCGCTTTCACGAAACGCGCTATAGCTAAGTTAGTTATAGCGATTTTCACAAAACGCGCTACTATTATAGCAATGTAATTTCCTTCATCTTTCTTATTTCCTTTTCTGTTTCTACAGCGGGGGTCTAGGAAACGCGCTGCAGCTACGTTTGCTATAGCGCCTCTTATGAACAAACGCTACTGCTACGTCTTTCTCCTTTTTTCCGCTTTCTCATTTATTTTGCTCTACATTTTATTTTTTCCTTTCTCCTTTTTCTATTTCTTTATTTTTCATTTACTTTTCCATTTTTTTTATTTTTTTTATTTCCATTAGCAGTAGCGCTCTCCGCGAGAAACGCGCTGCTACTTATGTGCTAGCGGTAGCGCGCTTTCCTCAAGACCACTACTGCTATGCGTAGCCTATCGGGGGTAGCAAAGGTGATATTAGTGGTAGCGCGTGTTCGTGCACACGCGCTACTGCTACTATTGTATCTGTAGCGTGGTTTACGGACACGCGCTACTGCTATTTAGCACTAGCGCCCTTTTTCGACACGCGCTACTGCTAAATTTCCATGTATAAGGTTTTCCCTAGTAGTGGGAGTCGGAGTCGGAGTCGGCGTCCTCCTGCTTGACGCCCTCATCGTCGTTGTCGCTGTCCTCCTCGTCACTCCCGCTCGAGGAGGAGGTTTTGCCATCAGAGGAGCTCTCCACGCAACACCTTAAGCGAGTTCCCAAGAGCCCGAAGACCTTGACGGAGAGCAGGCCGTTCTCCATCATTTTGAATTGGAGGACGAGCCCCTCTGACAGGCTATGGGCACGAGCGAAGGTCTTCCATCCACGGTGGAGATACATAACATGAGGGGCGAGGAAATCAACGTCGACCCGCATGCTGCCATTCCCGCAACCCCTCATATGCAGCCTCATGGCCTGAGGTGGGTGAAGCTCCATCTCCCGAGCAAATGGAGTGGGGAGACAAAGACGGCCGCACACCGGCCCACAGCCTGACATAGAACTCGCAGGGATGGTCTCTGACATGGCCCTTCATTGCAGGAGGGGCCGCTGGCGGAGGCGAAGCTGGTGCACCGCCACGTCCTCCTCTTCCCTGAGCGCCACGGCGGCCTCGGCCTCACCACCTCCCTCTTCCTCTCGCGGCCAGCTCCGCCGCCACGAGCTCTTGGGAAGGAAGGGCACGCTGTCAAGCGGAGGCCCTCGTCACCGCCATCGGAGCACCAGCGCGCCCTCTCGCCATGACGAAGGGAAGAAAGGAGTCAAAGCGGAGGAGATGAGCGCTGAAGGATCGAATGACGCCGTACCCCTCCCCTTCTTCTTATAAAGGGGCGGGGACGAGGCTCGGCCGCCCCGCTCAACCAATCCGTCCGCCAAGGGGCGCAGGGAATCGGGACTGACCCGCAGCTCCAATCAGCGATGACCCAATTTCCCGCCTCCACATTATGGCCCGTGCCCTCCGCGTCCACCACTGTGCGTGCAAAAACGGAGGGGTCCTATTTTGTACCCCTTTACTTGTGCGCGGGCAGCTGGAGCCGTGCCTGCGGCCACACCTAGCGAGGCAGAGGAAGGAAGCAAAGCTACAAGATAACCAGAGCAACGCCAAGCCAGAAACACGAAGAGCAGAGGGGCGAGGTGAACTCCCCCGGTAAGGCCCTTGCCGGGACGGCCTCCACAGCCCCGACAAGAACCTTGCCGAGGCAACTTTCCCAACACCAGCAGAGCCGCCACACTTGAGCCCAAGAGTTCCAAAACCATCAACCACTTTGGAACCGAGGCTCGAGAGGAACCTCCATGGTGGCCTGTAGATCTTTGTGAAGACCAAGAACATGCAGGACTAGATGATAACCAGAAGGCGACGATCCTTGGCAAGATCCTTGCCGAGGATACCCACGAGACCCCCCCGACAAGACCCTTGCCGGGGACGCCCACGACGCCACGCCAAGACCCTTGCCGAAGACATCCGCAGGGCCGCAGCCAGGCCCACATCTGGTAAGACTCCACCACTGTTCCTTGATACGTCCATTTTGCATCATGCTTTTATATCGATATATATTGCATTATGGGCTGTTATTACACATTATGTCACAATACTTATGCCTATTCTCTCTTATTTTACAAGGTTTACATGAAGAGGGGGAATGCTGGCAGCTGGAATTCTGGGCTGGAAAAGGAGAAAATATTAGAGACCTATTCTGCACATCTCCAAAAGTCCTGAAACTTCACGGGAGCACGTTTCAGAATATATAAAAAATATTGGGTGAAAGAAGTACCTGAGGGGGGCCACCCACCATCCACGAGGGTGGGCGCGCGCCCCCTGCATCGTGAGCCCCCTGGTGGCCCTCTGATGCCCATCTTCTTCTATGTGAGGTCTTTCGTCCGAGAAAAAAATATAAGCAAGCTCACGGGACAAAACTCCGCCGCCACGAGGCGGAACCTTGGCGGAACCAATCTAGGGAAAAACTTCACCATCGTCATCACCAACGATCCTCTCATCGGGAGGGGGTCAATCTCCATCAACATCTTCACCAGCACCATCTCATCTCAAACCCTAGTTCATCTCTTGTATCCAATCTTTGTATCGAAACCTCACATTGGTACCCGTGGGTTGCTAGTAGTGTTGATTACTCCTTGTAGTTGATGCCAGTTGGTTTACTTGGTGGAAGATCATATGTTCAGATCCATTATGCATATTAATACCCCTCTGATTATGAACATGAATATGCTTTTTGAGTAGTTACGTTTGTTCCTGAGGACATGGGAGAAGTCTTGCTATAAGTAGTCATGTGAATTTGGTATTCGTTTGATATTTTGATGAGATGTATGTTGTCATCCCTCTAGTGGTGTCATGTGAACGTTGACTACATGACACTTCAACATTGTTTGGGCCTAGAGGGAGGCATTGGGAAGTAATAAGTAGATGATGGGTTGCTAGAGTGACAGAAGCTTAAACCCTAGTTTAAGTGTTCCTTCGTAAGGGGCTGATTTGGATCCATATGTTTCATGCTACGGTTAGGTTTACCTTAATACTTCTGTTGTAGTTGCGGATGCTTGCAATGGGAGTTAATCATAAGTGGGATGCTTGTCCAAGTAAGGACAGTACCCAAGCACCGGTCCACTCACATATCAAAATATCAAAGTACCAAACATGAATCATATGAATGTGATGAAAACTAGCTTGACGATAATTCCCATGTGTCCTCGGGAGCGCTTTCCTTCATATAAGAGTTTTTCCAGGCTTGTACTTTGCTACACAAAGGATTGGGCCATCTTGCTGCACCTTATTTACTTTTACTACTTGTTACTCGTTACAGATTACCTTATCACAAAACTATCTATTACCGACAATTTTAGTGCTTGCAGAGAATACCTTACTGAAAACTTCTTATCATTTCCTTCTGCTCCTCATTGGGTTCAACACTCTTACTTATCGAAAAGGCTACGATAGATCCCCTGCACTTGTGGGTCATCAAGACTCTTTTATGGCGCCGTTGCCGGGGAGTGAAGCACCTTTGGTAGGTGGAATTTTGTAACAACCTCGATGCGGCTATATCTCCCACGTGTCGAAGCACGACTTAGAGGCATAACCGCATTGAAAGCAATGTCGCAAGTGAGGTAATCTTCCCACAACCCATGTAATACATAAGGGAAAGAGATACATAGTTGGCTTACAATCGCCACTTCACACAATTACATGAATAAAGCAATACATCATCCAGATACACTCCAGGTCCGACTACGGAACCAAAATAAAAGAAGACTACCCCAAATGCTACATAGATCCCCGATCGTCCCGACTGGGCTCCACTACTGATCAACTAGAAACGGAACAACATAACGAACACAATCTTCAACGAGCTCCTCCTTGAGCTCTGTTGCGTCACCTGCACGATATCATCGGCACCTGCAAACTGGTTTTGGAAGTATCTGTGAGTCACGGGGACTCAGCAATCTCACACCCTCGCGATCAAGACTATTTAAGGTTATGGGTAAGGTAAAGGTATGAGGTGGAGCTGCAGCAAGCGACTAGCGTATATGGTGGCTAAACATATGCAAATGAGAGCGAGAAGAGAAGGCAAAAGCACGTTCGAACAACTATGATCAAGAAGTGATCCTAGAACAACCTACGTCAAGCATTACTCCAACACCGTGTTCACTTCCCGGACTTCGCCGAGAAGAGACCATCACAGTTACACACGCGGTTGATGTATTTTAATTAAGGTCAACTTCAGGTTTTCTACAACCGGACATTAACAAATTCCCATATGCCCATAACCGCGGGCACGGCTTTTGAAAGTGCAAATCCTTGCAGGGGTGTCCCAACTTAGCCCATCACAAGCTCTCATGGTCAACGAAGGATATTCCTTCTCCCAAGACAATCCGATCAGGCTCGGCATCCAGGTTACAAGACATCCTCGACAATGGTAAAACAAATCCAGCAACACCGCCCGAATGTGCCGACAAATCCCGATAGGAGCTGCACATATCTCGTTCTCAGGCCACACTCAGATGAGCTCTCCATACAACTAAAACCAAACCTCGAGTTTCCCCGAGGGGGCACTGCACAAGGCTCTAGTTTGGACCAACACTCAGAGGAGCACTGGCCCGGGGGGGGGGGGTTAAATAAAGATGACCCTTGGGCTCCGGAAACCCAAGGGAAAAAGAGGCTAGGTGACAAATGGTAAAACCGCGGTTGGGCATTGCTGGAGGAGTTTTATTCAAGGCGAACTGTCAAGGGGTTCCCATTATAACCCAACCGCGTAAGGAACGCAAAATCCAGGAACATAACACCGATATGACGGAAACTAGGGTGGCAAGAGTGGAACAAAACACCAAGCGTAAGGCCGAGCCTTCCACCCTTTACCAAGTATATAGATGCATTAATTAAAATAAGAGATATTGTGATATCCCAATAAAATAAACATGTTCCAACAAGGAACAACAACTCCATGTTCCAACAAGGAACAAACTTCAATCTTCACCTGCAACCAAAAACGCTACAAGAGGGGCTGAGCAAAGCGGTAACATAGCCAAACAATGGTTTGCTTGGACAAGGTGGGTTAGAGGCTTGGTTCAACAATATGGGAGGCATGATAAGCAAGTGGTAGGTATCGCAGCATAGGCATAGCCAAAGAGCGAGCATCTAGCAAGCAAAGATAGAAGTGATTTCGAGGGTATGGTCATCTTGCCTGAGATCCCGCAAGGAAGAAGAAACGAGTCCATGAAGAAGACAAGCAGACGAAGCCGAACGGATCCTCACATCACGATGTTATCGGAACTAACCCAAAGAAGCAACACCAGAAAGAAGCACACAACATAGTAAACAACCAACACATGAACATGGCATGATGCACAATCAAGTATGACGCATGTCCGGTATAATGAAGCATGGCATGGCAAAGTGCACAAACAATCCTACAAATTAAGTGGAGCTCAACATGCAACTCCGTTGCATATTGACGAAACACCACATGACTTATTTAGTTCTCCCTCGTTTATGTACCCAACAAGATTAAATGTTGTTAGCATGGCAAGAGGTGAAGCATAATGAAACTACCTATCTATGCAAGTTTAAATGAGGCCGGAACAACAAACAACAAGTCTGGAAAGCTCCTCATGTGCATATGTTGGTTATGGTACTGTTCTGCCCTAAACACAATTTTAGAGTTGTTAAACATGCAAGAAGAGTGCACCATGTCAAACTAGGCATTTTTTCTACCCCATTTACATATAAAGATTATTTAAAACCGAGCTACGGTTGTTTAGTTATGAATTAAACCATTTTAGCATATCATTTACACAAATTAATACAAACAACAAGTTTAAACATTTTAACATGAACGAAAGTTGCATATTGCGAAAGTACATGAAATTCTAAGCAAGATGCCTATATGACATGTTTTAGTTGGATGCATGGATATTTAGTTACGAACAATTCAAAATGATGGCATTTTCTGTAAATATGCATGCACTTGGAATTAGACAAATCGCAGCGAACATAAAAAAATAAATGTGGACCGAATGTTGCTCACTGTGGAAGCCCAACAACAGATTTGGCCCGAGGTGGATGTGGCTGTGTGCGTGCAAGTGTTTACCACTGCGCTGTTGCTGCATGTTGTGCAAAACAAGGGCGTCGCTCTACTTGAACAAAACCTGAGACCAGGCCTTCTTCGTGGATCACCAAGGAACTGGGTGACGACGCCGGCGAGCAAGACAGCGACCGTCGCAACCATAGGCTAACGGCGGGGGTGCGGAAAAACATGTGTGTGTGCACGCACAGCAAGGCGGGCGCGTGCAAAGGCTAGATGTGCGGGAGCTCGAGGACAAGCCTGTTCTCGCCTCCTGCATGGCGTGCGGCAGGAGCTAGGTGGTGCGGCGCGGCTACGCGCGAGGCAGGGGTGAAGCAGAGGGGCGGCTGCGAGGCAAAACATGCAGGGTGCGGGCGGGAGCGAGTGCGCGAGGCAGGGTGGGCATGCAAGGTGAGCTTCAGGAACTCGCCCATGGCGGATATGGAATAGGCAGGCTCGGGAAGACGACCACGACGACAGGATCAAACCGGAGAGGGAGTTGGGGAGGAGTGGGGCATCACCATGGGGGTGTTGCTGGAGTCGTACAAGGTCAATGGAGATCATAGATGGCGGGAGGATGCGCTGATCGAGGCGGTGGACTTGGCGGGGCTTCGGGTCTGAGACGAAGAGGAAGAAGATGAGCCGGTCTTGGCGCTCCTGGGCTAGGACTTGACACGGGAACGGAGCAGGTACGTCGAGGCGCGCACGCTGGATAGGAGACGGAGGCCTACGGGGTCGCAGATCATGTCGGAGGAGCTCGTCTCCCTCTCGGACATGGTGTTGGTGGAGGAGGTTACAGGAGCGTGAGGATGGATTACCTCCTGGCGGCGGTGGAGAAAGGAAGGGAGAGGAAGAGGGAACCCTAGGCGAGAGCCGGGGCTATATAGGGGTGCGGGTGCCGTGGTGCCCCTGTGTCCATGGCGTGCGTGAAAAGAGAGGGAGCGAGGTAGAAGAAAAAGGGGGTGCGGTTCGGGCTTGGCCGCTGACGTGGGGGACCCGCATGTCCACGTGGGTCGAGTGGGAGAGAGGGGAGTGCGGCGCTTTGGTGAGAAAAAGGAGGGAGGAGGGCGCAGGACAGGCCTAGCGGGCTGTGGCTGGATCTGATGTTGGGTCCGCTGCTGGGCCGGCCTGAAGGCCGAGGCCCAGGTAGGCTGCTGCTGCTTTCTCTTTTCTTTTACATTCCTCAACCAGAAACTAAACAGAAAAACACAGGGATAAAAGAGGGGAGTATGAGTAATATAAAAATATCCTCGAGACCCTGGATTAATCCCCTAATTGATAAAATTGGTTTGGACAATTTTTAGAGGTATAAAAAATAAAACAAGTTTGAATTAAATTCAAACTTGGGCCATTTTTAAACTAACCAAAACAACTCAGAAAAGATGAGATTAGGCCGAGAGGTAAGTGGCATGGTCCAAAAATTATAGGAAAAGAATGAACATTAAATTGGTGCAGGGAATAGAATACCACAATTAAAATGGATTAACGAAGAAGGAGAAGAAGATGACCAAGCACGGTTGTGGGTGGAGAAGAAGATGATGTTGAGAAAGAGACAATGCATGGGTTGATGCACTATGCAAAGAGACTCCGGTTTAGGCAAGAGGGAAAACAAAGAACAGGGTTGGTCTTCGAACGGTCAACAAAAGCAAGGGGGAACACGGCAGCTACGAGCGGATGCAAGTTTTGAAAACAAGATGATGCAATGCACATGATGACATGCTAAGATGTGACACGCAAGCAAATGACAAGGAAACAACCACGAATAACTGGAGACACCTGGCGCATCGGTCTCGGGGCATTACAAATTTGATAAGGAAAAATTTATATAGTGTGCTGGAATTTACTGTCACTTGTTACTATGGAACATAGTCCTTTGAGGAGCTTGTTCGGGGTATCTTCACCCCGACTAGTAGAGCAAGAGTTGCTCCTGAACCTACTTAACCTAATGAAAATGTTTACTTTAAAATTCCTTTGGGTACGATAGAGAAACTGCTAGCTAATCCTTTCACAGGTGATGGAACATTACATCCCAATTTCCACCTAATCTATGTGGATGAAGTTTATGGATTATTTAAGCCTGCAGGTATGCCCGAGGATGTTATCAAGAAGAAGGTCTTGCCTTTATCTTTGAAGGGAGAGGCATTGACATGGTTTAGGCTATGTGATGATATTGGATTGTGGAACTACCAACGATTGAAATTGGAATTTCATCCGAAGTTTTATCCTATGCATCTGGTTCATCGTGATCGTAATTATATATAAATTTTTTGGCCTTGCGAAGGAGAAAGCATTGCTCAAGCTTGGGGGAGGCTTAACGCAATGTTATATTCATTCCCCAATCATGAGCTCTCAAGAGAAATCATTATTCAAAAAATTTATGCTCGGCTTTCTCTCAATAATCGCTCCATGCTCGATACTTCTTGTGCTAGATCTTTCATGATGAAGACAATTGAATTCAAATGGGATTTTTTGGAAAGAATTAAATGCAACTCTAAAGATTGTGACCTCGACGAAGGTAAGGAGTCAGGTATAACACCTAAGTTTGATTGTGTTAAATCTTTTATGGATACCGATGCTTTCCGTGAATTTAGCACTAAATATGGACTTGACTCTAAGATAGTAGCTTCTTTCTGTGAATCCTTTGCTACTCATGTTGATCTCCCTAAGGAGAAGTGGTTTAAATATAATCCTCCCATTGAAGTAAAAGTAGTTGCACCTATTAAAGTTAAAGAAAAGACTATCACTTATAATGATCCTGTTGTTCATGCTGCTTATATTGAGAAATCACCTTTCCCTGTTAGAATAAAGGATCATGCCAAAGTTTCAATTGTGGTTAACAAAAGTAACATTAAGACACCTAAACCCCCTGAGCAAATTAAAGTTGAACCTAAAATTGCTATGGTTAAAGATCTCTTGGACGATAATATTGATGGGCATGTTATTTACTTCTGCAATGAAGCTGCTAGAATTGCTAGACCTGATGCTAAAAATAAACATAAACCTGTTGTTGGCATGCCTCTTATTTCTGTTAAAATAGGAGATCATTGTTATCATGGATTATGTGATATGGGTTCTAGCGCAAGTGCAATACCTCATTCCTTATACGAAGAAATTATGCATGATATTGCACCTGCTAAGATAGAAGATATCGATGTTACCATTAAAATTGCCAATAGAGATACTATTTCACCGATTGGGATTGTTAGAGATGTTGAAGTCTTGTGTGGGAAGGTTCCTACTGATTTTCTTGTTCTTGGTTCCCCACAAGATAGCTTTTGTTCCATTATATTTGGTAGAACCTTCTTGAATACTGTTAATGCTAAGATAGACTGCAATAAGGATATTGTTTCTGTTCGTTTAGTGGATATGTCTCATGAGTTTAATTTTGCTAAATTTAGTAGACAACCCCATGATAAAGAATTGCCTAGTAAAGATGAAATTATTTGTCTTGCTTCTATTGCCATGCCTCCTACTGATCCTTTAGAACAATATTTGCTAGACCATGAAAATGATATGTTTATGAATGAAAGAAGGGAAATAGATGAAGTATTCTTTAAACAGGGACCTATTCTGAAAAACAACTTGCCTGTTGAAATCCTAGGGGATCCTCCTCCTCCCAAGGGTGATCCTGTGTTTGAGCTTAAACCATTGCCTGATACTCTTAAATATGCTTATCTTGATGAAAAGAAGATATATCCTGTTATTATTAGTGCTAACCTTTCAGAGCATGAAGAAGAGAGATTATTGAAAACTCTGAAGAAGCACCATGCTACTATTGGATATACTCTTGATGATCGTAAGGGCATTAGTCCCACTCTATGTCAACACAAAATAAAATTGGAGAAAGACGCTTTCCAGAACGTTTCAGACTCCCAAAAGGAATAGGTACATGATGCGGTAAGTAAATCGACTCCAAAACAGTTCTAGTGGCAATTTTCTCCGTTCTAGAATATTTAAGAAAATAGGAAAATAAGAAGTAGACCTGAAAGGACACAAGGCTTCCACGAGGGTGGAGGGCGCGCCCTACCCCCCTGGGCGCGCCCCCCTGCCTCGTGGGCACCTCATGTGCTCTCCGGACTCCGTTTTCTTGCACGATACTTCTTTTGATCGGTAAAAATTCACTATATAATCTCCCAAACGTTTTAACCACCGTATCATGCAAAAATCTCCTGTTCTTGTTTCGAGCTGTTTTCTGCTAGGGTTGTCAAGGCCAAGCATCATGTCGTCTCCCTCCTCCTCCAGCAATGAGGGCAACGATGCTTGGCTAATGAAGATAGAGCTGAAGAGAGAAGAACCCTAAGAGATCAACAAGGATGATGGGATCAAGAAGGACATGGGGGATCAAGTTCCAGCGGTAGCAGAAGAAGACATCTTTCCACCTCACCACAATCTTTTTACCCCAATGGAGATTGAGGCTTTCAAGATGATTGAGTTAGCTCGTATTCAAAACAAGTATCTCACAAGTGAAAATATTCTGTTGAAGGAGCATATCATCGCACTCAAGGGCATTATACGCAAATTGGAGGATCTCTTACGCTCGATGTGCGACTACCCATCATCAGCAACACCTTCTTCACCAACAAAGAAGAACTGAGCATCGGGTATGGGCACTCCCCTTGGCAACTCCCAAGCTTGGGGGAGTTCCCCGGTATCGTATCACCATCACACCTTTTATCTTTACCGTTTTTCTTAGTTTGATCCTTTTGATAATATCTTGATCTAGTAGAATAAAGTTTTAGTATGATTTAGTTCTGAGTTTTGCTTTATGATCTTTCTATGTAATCGAGTCTGTGAGCTATATATAATAAAGATTAGTGTTGAGTCAAGGGCTTGATTATTTTGCTACAATCTTGAGGGAATAAAATAAAAGAGAAGAAATAAAAAGAAATAAAGAGATCATATGGATCTTATGGAGAGTAATGACTTCACATATAAAGAGTATGATGAATAAAAGTTGTTGAGAGTTGACAAACATAGTTTTGGTCATCGTTGCAATTAATAGGAAGTAATAAAGAGAGGTTCACATATAAATACACTATCCTGGACATCTTTTATAATTGTGGGCACTCATTAAAGTATGATATGCTAAAGAGTTGACGTTGGACAAGGAAGACAATGTAATAGGTTATGTTTTCTTACATCTGAGATAAATTATATTGTCATGGATCATCCAACATGTTGATCTTGCCTTTCCCTCTCTTGCTAGCCAATTTCTTTGCACCAAGTATAGATACTACTTGTGCTTCCAAATATCCCTAAACCCAGTTTTGCCATGACAGTCCACCATATCTACCTATGGGTTGAGTAAGATCCTTCAAGTAATTTGTCATCGGTGCAAGCAATAAAAAATTTCTCTCTAAATATGTATGACTTATTAGTGTGGAGAAAATAAGCTTTATACGATCTTGTGATATGGAAGAAATAAAAGCGACGAACTGCATAATAAAGGTCCATATCACAAGTGGCAATATAAAGTGACGTTCTTTTGCATTAAGATTTCGTGCATCCAACCACAAAAGCGCATGACAACCTCTGCTTCCCTCTGCGAAGGGCCTATCTTTTATTCTTGTCTTATACTTCATGCGAAGAGTCATGGTGATCTTCACCTTTCCTTTTTACATTTTATCCTTTGGTAAGCACAATGTGTTGGAAAGATCCTGATATATATAGCTAATTGGATGTGAGTTTTCATGAACTATTATTGTTGACATGACCCTTGAGGTAAAACGTTGGGAGGCAAAACAATAAGCCCCTATCTTTCTCTGTGTCCGATTAAAACTTCATACCCATAAATATTGCGTGAGTGTTAGCAATTGTGAAAGACTAAATGATAGTTGAGTATGTGGACTTGCTGAAAAGCTCTTATATTGACTCTTTCCTATGTTATGATAAATTGCAGTTGCCTCAATGACTGAGATTAGAGTTTGTTGGTTCTCAATGAAGTTTATGATTCGTACTTGAAGTTGTGATTGAATTATTACTTTAGCATAATAGATCATATGACAATATATATATATAGGACACCTCTTCCGTACTCCCGGGAGTACATACTCCCACCCTTGTGGGCAAGGGTTAACAGGCCTAACGTGGCTGCAGCTAACAAACCGAGCTAACTAGTGAAAGAAAACCACTGCATGCGTACCTATACTTCCTAAAAGGAAGGAACGAAAAGTCTAATCTCCGGCCAGTAGGCTTATGAGGTTGTTAGCGGCGTGATGGGGTATGCATCCTCTCTTCTGATCGTATAAGAGTCCAAAATCTTTTATGAAGAAAGTAATACTCACTTTTTAGGAGAGAATATAAACTACTTTTTTCGTGAACTGTATACTTCATTTTCTATGCGAGTATATACTACTTTTTCTTGAGGGAAGGTATATACTACTTTTTTATATAGTAAGTATACTACTTTTTTATATAGTAAGTATATACTACTTGAGTAAAAAAAGTATACTACTTTTTTTGAAGTACATACTACATTTTTTGTATGGAGAAGTATATACTACATTTTTCTTATGAAGTACAAGTACTACAAATTAGGAGTATCTTTTTGTGAGGAAGTATATATTGCATCTTTTTTGTGAGAAAGTATATACTCCATAGCATTACAAGGAAGTATGTACATCAATTTTTATGGGAACGTGTATGCAACATTATCATATATGTACATCTATTGCGATCTGCAACTAGCAAGATAAGTAGGAAAATAATGCAGCGAATTATCAAAAATACTTCACGCGTCCAACCGCAGCTACGATCCCATCTGTACATGCCAACGGCCACGGCATGAGGCATGCACTGCCGAGTCTAATCGATGCTACGGGAGATCGCGTCGATGAGCACCACCGGTGGCAAGCAATGCACACCAAGAATCCCTACTTTCACGAGACCAATCTTATAAGTCAGCCTTATCCATGCAAAGTAGACTTTGGCCGTGGTTAACTAACTAAATTTATTGAAAAAACTGAACGGGCATGCATGCGTCCATCCGGTAGTGCGTTGGCAAAGAGCGGGTTTGTCATGGGAGTATGTACTCCTAGGAGTATGGACCTATTTTCCTATATATATGTGTGTGTGTGTGTTGCTGCTCTAAGAATGATCGTGATGCCCTCATGTCCGTATTTTATTTTTATCGACACCTCTATCTCCAAACATGTGGACATATTTTTCGATTTCGGCTTTCGCTTGAGGACAAGCAAGGTCTAAGCTTGGGAGAGTTGATACGTCCATTTTGCATCATGCTTTTATATCGATATTTATTGCATTATGGGCTGTTATTACACATTATGTCACAATACTTATGCCTATTCTCTCTTATTTTACAAGGTTTACATGAAGAGGGGGAATGCCGACAGTTGGAATTCTAGGCTGGAAAAGGAGCAAATATTAGAGACCTATTCTGCACATCACCAAAAGTCCTGAAACTTCACAGGAGCATGTTTCAGAATATATAAAAAATATTGGGCGAAAGAAGTACCTGAGGGGGGCCACCCACCGTCCACGAGGGTGGGGGGCGCGCCCTATCCCCTGGGCACGCCCCCGGGCTCGTGGGCCCCCTGGTGGTCCTCTGATGCCCATCTTATTCTATACGAGGTCTTTCGTCCGAGAAAAAATTATAAGCAAACTCATGGGATGAAACTCCGCTGCCACGAGGTGGAACCAATCTAGGGCTCCGGCAGAGTTGTTCTGCCGGGGATACTTCCCTCCGAGTGGGGGAAATCATCACCATCGTCATCACCAACGATCCTCTCATCGGGAGGGGGTCAATCTCCATCAACATCTTCACCAGCACCATCTCATCTCAAAACCTAGTTCATCTCTTGTATCCAATCTTTGTATCCAAACCTCAGATTGGTATCTGTGGGTTGCGAGTAGTGTTGATTACTCCTTGTAGTTGATGCTAGTTGGTTTACTTGGTGGAAGATCATATGTTCAGATCCATTATGCATATTAATACCCCTCTGATTATGAACATGAATATGCTTTGTGAGTAGTTACGTTTGTTCCTGAGGACATGGGAGAAGTCTTGCTATAAGTAGTCATGTGAATTTGGTATTAGTTCTATATTTTGATGAGATGTATGCTGTCATCCCTCTAGTGGTGTCATGTGAACCTCGACTACATGACACTTCACCATTGTTTGGGCCTAGAGGGAGGCATTGGGAAGTAATAAGTAGATGATGGGTTGCTAGAGTGACATAAGCTTAAACCCTAGTTTATGCGTTGCTTCGTAAGGGGCTGATTTGGATCCATATGTTCCATGCTATGGTTAGGTTTACCTTAATACTTCTGTTGTAGTTGTGGATGCTTGCAATGGGGGTTAATCATAAGTGGGATGCTTGTCCAAGTAAGGACAGTACCCAAGCACCGGTCCACCCACATATCGAATTATCAAAGTACCAAACGCGAATCATATGAACGTGATGAAAACTAGTTTGACGATAATTCCCATGTGTCCTCGGGGGCGTTTTCCTTCATATAAGAGTTTGTCCAGGCTTGTCCTTTGATACACAAAGGGTTGGTCCATGTTGCTGCACCTTATTTACTTTTACTACTTGTTACTTGTTACAAATTACCTTATCACAAAACTATCTGTTACCGACAATTTCAGTGTTTGCAGAGAATACCTTACTGAAAACTGCTTATCATTTCCTTCTGCTCATCGTTGGCTTCGACACTCTTACTTATCGAAAAGGTTACGATAGATCCCCTACACTTGTGGGTCATCATTCCCATGAAGCTGCCAGCCCGCCAGCTAGGCGAGCACCTGCGTGGCGACGTGCGGCCTCTAGGCCAACTCAGCAAGCACCTGCGTGGTGGCATGCAGATCTTCGTGAAGACTCTGCCACTGCACCAACTCAGCAGCCAGCCAGCGTGGCGCTACATGCCTCATCAGTTCAGACACGCGTAGAAGCCAGGCGAGGCGGCGACAGCTGGGACGAGCTTCCTTGTCATCCCCAATAAAGGAAGAAGGGCACGTCGGCAGCGCATTAAATGTGTTTGTCCTATGGTGCCAGGAGATAGACTCGACTACTATATAGCTTTCCGCCTCCTGTGTGCTACTGTGGCAGCCCCTTTGACTATAAAAGGAGGCCCGCGGCGTACTGAGAGAGGATTCGGATTTTTTGGACCCTGCACGCTTTGTAGATAGTCCACGAACACCAGATAAACATAATCCAGCAGGAGTAGGGTATTACGCATCGCTTGCGGCCCGAACCTGGATAATCCACCCGTGTTGATCTCTCAATCCTGCTCTTTCCACAGCCCCGCGCCCGCCAACCGTAGCAAAAGGGATTCCTCGTGATCCTGTAGGTGTCGTTTCCCCTGACATCTTTGGCGCGCCAGGTAGGGGACGCAAGCCATGGAAATCTGGTTTTGGAGCCGACGCGTCGACTCTTTCATGGGGCTGGCTTGAAGGGAGAAGGCGACATCGATCAGCCGCCCTCTAGTGCCATCCGCAGCTTCGACAACCATTCACGTGGCCCTAAAAAGCTAGGTCATGTAAATTTTTGGCTAATTTTATTTATATAAGTTTGTCCTCCTCGAGAGATCTCTTTCCTTGTATGGGAAACCTGCACGCAATGGGACCCTTCCACTATTGGCAATGCCCTTGTCTCTGTCTCGAGTCCGCTCGACAGTTTATGCGACCGTGCTGAGAACAGCAAGGGGGCATACCCGCTATTAGCCGGGCTCTTGTCCTGTTTCGAGTCCGCTCGACAGTTCAAGCGACCGCACTGGGAGCGGCAAGGTGGTTTTCCCGGCAGCAAGCGCCCTCCCGGTAGGGTGCTAAGGATCCGTCCTCAAAGCACCACGGCATGGGTTTACGCACCGGCATCCTTATCTCACCAAGCGTAGGGTGCAAACATACAAAGAAAGATCTAACGGGAAGATATCATGCATGATTTTGAAATACTGTAGAGTTATATTACATCAAATAATCGCTGTGGTTCTAACTTAAGATAAAATTGTCTTGGTCTTGAACTCGCAACGGCAATGAGAAACAGGGTTCCTAGTCTCGGCGCTGGCCCTCCACCCTCTCAACTCCATCGACACAGTTGATGGTGGGCTTGATACGCTCCTTGAGCACCGCGAGGTCCGCCTCCTCCGGCAAGCTCTCCAATGCGTTGGCAAAGTTGACGGTGGGGTTCCGGAAGGCCACCTTGGTGAGTACCTTGGTCAGGGTGCCCCGGCAGAGCCTCCGAGACTCGTTCGCCAGATAAGTTGCCCAGTTGGAACGGAGCTTCTCCAGGGCTCCAAGAACGCCCTCGAAGAATAGGGTCAGTCTGGCATTGGGACTCACGTTCGGCTCTGGGAGGTACCTCACATTCGGCATCCTCATGGCAGCCAGCTTCATGGTGATCCTGCCGGCGACGTCGGCGAGGCGGCTGACCCAACGGTTTATGCTCTCCGCGTACTCCTTGTGTTCGGCGGCATCATTTCTCCGCAGCTGCTCTCCTCCTCCGGGCCCTGAGGGTCTCTTCCCGGGACCTGACCTCCAAAAGCATCCCCTCAAGGCCCTTCAGCTTCAGCTTCAGGTCATTGATGGCGTCGTTGGCCTTGGAGAGCAGCTTTGCCTTGCCAAGGACTAGGGATTGCGCCTCCGCCAAAGCGCCGTTGGCCGCGTCCTTCTCCTCCCTCAGCTTTAGGACCTGTTCCTTCAGCCTATCCCGCTCCACCTCTAGCTCCGCCACCTTGCCGGCATGGACCAGGGCTTGAGCATTGAGTGCCTCCTTGTGCCTCTGCTCCAGCTCCTGGGTCTGCTGCGCGACGAGCTTCTTGACCTCCTCATCCTTGCCATGGAGTGTGGCGGCGAGAGGCTCCTCACGAGAGGCAAGGTCCTCCTCCTGGGAGTTCAGCTCAGCCTGGTGCTGGTGCCGGGCGGCCTCGTCCTTGCAAGATGAGCTCCTGGGATTTCTTCACTGCCTCCTGGGATTTCTCGACGTCAGATTGCTTCAAGATGAGCTCCTGTTTGCGCTCAGCCAACAGATCCAGGGCAACTTTTAGTTCATCGTGGGCCTGGCAAAACCAGGCCTGCGTCTCAGCGACGCGCTCCTCGAGGTCCACCTCTGCTTTGTCCACCGCTGCCATCCTGGATTTTGCCTTGTCCAGGAGGGCATGGTGAAGTGCCTGGAGCTTCTAGAAGTTGACGCTCATGGCCCGTAGGAGCTGCTCCTCTTGGGAACCACCGCCACCGGCGCTCGGTTCGTCGACAACCTTAAGACCGACGGCGGTGAGCGCCTCGTCATCGAACACCTCCCCCTCGGTTGGCGCCCTGGTGCTCGCCGTTCCTGGGAGGTGGATGAATAGGTTGTCGCTCACCTTCAAATATTTGCCCGAGCTAGAGGCAGCCGAGGAGGAAGGTTGATCGTCGACCAACCCCTCCCCGGCAAGCCCCTTGCCGGCCTCCTTGGCAAGCCCATTGCCGACCTCCCCGGCAGGCCCCTTAGTGGCCTCTTCAGCGGCCTCCTCGGCGGCAATCTTGTTGGCCTCATCCTCGGTGTCCTTGGCAACCTCCTCGATGATGGTGTTGATATCCTCTCGGATCGCCGAGGAAGGGCCTGGATACCAAGAAGGGGAATGAGACAGAGCCAAGATCAAGATTCAAAAAGAAGAAGAAAGAACAGGGACGAGAAGCGAACAAGTTACCCGCACCAGGCTGGGAAGAAGTGGCGCCTTCCCCGCCAACGTTCATTTCTGGGGCGGAGCCACCGGCACCCAAGCTCGCTCCCTCCTCCTCCATATGTGTGGGCTCGATGGTCGACGCCCTTGCCAGGGACGCCCATCTGGGCGGCGTAGTCGAGGGGGGCAGTGTGTTGGGGGTTGCCTTCGGCGGCTCCTCCTGCTGTCGTTCTCCTCCTGCAAACTCGGCAAGGTCAGCATCAAAGATTCACACCCCAAGTCTCATCAGTGAAGTAGTGAGTGGCAGACTCATGCTGGGGGCTGAAGCGGGGGCTGCGTCGGGGGCTGCTATCCGGGCTGCTCTCCACCAATAGCGGTGTATGCGAAGTACCCGCCGGGGGCTTGTCGCCCGCCGAGGCCTTGGCCCTCCTCGCCACCCTCTGCGCCAGCGTCTTCGTGTCCATGTGAATATGACACCAAATCAAAGGAAGATAACACAGGCATAAGGTTAGGGGATGATGGGGGGCAGAATACTTACTCGTTCTCCACCTCCTCCTCCGCTAGCTTCCTCTTCCTTGTCGGGCTAAAGGACCCGAGGTCGAACTCAACCTCCAAGGTGCTGTCCGAAGGATGAGGAGAAGGGGACGGGGTCCGGTGCCGCTTGGACGAGGAAGAAGCAGTTGTTGTCCTCTTCGCCACCGCGGCCTTCACCGCCTTCTTCACTGTCGTGGCCTTCATCGTCCTCGTCTCGTGCACGAGTTGCCCCTAGGCAGGCTGCCACTACGTGGTCCTGCCGGGCCGAACCGGCTCGCCAGAGGTAGCCCGCCGCAGGACGCGTCGCCTCCCCGTGGCCGGGGGTCGTTCACCTCGACCTCCTCTTTGGATGACTCGTCGCCCGCGTCTTCAACGAGGGGAGCCTCATCGCCGGCGCCGCTGGCCTCCCCGGCAGACTCCGCCCACTGAGCGAGCTCCCTCTCCTCCGCGGCCGCGTCAGGCTCATCCTCCACGCCGCCAGCGCTGCCGGCCTCCCTGGCGAGCGCCGCCTCCGCCGCCCTGACGGCCAATTAGTCCAGGTCCGCCTTGGTGGTGTCCTGGATGAGCAGCGGCTAATCTCGAACATAAGCCTCCGACAAGGTGTCGAAGAACTCCTGCACCCTCTCCACTGGCGGCTCGGCCCAGGCCGGGTCAAGGTCATGTGCATTGAATTCCAACATCATGGCGATGATGGCGGACTGGCGAGAGTTGTTGCTCAGCGGGACCACTCCCACCGGCAACCCAAAAAGGGGCCCCTTGACGGCCTTGCCGGCCTTCGCGGCCCTGCCGGTCCTCTCAGACCTGCCGTCGCTGCCCATGTCAAGCTGAAAGAGCCTTTGATAGAAATGGGTATGCCCCATCACCGTGAAGTTATGCTTCAAGCCAGGGCGTAGCCTCATGACGTCGGCCGCATTCCTAAAGTCCCAGGCTGGCCTCCCCATGTTGTCCAGCGAGGCGATTCGGTGATGGATGAAGTCCGCCCCAATCATCTTGAGAGTGAGCCCGGCCGTGGTGAGGCGATGGATCCTGGTGGTGGCGATCGAGAGCTTCTTGTCGTTGGCGTCGAGGTCACTCCAGTCCATGCGGCGGGTCAGCGGGCTCTGACGAACACGCAAAACTCCTACGGGTCCTCCTCCTCGATCCAGCACCACCGGCCCCGCCACTCCTCCCACCTCTCCTTCTGGCACCCTCCGGGTACGTGCCTTTCTCCTGGGTCCTCGGGATCCAGGCGATGCTCCGAGAGATGGCGCCCCTTAGTTGGAGGCGAGGGGAGAAGTAGTGGCGGAAGAGCGCCACGCTAGAGAGCACCCCGGCAAAGCCCTCACAGAGGTGGGAAAAGAGAGCCATGCATGCCACTGCGTTTGGCATGAGATCCAAAATATGGAAGCCGTAGGTGTTCATGACATCATTGAAGAAGTCGGAGAAAGGGGGGCAGAGCCCGCAAGAGAAGAAATCGACGAAGAAGGGGCACCGATTTGGGCCATCCTCGGCAAAATCGGCGGGGACGACGCACGTGGCAGGGTGCCCCGTCGTCTTCCTCCCCCATAGGGCAAGAAGAAGTTCTTGAGGTGGACCGCATCGACCGTCGACGGGAAGTAGGCGAGCTACGTCCGACGCGCCGCCTTCTCCCTGGCATCCTTGGCCGCTCGCTTGCCCCTACTGGTTTTGGGCACCATGGAAGCTGGGAGGGGGCGAAGGATTAAGAGCAATGGGGGCGCAGCGGCAGCAAACAGAGGCAAGAACTTGAACCTTTCGCCTAAGGAAGAAGAGAGGAACGGCGGTTCCGAGATTGGAAGAGGTGCATAGGGTAAATGAGCAGCGCGCCTGCGGTTTTTCCTTTTTTTATGGGGAAAGCGCGGGCCGCCTCTTTACCATTTACCATGATGTGATGCATGAGGGCAGCAACCACCCCACAAATGACCCCCACGTCACGCATGACCCCCACGTCGCGCATTCAATGCTGGTCATGGCGAAGTGCAACTGGCGAGGGAGTTACTGCGGTACAACTCGGCTCCGCATGCCCGTGCACTGTTTTGGGCCTAGCCCAACAACGCGTCATGCTTATGTGTGGCCCAGGCCCGAGGGCTCCTGTCAGTGCACAAACGGAGGGGTCCTATTTTGTACCCCTTTACTTGCGGGCGGGCAGTTCAAGCCGCGCCTGCGGCCACACCTAGCGGGCCAGAGGATGGAAGCAAAGCCACAAGACAACCAGAGCAACGCCAAGCCAGAAACACGAAGAGCAAAGGGGCGAGGTGAACTCCTCCGGCAAGGCCCTTGCCGGGGCGGCCTCCACAGCCTCAGCAAGAACCTTGCCGGGGTAACTTGCCCAACACCAGCAGAGCTGCCACCCATAAGCCCAAGAGTTCCAACACCATCAACCACTTTGGAACCGAGGCTCGGGAGGCACCTCCATTGTGGCCTGCAGATCTTTGTGGAGACCAAGAACATGCAGGACTAGATGATAACCAGAAGATAACGATCCTCGGCAAGATCCTTGCCGAGGATACCCACGAGACCCCCTGGCAAGACCCTTGCCAGGGACGCCCACGACGCCATGGCAAAACCCTTGCCGGGGCCCCTGCAAGACCCTTGCGGAAGACATCCGCGGGGCCGCAGCCAGGCCCACATCTGCCAAGACTCCACCACCGTTCCCATGCAGCTGCCAGCCCACCAGCTAGGCGAGCACCTACGTGGCGATGTGCGGTTTCTAGGCCAACTCAGCAAGCACCTATGTGGTGGCATGCAGATCTTCGCGAAGACTCTGCCACCGCACCAACTCAGCAGCCAGCCAGCCAGCATGGCGTTACACGCCTTGTCAGTTCAGACGCACGTCGAAGCCAGGCGAGGCGGTGACAGCTGGGACGATCTCCCTTGCCGTCCCCGATAAAGCAAGAAGGGCACGTCGGCAGCGCATTAAATGCATTTGTCCTACGGTGCCAGGAGATAGACTCGACTACTGTATAGCTTTCCACCTCCTGTGTGCCATTGTGGCAGCCCCTTTGACTATAAAAGGAGGCCCGCGACGTAATGAGAGAGGATTCGAATTTTTGGGCCCTGCATGCTTTGTAGATAGTCCAAGAACACCAGATAAACATAAACCAACAGGAGTAGGGTATTACGCATCGCTTGCGGCCCGAACCTGGATAATCCGCATGTGTTGATCACTCAATCTCGCTCTTTCCACAGCCCCGTGCCCGCCAACCATTGCAAAAGGGATTCCTCGTGATCCCGTAGGTGTCATTTCCCCCGACACTCTCCATCACATGGAGCGACAAATCATAGTCTCGATCCATGCAACCTAACAGACACCTTCAAAGATTCCTGTAGAGCACCTTTATAATCACCCAGTTATGAAGTGACATTTGATAGCACACAAAGTATTTCCCTAGTATCCAGGAGTGGCATGATCTCATGGTCTAAGGAAGTGATACTAGACATGACAAAAGCTGTAGCAAATAACTAAACGACTGATGCTAAGCTTACGGTTGGGTCTGTCCATCACATCATTCTCCTAATGATGTGATCTCCTTGCCAAATGACAACTCATGTCCATGGTTAGAAACCTTAACCATCTTTGATCAACGAGCTAGTCTAGTAGAGGCTTACTAGGGACACGGTGTAGTTTATGTATTCATAGATGTATTTAAGTTTCCGATCAATACAATTCTAGCATTAATAATAAACATTTATCATGAACAGGAAATGTGATAATAACCAATTTATTATTGCCTCTAGGGCATATTTCCAATAGTCTCCCACTTGCACTAGAGTCAATAATATAGTTCACATCGCCATGTGACTAACACCCAATGAGTTCTTGGGTTTGATCTTATTTTGCTTTGGAGAGAGGTTTTAGTCAATTTGTCCGCAACACTCAAACCTGTGTATACTTTGCAAATCTCTATGTCATACTTTAGATGCTGCTACCACGCTCCACTTGGAGCTATTCTGATGCGGATCATCCTACGAACATCACCATGTCAAGAATCTGTTTGGCAAGTGACACGTGCGACATCTACTTCACATACACAAAGGTGAACCATCCCCTTCACACGTGCTCATTTGACCCCTTCGATGATGATATACTACTTGACACCCCTCTCGTGTGCATGCATAGGTATTGTCGGAGCTTCACGGACGATGAGTAGGAGTGCAAGCACTAAGGAACACCTACACCATCCGAGGGAAGCATGGAAGCGAAGTCAGAAGAATACGGAGCTGTGGAGTCTACAGCAGCCCGACGACCGAAAGCCATCGGACGTCCGACATGCTATAGCGCCCGAACGACCAAGCGCCTCCGGACGTTCGATGCGTCCACACCCAGTGTACTAGAAGGACGGATGCTGCCAACTCTACAACCCCCGGACGATTGCCAACCTCGGACGTCTGACAAGTCCCAGTCACCGGGCGTACAGTGCCCACCAGAAATCCGGTGTCACCTGTCCAGAGCCAAAATGTCGGAAGTCCAACACCCTCAAGATGTTCGGACCCCCGCGAGCCTCAGGACGACCGACGTCCTCCGGCCGTCCGACACCTGCACGTACACAGCCAGGCCAGAGGCCCATATATCCCCTCCTCACTTTCCCCTTCGTGGACTAGCCTATATATACTCCTTCCCCTTATTGTAGTTTGGGTTAGCAATGTGATATCTCATCTTAGTTAAGCTATGCTCCTACCTCTACTCTTGAGAGAGAGAGAGAGAGATCACTCCATTGGATTTTAAGACCTCCTTCGGAGAAGATCCCTAGTGGATTCAAGACCCCATCTAGGGAAGGATAATCTAGATCATCAAGACCTCATCTCCTCTTGGATTTGGGATGTACTCCACCTTGTACACTTCCCTTTGTTGTTCATGTACCTTGTGGAACTTGTGTGTTTGTTAGTCAAGTGGATTGTGATTGGACTTGTTCTTGAGTGTTTCCCCTTGTGATTTCTCTCTGTTGTTCCCCGTGTTCGTCGTGTTCTTTGTGTTCTTCGCGGGAATACACTCTAATATTGAAAGTTCGACCGAAATCGGGTCTAGACCCCAATCATATGGTGTCATGAGCCACATTGATCATGAATTCAGAACCTTCCCCATTGTTTTCTAGCCTTATTTTTCTTGATTTTGTCCTAAATTTCAAAAATCCCCACCAAAAGTAGCTCCAATTTTTTTTGTGATTTATTGGTTTGATGATATTTTGTTGGATCTAATCGATGGACTTGCTGTGTTTCGAGTGGATCTAGCTTCTCCACAAGTTTCCACACTTCCCATCCACGAAATATCCTCAATCCCCCCCAAAACCATCAATTTTCACCCAAAATCGCGTCCCGGATCTCGGATCTCGAGTTGACCCCGTCTCATCGAAGGACCGGTGTTTTCCGGACGCCCGGAGGCTCCCAAACCATCGGACGACTGGCACTTTCCGGATATCCAATGCAATGCAACAGAAAAATTAATGGATTTTCGGACCTTCCGGACGTCCATCCACCAGACATCCGACCATTTCCGGACGTTCATAACCTGTAGAAACTCACTCGGCTAGATTTTTTTCTGGCCGTAACTAATTCATCCGCACTCAGATTTTGATGTTGTTTACCTCGTTTTGTAGCTATTGACATCCCCCATCCCCAAAAAATACTTCCAACATCATTTGACTCAATCAAAATTTTGGAACTTTGGCATCATTGCATAGGGCCTTCACCACATCATTGTCCTTAGCACCATCGACTTCCGGAAGCTAACACTTTTTGTTCCCCATTGCATTTGTGGTTGGTTGAGTAGTGATTCGAGTCTCATAAGGTGTTTCGGCTACTTAGGGTCGGTTACTTCTTCATCAAACACCACCATAATGATACATCTGTTTTTCATCATGTTTTCCTACTGTTATTTATAGTGTTTTTATGCTTTATAACACTTTATGGAGTAATTCTAATGCCTTTTCTCTCATAATATGCAACGTTTACACAAAGAGGGAGAATGTCGGTAGCTGGAATTCTGGACCTGAGAAAGTTATGTTAGAGATTCCTATTCTGCACATCTCCAAATGAGCTGAAATTTTACGGAGAATTATTTTGGAATAAATAAAAAATAATGGAGAAAAGAACTACCAGAGGGGGGCAGCCAGGTGGCCACAAGATACCAGGGCGCACCACCACCTCCAGGCGTGCCTTGGTGGGTAGTGGGCTCCCCGGCCCACCTCTGGTGCCCATCTTCTGGTATATAAGGTCTTTTGGCCTACAAAAAAATAAGGAGAGGACTTTCGTGATGGAGCGCCGCTGTCTCGAGGTGGAACTTAGGCAGGAGCACTTTTGCCCTCCGGCGGAGCGATTCCGCCAGGGGAACTTCCCTCCTGGAGGGGGAAATCGAATCCATCGTCATCACCAACAACCCTTTCATCTTTGGGAGGCCAATCTTCATAAACATCTTTTACATCACCATCTCATCTTAGAACCCTAGTTAATCTCTTGTGCTCAATCTTGGTACCAGAACCTCAGATTGGTACCCGTGGGTGACTAGTAGTGTTGATTACATCTTGTAGTTGATGATATATGGTTTATTTGGTGTAAGATTATATGTTCAGATCCATTATGTTATTTAATATCCCACTGATCTTGAGCATGAATATTATTTGTGATTAGTTGTCCTTGTTCTTGAGGCCACGGGAGAAGTCATGTTGTAAGTAATCATGTGAATTTGATATTCGTTCGATATTTTGATGATATGCATGTTGTGATTCCCTTTGTGGTGTTATGTGAATGTCGACTACATGACACTTCACCAACTTTGTGCCTAAGGGAATGCATTGTGGAGTAGTTATTAGATGATGGGTCGCTAGACTGACAGAAGCTTAAACCCTAGTTTATGTGCTATTCCGTAAGGGGCTGATTTGGATCCATATGTTTAATTCTATGGTTAGATTGCAATCTCAATTCTTCTTTCATAGTTGCTGATGCTTGCGAGGGGGTTAATCATAAGTGGGAGGCTTTTTCAAGTAAGAACAACACCCAAGCAATGGTCCACCCACATATCAAATTATCAAAGTAGCGAAGGCGAAACCAACATGATGAAAGTGACAAGATGAAATTCCCGTGTGCCCTCAAGAACGCTTTGCTTATTATAAGAGATTGTTTTGGCCTGTCCTTTGATACAAAAAGGATTTTGATACCTTGCTGCACTTTTCTTACCGTTACTTGCTCGTTACAAATTATCTTGCTATCAAACTACTTGTTACCGACAATTTCAGTGCTTGTAGAAATTACCTTGCAGAAAACCGCTTTTCATTTCCTTCTGCTCCTCGTTGGGTTCGACTCTTACTTATCGAAAGGACTACGATTGATCCCCTATACTTTGGATCATGAAGGCTCTTTTTTGGCACCGTTGTCAGGGAGTGAAGCACTGTTGGTAAGTGGAAATCGGTGAGGAAAATTTTATATTATGTGTTGAAATCTATTGTCACTTGTTACTATGGAAGATAATCCTTTGAGGGGTTTGTTCGGGGTATCTCCACCTCGACCGAAAGCACAAAGAGTTTCCCCTCAACCTACTTCACGTACTAAAAATATTTGTTATGAGATTCCTTCGGGTATGATAGAGCAGCTGTTAGCTAATCCTTATGCAGGAGACGGAACAACGCATCCCGATATATATTTGATACATGGGGATGAAATTTGTGGATTGTATAAGCTTGCGAGTTTACTCGGAGATGAAGTCAAGAAGAAGGTTTTCCCTTTATCTTTGCGGGAAAACCATTGACATGGTATAGGCTATGCGATGATATTGGATCTTGGAACTGGAATCGATTGAAATTGGAATTTCACCAAAAGTTTTATCCTATGCATCTAGTTCATCGTGATCGGAATTATATATATAATTTTAGGCCTCGTGAAGGAGAAAGTGTCACTCTAGCTTTGGGGAGGCTTAAGTCAATGTTATATTCAGGCCCCAATCATGAGTCTCAAGAGAAATTTTCATTAAGAATTTTCATGCTTGGCTTTCTCGTAATGATCAATCCATGCTCGATACTTCTTGTGCTGCTTCTTTTATGAAGAATACTATTGAGTTCAGGTGGGATATTTTAGATATAATTAAAAGCAACTCTGAAGATTGGGAACTCGACGAAGGTGAAGAGTCAGGTTTTAAGCTTGAGTTTGATTGTGTTAAATGTTTTCTGATTACCGATGCTTTTCACAAGTTTAGCACTAAATATGGAGTCGACTCTGAGATAGTAGCCTCTTTTTGTGAATAATTTTCTACTCATGTTGATCTCCCTACAAAGAAGAAATTAAAGGACCGGTCATAGTTAAAGATGAAACTATCATTTACAATGTTGATCTAGTTGTGCCTACTACTTATATTGGAAAACCACCTTTCCCTATTAGGATAAAGCAATATGCTAAGGTATCAAAAGTGATTCGCATAAATAATATTAAAGCACCTAAACCTTCTGAACAAATTAAACTAGAACCTAGGGTTGCTATGTTTAAAGATCTCTTGGTCGATAATATTGATGGGCATGTTATTTACTTCTGTGATAATGCTGATAGAATTGCCAAACCCAATACTAAAGATAAGAACAAGCCCGTTGTTGGTGTGGCTGGTATCTCAGTTAAAATAAGAGATCATTGCTACCATGGTTTATGTGATTTAGGTGCTAGTGTGAGAGCTCTTCCTTTTACTTTATACCAAGAAATTATGAGTGATATAGCACCAGCTAAAATAGAAGACATATATGTTACTATTGAACTTGCTAATAGAGATACCATCACACCACTTGTGATTGTTAGAGATGTTGGAGTCTTGTGTGGGAAAATAAAATACCCTACTGATTTTCTAGTTCTTGGTTCCCCACAAGATGACTCTTTTCCCATAATTTTTGGTAGACCTTTCTTGAACACTGTCAATGCTAAGATAGATTGCATAAAGAAACAATCAATGTCAACTTTGGTGATGTGGCTCATGAGTTTAATTTCTCTAAGTTTCATCAACAACCTCATGATAAATAATCACCTAGTAAGGATGAAATAATTGGTCTTGCTTCTATTGCTGTACCTCCTACTAATCCACTAGAACAATATTTGCTAGACCATGAAAATGATATGCACTTGCGTGAAACAAATGAAATAGATAAAATATTGTTTGAACAACAACCTATCCTTAAAGACAATTTGCCTATTGAAACTCTAGAAGGTCCTCCCCCACCTAAAGGTGATCGTATGTTCAAATTAAAGCAATTACCTAACACTTTGAAGTATGCTTATCTTAATGAGAAAAAGATATATCTTGTTATTATTAGTGCTAACCTTTCAGAACATGAAGAAGAAAGGTTATTAAAAATTCTGAGGAAGCACCGTGCTGCTATTGGATATCACTACTGCAGGATGCTGCTAACACAACACTACGATCAGAGACCCTTCGACGAAACTGTGTGCGATGCCATCATCGCAAATAGTGGTGTAAAAACCCGTCAAATAAGGTGCAAAACGTTTGCGATGGAGGATGCATCAAACATGGTTCAGATTTTAGTTGCGTGTGCGATGCAGGGCATATGGTTCAACTTAATTAACTATTTGCAATGAGGAGGAACAAAAGAAACGGCAGCCAGATGAAGGTGTGTGCGATATATACAACATACGGTTCACTCGGATGAACTGTTTGTGATTAGGCAACACAAAAGAAACAGGCAGCCAGATGAAGGTGTGTGCGATATACGGCATGCGGTTCACTCGGATGAACTGTTTGCGTTGAGGCAAGATAACATAAATGGTTCAATATAACAAGATGTTTGTGATACGCGGCAAACAGGTCTGTAATCAGAAATGTGTGCGAATACCGATAATAACAGAAACGGTTCCCTAGTGTGGTCTGTGTTCATCTCATCATCATCTCCTTCTTGTGCTAGCTCGACGTTCCTTCTATGCTAAGTTTCCATTAATTGATGGCGTTTTATGAACATGCCACCATTTCCCGGCATTTCCTCACCTATTTCCCGCCACCCAGCGATATTGCGCATAGGCGGCACGACGCACGGAGGTGACAAGCGCAGCCTGTAGCACATTCCCCTTTTCCAAGCATGCCAACCCACCAAAGCGCTGCCTCTGCCACCAACCTTGTCGACGAGGAAAACGAGCAGACACCACGGCCCGTCTTGGCCGAGGTGCTCCCCGGCAACGCAATGGACAACACCGTGATGCGCGTCCTCGCCAGGGTTGAGCAGACCTTTGGCGCATGGTGCTTGAGCACCACGGATCAAGATAGGCATGTCAACGCCAACAGGCTGCAGCTCGCCGCACAACATGATCGATGGCCCGCCGCATAGCAAGCTAGGCGCGTCCGCGTCGATAGGCTGTGGCTCGCCACACGACGAGACCGTTGGAGCACCGCAGAGTGAGAGGCGCGGCGCGCCGCACAGAAAGAGCGGATCCATCAGTGCCTGCCTGCTGTCAATACAGCATCGCAGCTGGGCACATGTCCGGTAAGTACCCCCATTCCTCGCCAGGAGTGGGCAGAGGCCCTCAGTGCCGTACTTGCACCGGACGCCCGCTGCGCCGTTCGCATGGGTGCCGCCGTTCGCCTTGTTCGCGGCCCACTAGATGCCAACGCGCTGGTCCATAGGCTCGATCGCCTCCTCGGCCCAAGTGTCCACCTGGGCGTAGTAGAGGAACATGGTCATCGCATCCTCGAGCTGGTGATCTCCGATGAAATAGCCAACTTGGATCTCGAGATCGCGCTCCAGATGTACCGCGAGCGTGTCGACTGCTTGGACAAACGCCTGCACGAGTTCAGGCAGAGCCAAGAGCTACCGTAGGCAAGGGCAGCTGGTCATGGTCTCATGGACGCGTTTTATTTTGGAAAGTCAATTTGGCGTGGACAACTATGTATTCACAGCACTCATAGTATTGCTCTATTTCAATGTGTGTACTCTGTTTTCCATTCTTATATGTTCTGTTTCAATGTGTGTATATACGCTTTCCATTCTGTATATGTGGATGATAACAGCTAGATTCAAATTAGTATACAAAAACAGATAGAAAATGGAATTCATCACAGAATATATATATATATATATATAATATCATCAAATATATGTGATGATACTTAACTACTAGGTACAATGCATAAAGTTGAAAATGAACAATACTAAAACTAATAATCCCTCCTGGGGCCAATATCCCGACAGCCCCTTGCTAGCAGCTCCTTGGTGCGCGGCATCTTCCCAGTGTGGAGGCAGTACTCCGCCTCCTCTGCCTCGCAGCGCTTGACGTATAGATATGCCTCTTGTTGGCGGGCGCGTGCAGCCGATCTTCCCATTTCGTTGGGCGGCCACCAGAGGTCCACGTTGGTGGCACACTGGAGCTTATCGGCCCACCTCCACGCAGGACGAGGCGCCCAGCGCCTATGACCTTCCTCGTGAAGTACCCGTCTTCGTACACCTCCTCGGGACGACGACGCGCCCGCCCCCAAAGCTCCACCACCTCCTTTTTCCAGGCGGCATCACGGGCTTCACAGGCCCCTGGTACCTGACTTCCTCCTCTACCATCTCCTTCTTGAATGCCACTTGCCTGGCTTTCTCATCTGGCGGCAGCGACTTCCACAGACAAAGATTGTACTGGCCCCAAAACCAATCCGAAGTTGGGGCGTCCGGCGCAACCTCGTCAGGTGGCGCGTAGGGGTCCTCATCGCTACTAATCGAGTGAGCGTCCTCGGGGGGGGGGGACTCCTCGTCGGCGCGTGGGCAGACCGGCAGCGCCATGGCAGAGATTTGAGAGAGAGAGAGAGAGGGCGAGCGAGAGGAGGGTGTAGATGAGAATGCAGGCGGGACAAAGTGAGCAAGGTAGTATTTATTGGCGGCCGGAATCTCGATCGACCGGGGCAGTACAAACGCCGGTCGTTGGAATTTTACGAGTACTGTAGTCTGAATGACACACGATTCCCGCAGCAAAATCCGTGTGTGAACATAATAGCCAAAATCCGTGTGTGAACATAATAGCTGACGGTTTCCAACATAGAACCGTGTCTGATTAATGATCCCCGCCACTCACCTACCAAACCTCGAGCCGCAAGATAGAGAGCCAATCACGTGGGGGCTAGTTGTCTTGTCAGATCTTTACATTTTCTTTTTTAAACACCAGATATATTACTTAAATGTCTTTAAAAGTTCAAATGACCCCTTAAATTTTCCAATTTTTCACATGATAGTTGTATTAGTGCATGTTAAACGTAGAATAAAATTTGAAGGCCATAAGAGGAAGCTATCTCCCGTTCTTCATCAAACATGCATTGTTCCCTCTCGGAACCACGAACCTTCTAGTGAGTTGCTCCGGTTTGTGAGGGGTGTGTGTCCAAACTTTCGGCAAACATGCCAATTTTTTTACTACATCATCTTGGTGGCATGACATTAGATCAAGCAAAGTTTCATGTTTTTGTGATAAGTTTTTAATTTTTTGGAATTAAAATTCCATGGTACTCCATGCAAGTGTGCCCATGCCTTGAGACCAATATGTTTGAAAATTCCTTCTAATTTGCTGCACATGGAATTAACTCGCACACAAGTACACAAAAATGTGATTTTTCAAACCGTTATGGTTAGGCGTTGCATGTAGATGTAGTTCAAATTGGAATTACGGTCATTAAATGGTTAGCAAATCACTTAAATGTCTTTAAAAGGTCAAATGACCCCTGAAATTTTCCAAATTTTCACAAGACAGTTGTATTAGTGCACGTTAAACATAGAAAAAAATTGAAGGTCGTAAGAGGAAGCTATCTCCCGTTCGTCATCAAACATGCATTGTTCCCTCTCGGGACCACGAACCTTCTAGTGAGTTGCTCCTATTTGTGAGGGGTGTGTGTCCAAACTTTCGTCAAACATGCCAATTTTTTACCACATCATCTTGGTGGCATGACACTAAATCAAGCAAGGTTTCATGTTTTTTTGATCATTTTTTATTTTTTTGGAATTAAAATGCCATGGCACTCCATGCATGTGTGCCCAAGCCTTGAGACAAATATGTTTGAAAATTCCTTCTAATTTACTGCACATGGAATTAACTCGCACACAACTACACAAAAATATGATTTTTCAAACCGTTATGGTTAGGCGTTGCATGTAGATGTAGTTCAAATTTGAATTAGATCATTAAATGGTTATAAAATCACTTAAATGTCTTTAAAAGGTTAAATGATCCCTGAAGTTTTCAAAATTTTCACAAGACAGTTGTGTTAGTGCAAGTTAAACGTAGAAAAAAAATTGAAGGCCGTAAGAGGAAGCTATCTCTTGTTCGTCATCAAACATGCATTGTTCCCTCTCGGAACCACGATCCTTCTAGTGAGTTGCTCCGGTTTGTGAGGGGTGTATGTCCAAACTTTCATCAAACATGCCAATTTTTTTACCACATCATCTTGGTGGCATGACATTAAATCAAGCAAGGTTTCATGTTTCTCTGGTCATTTTTTGTTTTTTTGGAATTAAAATGCCATGGCACTCCATGCATGTGTGCCCATGCCTTGAGACCAATATGTTTGAAAATTCCTTCTAATTTACTGCACATGGAATTAACTCACACACAAGTACACAAAAATATGATTTTTTTTCTAACCGTTATGGTTAGGCATTGCATGTAGATGTAGTTCAAATTTGAATTACGGTCATTAAATGGCTAGAAAATCACTTAATTTTCTTTAAAACGTCAAATGACCCCTAAAATTTCCCAAACTTTCACATGACAGTTGTATTAGTGCATGTTAGACGTAGAAAAAATTGAAGGCCGTAAGAGGAAGCTATCTCCCATTCGTCATCAAACATGAATTGTTCCCTCTCGGAACCATGAACCTTCTAGTGAGTTGCTCCGGTTTGTGAGGGGTGTGTGTCCAAACATTTGGCAAACGTGCCAACTTTTTTACCACATCATCTTGGTGGCATGACATTAGATCAAGCAAAGTTTCATGTTTTCTGATAAGTTTTTATTTTTTTGGAGTTAAAATGCCATGGCTCTGCATGCAAGTGTGCCCATGCCTTGAGACAAATATGTTTGAAAATTCCTTATAATTTACTGCACATGGAATTAACTCGCACACAAGTACACAAAAATGTGATTTTTCAAACTGTTATGGTTAGGCGTTGCATGTAGATGTAGTTCAAATTTGAATTACTATCATTAAATGGTTAGAAAATCACTTAAATGTCTTTAAAGGGTCAAATGACCCCTAAAATTTTCCAAATTTTCACAAGACAATTGTATTAGTGCACGTTAAACATAGAAAAAAATTGAAGGCCGTCAGAGGAAGCTATCTCCCGTTCGTCATCAAACATGCATTGTTCCCTCTTCGAACCACGAACCTTCTAGTGAGTTG
This sequence comes from Triticum urartu, assembly GCF_003073215.2. Taxonomy (NCBI): domain Eukaryota; kingdom Viridiplantae; phylum Streptophyta; class Magnoliopsida; order Poales; family Poaceae; genus Triticum; species Triticum urartu. Next base: position 373,599,412 of record NC_053025.1, on the reverse strand, counting down.
CTCCGGTTTGTGAGGGGTGTGTGTCCAAACTTTCATCAAACATGCCAATTTTTTTACCACATCATCTTGGTGGCACGCCATAAAATCAAGCAAGATTTCATGTTTTTCTTATCATTTTTTAATTTTTTGGATTTAAAAAAATGCCATGGCACTCCATGCATGTGTGCCCATGCCTTGAGACCAATATGTTTGAAAATTCCTTCTAATTTACTACACATGGAATTAAATCGCACACAAGTACACAAAAATATGATTTTTCAAACCGTTATGGTTAGGCGTTGCATGTAGAGGTAGTTAAAATTTGAATTACGGTCATTAGATGGTTAGAAAATCACTTAAATGTCTTTGAAAGGTCAATTGACCCCTGAAATTTTCCAAATTTTCACAAGACAGTTGTATTAGTGCACGTTAAACATAGGAAAAAGAATTGAAGGCCGTAGGACGAAGCTATCTCCCGTTCGTCATCAAACATGCATTGTTCCCTCTCGGAACCACGAACCTTCTAGAGAGTTGCTTCGGTTTGTGAGGTGTGTGTGTCCAAACTTTCGTCAAGCATGCCAATTTTTTACCACATCATCTTGGTGGCATGTCACTAAATCAAGCAAGGTTTCATGTTTTTCTGATCATTTTTTATTTTTTTGGATTTAAAATGCCATGGCACTCCATGCATGTGTGCCCAAGCCTTGAGACCAATATGTTTGAAAATTCCTTCTAATTTACTGCACATGGAATTAACTCGCATAGAAGTACACAAAAATGTGATTTTTCAAACCGTTATGGTTAGGCGTTGCATGTAGATGTAGTTCAAATTTGAATTACGGTCATTAAATGGTTAGAAAATCACTTAAATGTCTTCAAAAGGTCAAATGACCCCTGAAATTTTCCAAATTTTCACAAGACAATTGTATTAGTGCACGTTAAACATAGAAAAAAATTGAAGGCCATAAGAGGAAGCTATCTCCCATTCGTCATCAAACATGCATTGTTCCCTCTTCGAACCACGAACCTTCTAGTGAGTTGCTCCGGTTTGTGAGGGGTGTGTGTCCAAACTTTCATCAAACATGCCATTTTTTTACCACATCATCTTGGTGGCATGACATTAAATCAAGCAAGATTTCATGTTTTTCTGGTCATTTTTTGTTTTTTTGGAATTAAAATGCCATGGCACTCCATGCATGTGTGCCCATGCCTTGAGACCAATATGTTTGAAAATTCCTTCTAATTTACTGCACATGGAATTAACTCGCACACAAGTACACAAAATATGATTTTTTTTTCAAACCGTTATGGTTAGGCATTGCATGTAGATGTAGTTCAAATTTGAATTACGGTCATTAAATGGCTAGAAAATCACTTAATTGTCTTTAAAACGTCAAATGACCCCTAAAATTTTCCAAACTTTTGCATGACAGTTGTATTAGTGCATGTTAGACCTAGAAAAAAATTGAAGGCCGTAAGAGGAAGCTATCTCCCGTTCGTCATCAAACATGCATTGTTCCCTCTCGGAACCACGAACCTTCTAGTGAGTTGCTCCGGTTTGTGAGGGGTGTGTGTCCAAACTTTTGGCAAACATGCCAACTTTTTTACCACATCATCTTGGTGGCATGACATTAGATCAAGCAAAGTTTCATGTTTTTCTGATAAGTTTTTAATTTTTTGGAATTAAAATGCCATGGCGCTCCATGCAAGTGTGCCCATGCCTTGAGACCAATATGTTTGAAAATTCCTTCTAATTTACTGCACATGGAATTAACTCGCACACAAGTACACAAAAATGTGATTTTTCAAACCGTTATGTTTACGCGTTGCATGTAGATGTAGTTCAAATCTTAATTACTATCATTAAATGGTTAGAAAATCACTTAAATGTCTTTAAAAGGTCAAATGACCCCTGAAATTTTCCAAATTTTCACAAGATAATTGTATTAGTGCACGTTAAACATAGAAAAAAATTGAAGGCCGTAAGAGGAAGCTATCTCCCGTTCGTCATCAAACATGCATTGTTCCCTCTTCGAACCACGAACCTTCTAGTGAGTTGCTCCGGTTTGTGAGGATTGTGTGTCCAAACTTTCGTCAAACATGCCAATTTTTTTACCACATCATCTTGGTGGCACGCCATTAAATCAAGCAAGGTTTCATGCTTTTCTGATCATTTTTTAATTTTTTGGAATTAAAATGCCATGGCACTCCATGCATGTGTGCCCATGCCTTGAGACCAATATGTTTGAAAATTCCTTCTAATTTACTACACATAGAATTAAATCGCACACAAGTACACAAAAATATGATTTTTCAAACCGTTATTGTTAGGCGTTGCATGTAGATGTAGTTCAAATTTGAATTACGGTCATTAGATGGTTAGAAAATCACTTCAATGTCTTTAAAAGGTCAAATGACCCCTGAAATTTTCCAAATTTTCACAAGACAGCTGTATTAGTGCACATTAAACATAGGAAAAAAATTTGAACGCCGTAGGAGGAAGCTATCACCCGTTCATCATCAAACATGCATTGTTCCCTCTCGGAACCACGAACCTACTAGAGAGTTGCTTCGGTTTGTGAGGGGTGTGTGTCCAAACTTTCGTCAAACATGCCAATTTCTTTACCACATCATCTTGGTGGCATGACACTAAATCAAGCAAGGTTTCATGTTTTTTTGATCATTGTTTATTTTTTTGGAATTAAAATGCCATGGCACTCCATGCATGTGTGCCCATGCCTTGAGACCAATATGTTTGAAAATTCCTTCTAATTTACTGCACATGGAATTAACTCGCACACAAGTACACAAAAATATGATTTTTCAAACCGTTATCGATAGGCGTTGCATGTAGATGTAGTTCAAATTTGAATTACGGTCATTAGATGGTTAGAAAATCACTTAAATGTCTTTAAAAGGTCAAATGACCCCTGGAATTTTCCAAATTTTCAGAAGACAGTTGTATTAGTGCACGTTAAACATAGGAAAAAATTGCAGGCCGTAAGAGGAAGTTATCTCCCGTTCGTCATCAAACATGCATTGTTCCCTCTCGGAACCACGAACCTTCTAGAGAGTTGCTTTGGTTTGTGAGGGGTGTGTGTCGAAACTTTCGTCAAACATGCCAATTTTTTTACCACATCATCTTGGTGGCATGACACTAAATCAAGCAAGGTTTCATGTTTTTCTGATCATTTTTTATTTTTTTTGTAATTAAAATGCCATGGCACTCCATGCATGTGTGCCCAAGCCTTGAAGCCAATATGTTTGAAAATTCCTTCTAATTTACTGCACATGGAATTAACTCGCACACAAGTACACAAATATATGATTTTTCAAACCGTTATGGTTAGGTGTTGCATGTATATGTTGTTAAAATTTGAATTACGATCATTAAATGGTTATAAAATCACTTAAATGTCTTTAAAAGGTCAAATGACCCGTGAAATTTTCCAAATTCTCAAAAGACAGTTGTATTAGTGCATGTTAAACATAGAAAAAAATTGAAGGCCGTAAGAGGAAGCTATCTCCCGTTCGTCATCAAACATGTATTGTTCCCTCTCGGAACCACGAGCCTTCTAGTGAGTTGCTCCGGTTTGTTAGGGGTGTGTGTCCAAACTTTCATCAAACATGCCAATTTTTTACCACATCATCTTGGTGGCATGACATTAAATCAAGCAAGGTTTCATGTTTTTCTGGTCATTTTCTGTTTTTTGGAATTAAAATGCCATGGCACTCCATGCATGTGTGCCCAAGCCTTTAGACCAATATGTTTGAAAATTCCTTCTAATTTACTGCACATGGAATTAACTCGCACACAAGTACACAAAAATATGATTTTTTTTCAAACCGTTATGGTTAGGCATTGCATGTAGATGTAGTTCAAATTTGAATTACGGTCATTAAATGGCTAGAAAATCACTTAGTTGTCTTTAAAACGTCAAATGACCCCTAAAATTTTTCTAACTTTCACATGACAGTTGTATTAGTGCATGTTAGACGTAGAAAAAATTGATGGTCGTAAGAGGAAGCTATCTCCCGTTCGTCATCAAACATGCATTGTTCCCTCTCGGAACCACGAACCTTCTAGAGAGTTGCTTTGGTTTGTGAGGGGTGTGTGTCCAAACTTTTGTCAAACATGCCAATTTTTTTACCACATCATCTTGGTGGCATGACACTAAATCAAGCAAGGTTTCATGTTTTCCTGATCATTTTTTATTTTTTTGGAATTAAAATGCCATGGCACTCCATGCATGTGTGCCCAAGCCTTGAGACCAATATGTTTGAAAATTCCTTCTAATTTACTGCACATGGAATTAACTCGCACACAAGTACACAAATATATGACTTTTCAAACCGTTATGGTTAGGCGTTGCATGTATATGTAGTTCAAATTTGAATTACGATCATTAAATGGTTATAAAATCACTTAAATGTCTTTAAAAGGTCAAATGACCCCTGAAATTTTCCAAATTTTCAAAAGACAGTTGTATTAGTGCATGTTAAACAGAGAAAAAAAATTGAAGGCCATAAGAGGAAGCTATCTCCCGTTCGTCATCAAACATGCATTGTTCCCTCTCGGAACCACGAGCCTTCTAGTGAGTTGCTCCGGTTTGTTAGGGTTGTGTGTCCAAACTTTCATGAAACATGCCAATTTTTTACCACATCATCTTGGTGGCATGACATTAAATCAAGCAAGGTTTCATGTTTTTCTGGTCATTTTCTGTTTTTTGTAATTAAAATGCCATGGCACTCCATGCATGTGTGCCCATGCCTTGAGACCAATATGTTTGAAAATTCCTTCTAATTTACTGCACATGGAATTAACTCGCACACAAGTAAACAAAAATATGATTTTTTTTCAAACCATTATGGTTAGGCATTGCATGTAGATGTAGTTCAAATTTGAATTACGGTCATTAAATGGCTAGAAAATCACTTAGTTGTCTTTAAAACGTCAAATGACCCCTAAAATTTTTCTAACTTTCACATGACAGTTGTATTAGTGCATGTTAGACGTAGAAAAAATTGAAGGCCGTAAGAGGAAGCTATCTCCTGTTCGTCATCAAACATGGATTGTTCCCTCTCGGACCCACGAACCTTCTAGTGAGTTGCTCCGGTTTGTGAGGGGTGTGTGTCCAAATTTTTACCACATCATCTTGGTCACATGACATTAAATCAACCAAGGTTTCATGTCTTTCTGATAATTTTTTTCCTTTTTTGGAATTAAAATGCCATGTCACTCCATGCATACGTATGCACGTGTCCATGTCGTGAGGCCAATATGTTTAAAATTCCTTCTAATTTACTGCACATGGAATTAACTTGCACACAAGTACACATTTATGATTTTTCGAACCGTTTTGGTTAGGCGTTGCATGCAGATGTAGTTTATATTTGAATTACGGTCATTAAATGGCTAGAAAATCACTTAAATTTCTTTAAAAGGTCAAATGACCCCTAGAATTTTCAAAAATTTCACATTACGGTTGTAGTAGTGCATGTTAGACGTAGAAAAAAATTGAAGGCCGTAAGTGGAAGATATCTCCCGTTTGTCATCAAACATGCATTGTTCCCTCTCGGAACCACCAGCCTTCTAGTGAGTTGCTCTGGTTTGTGAGGGGTGTGTGTCCAAACTTTCATCAAAGATGCCAATTTTTCTACCACATAATCTTAGTGGCACGACATTACATCAACCAAGTTTCATGTGTTTCTGATTTTTTAATATTTTGGAATTAATATGCCTTGTCACTCCATGCATACATATGCATGTGTCCATGTCGTGAGACCAATATGTTTGAAAATTCCTTCTAATTTACTGCACATGGAATTTACTCGCACACAAGTACATAAATATGATTTGTCAAACCGTTATGGTTAGGCGTTGCATGTAGATGTAGTTCAAATTTGAATTAAATCGCTATAAAATCACTTAAATGTCTTTAAAATGTCAAATGACCCCTAGAATTTTGCAAAATTTCATATTACAGTTGTAATAGTGCAGGTTAAACATAGAAAAAAATTGAAGGCCGTAAGAGGAAGCTATCTCCTGTTCATCATCAAACATGCATTGTTCCCTCTCGGAACCACGAGCCTTCTAGTGAGTTGCTCCGGTTTGTCAGGGGTGTGTGTCCAAACTTTCGTCAAACATGCGAAATTTTTTCCACATCATCTTGGTGGCATGACATTACATCAACCAAGGATTCATGTGTTTCTGATTTTTTTTAATTGTTTGGAATTAAAATGCCATGTCACTCGATGCTTAATTAATTGTGCCATAGCCTTGAGACCCATATGTTTGAAAATTCCTTCCAATTTACTACACATGGAATTAAATCGCACATAAGTACTCAAAATATGAGTTTTCAAACTGTTATGGTTAGCTGTTGCTTGTACATGTAGTTCAAATTTCAATTACGGTCATTAAATAGCTAGAAAATCACTTAGATGTCTTAAAAGGTCAAATGACCCCTGAAATTTTCCAAAATTTGACATGATAGTTGTATTAGTACTACAAAATTTCTCATACATTTAAAACACCATCTATTGCCACTGTACGCGAAATTCGTCTTACACAGCAAATAAAAAATATCTATAACGTCACACACAGTTGTTTTCTAGGAACTGTTTGTGATGAAAATATCTGTGTCTATTTAAGTCTCCCTCCTTAAGCTTCGCCGGCTCGTCTGCTCCAGTGTCGACAACCCCCGAATCCACGAATCCCGACCCCCATTCCCACACCCGCTCCTTGCAAAGATGATGCCGTGGAAACGCTTCGTGAAGGCCCTTATGATGGCCGCATCCCCCCGAGCGCCACCGCCTGCGCCGAGAGCGCGGCCGCCTACACCGAGACTGTTGCCGCATCCGCATTGAGCACGGCCGCTTCCGCTGAGAGGGCGTCTGCGGCAGCCGAGACAGGTGCAGCTGCTGCTGCGACGGCTGGAAACGCCGAGAGCACTCGAGCTGCCGTCCGTGCCGATGATGTCACCCTGGCCCGAGTCGAGGCCATCCACGGCAAGAGCGAGGATGCACACGCCAAGATATTCCAGGCCACCTTGGACTCCAGCATGCAACCCATGTCTGAAAAGGCGGCGGTGGCCATGGAGCTCCTGCTTCCTCATGAGGCCGCCGATCGGGAGATGGAGATGTAGGAGGCGGCGGAAATCGACGAGCGCCGGGAGGAGGAGTTGCGCGTGGCCGAGGTCGAGGTAGAGAAGAGTCTGTCCGTCGAGGAATCGGCGGTGGAGTACCAACGCGAGCTTTGGCACAACCACTATTACAAGTACTACAACCTTGAGGGCGGCGCCGAGGACGAGGACGTGGTCGACTTCAGCAGGGGGACGCGGAGTCCACCAACGGCGGCATGTCACCGGGACAAGTCATCGATGTATCATCTCACACCGGTGATGCATAGGCCGGCGCGGCAATGGATTTGTTAATATTATGCGTACTTAGACTTTGTTTTTAATGCTAGTATTTTGTTAGAGCAATGTTTAGGTCAACTGGCTCTGTTTAATTACTAAAATTGCTCGATTCAGTAAGTGTGGTCCGTCTGCTGTACGCTCTTTTGTGTGCCCGAATTAGCAAGCGATGTTAAATTATGCAATGACGTATGATAACCCACAAGTATAGGGGATCGCAACAGTTTTCGAGGGTAGAGTATTCAACCCAATTTTTTTTGTTTCAACACAAGGGGAGCCAAAGAGCATTCTCAAGTATTAGCGGCTGAGTTGTCAATTCAGCCACACCTGGAAATTTAATATCTGCAACAAAGTGTTTAGTACCAAAGTAATATAATAGTAGTTGTAACGGTAGCAAAAGGTAACAATAGCAAAAGTAATATTTTTGGTGTTTTGTAGTGATGATAATAATAGCAACGGAAAAGTAAATAAGCGAAGAACAATATATGGAAAGCTCGTAGGCATTGGATCGGTGATAGAGAATTATGCCGGATGTGGTTCATCATGTAACATTCATAGCCTAGGGTGACACAGAACTAGCTCCAATTCATCAATGTAATGTAGGCATGTATTCTGAATATAGTCATACATGCTTATGGAAAAGAACTTGCATGACATCTTTTGTCCTACCCTCCCGTGGCAGTGGGGTCCTAGTGGAAACTAAGGGATATTAAGGCCTCCTTTTAATAGAGTACCGAACCAAAGTATTAACACATAGTGAATACACGAACTCCTCAAACTACGGTCATCACCGGGAGTGTCCCAATTATTGTCACTTCGGGGTTGCCGGATCATAACACAGAGTAGGTGACTATAGACTTGCAAGATAGGATCGAGAACTCTCATATATTCATGAAAACATAATAGGTTCAGATCTGAAATCATGGCACTCGGGCCCTAGTGACAAGCATTAAGCATAGCAAAGTCATAGCAACATCAATCTCAGAACATAGTGGATACTAGGGATCAAACCCTAATAAAACTAACTCGATTACATGATAAATCTCATCCAACCCATCACCGTCCAGCAAGCCTATGATGGAATTACTCACGCACGGCGGTGAGCATCATGAAATTGGTGATGGAGGAAGGTTGATGATGATGATGGCGATGGATTCCCCTCTCCGGAGCCCCGAACGAACTCCAAATCAGCCCTCCCAAGAGAGTTTAGGGCTTGGCGGCAGCTCCGTATCATAAAACGCGATGAATCCTTCTTCTCTATTTTTTTCTCCCCGAACACGAATATATGGAGCCAAGATGGACGTCGGTGGAGCTCTAGGGGGCCCACGAGGCAGGGGGCGCGCCCAGGGGGGCAGTCGCGCCCCCCATCCTCGTGGCTAGGGTGTGGGCCCACTGGCCTTTATTCTTTGCCAGTATTTTTTATTATTTCCAAAAACGATCTCCGTGGAGTTTCAGGTCATTCCGAGAACTTTTGTTTCTGCACATAAATAACACCATGGCAATTCTGCTGAAAATAGCGTCAGTCCGGGTTAGTTCCATTCAGATCATGCAAGTTAGAGTCCAAAACAAGGGCAAAAGTGTTTGGAAAAGTAGATATGATGGAGACGTATCAACTCCCCCAAGCTTAAATCTTTTCTTGTCCTCAAGCAATTCAGTTGACAAATTGAAAGTGATAAAGAAAAACTTTTACAAACTCTGTATGCTCTTGTTGCTGCAAATATGTAAAGCCAGCATTCAAGTTTTCAGCAAAGATCATAAATTAACCATATTCACAATAACTCTTAGGTCTCATGTTTACTCATATAAATGGCATAATCAACGAGCGAGCAATAATAATAAATCTCGGATGACAACACTTTCTCAAAACAATCATAATATGATATAACAAGATGGTATCTCGCTAGCCCTTTCTGAGACCGCAAAACATAAGTGTAGAGCACCTTTAAAATCAAGGACTGACTAGACATTGTAATTCATGGTAAAAGAGATCCAGTCAAGTCATACTCAATGTAAAGTAACAGTAATGAATGCAAATGATAGCGGTGCTCTCCAACTGGTGCTTTTTAATAAGAGGATGATGACTCAACATAAAAGTAAATAGATAGGCCCTTCGTAGAGGGAAGCATGGATTTGTAGAGGTGCCAGAGCTCGGTTTTGAAATAGAGGTGAATAATATTTTGAGTGGTATACTTTCATTGTCAACATAACAACCAAGAGATGGCGATATCTTCCATGCTACACACATTATAGGCGGTTCCCAAACAGAATGGTCAAGTTTATACTCCCCCTCCACCAACAAGCATCAATCCATGGCTTTCTTGAAACACGAGTGCCTCCAACTAACAACAGTCCCGGGGGAGTTTTTTTGCAATTATTTTTATTTTATTTGCATAAAGCATGGGACTGGGCATCCTGGTGACCAGCCATTTTCTCATGAGTGAGGAGCAGAGTCCACTCTTCTTGAGAATAACCCGCCTAACATGGAAGATACGGACAACCCTCGTTGACACATGAGCTATTCGAGCATACAAAACAGAATGTTTATTTGAAGGTTTAGAGTTTGACACATACAAATTTACTTGGAATGGCAGGTAGATACCATATATAGGTAGGCATGGTGGACTCATATGGGATTGGATGCACAAGCAGTATTCCCGCTTAGTACAGGTGAAGGCTAGAAAAAGACTGGGAAACGACCAGCTAGAGAGCGACAACAGGCATGAACATGCATTGAAATTAATCAACACCGAATGCAAGCATGAGTAGGATATAATGCACCATGAACATAAATATCGTATACGCTATGTTGATTTTGTTTCAACTACATGCGTGAACATGTGCCAAGTCAACCCACTCGAATCGTTCAAAAGAGGATACCACCCTATCATAACACATCACAACTATTTTAATAGCATGTTGGCACGCAAGGTAAACCATTATAAGCTCCTAGCTAATTAAGCATGGCATAAGCAACTATAATCTCTAATTGTCATTGCAAACATGTTTATTCATAATAGGCTGCATCAGGAACGATGAACTAATCATATTTACAAAAACAAGAGAGGTCGAGTTCATACCAGTTTCTCCCATCTCAATCAGTCCATCATATATCATCATAATTGCCTTTCCCTTGCACGACCGAATGATGTGAATAATAATAACAGTGCACGTGCATTGGACTAAGCTGGAATCTGCAAGCATTCAATAAACAAGAGAAGACAAGGCAATATGGACTCTTGGTTAAATCAACAATAATGCATATAGGAGTCACTTCAACAATTTAATCATGGTCTTCTCCTATCGACCCCCAAAGAAAGGAAAAGAAATAAAACTATTTACACGGGAAAGCTCCCAACAAGCAAAAGAAGAACAGGAAATCTTTTTGGGTTTTCTTTTTAATTACTACTACAAGCATGGAAATTAAAACTAGCTAAAGGCTACAACTAATTTTTTTGGTTTTTCTTAAGGTTTATCAAACACACAAGAAGAAATCATAAAAAGGAAATAAACTAGCATGGATATTACAATGAAAAAGTATGAGCACCGACATCTAGCAATGAGTGTGTGAACATGAATGTAACGTCGGTGAGTAGTACGTACTCCCCCAAGCTTAGGCTTTTGGCCTAAGTTGGTCTAGGGCCACGGCTGGCCTGGCGGATATCCAAAGTAATAGTTGGGGTCGTACTGTGATGAAGCCTCGGATTGCCACTGGTTGGCAATCACCTCCGGATCCCACTGGTAATCAGACTGTCGTGGAGGCTCAAATTGTGGTTCCGGCTCTAGCTCTGCAGCTGATGTAGGGTTCCGGTAGGCGTGAATAGCCTCCAACGGAACAAGGTACTTGCCTGTAGATAAATCAAACAATGAAGGAGCAGGCATGGTAATAGTCTCAGGATGATCTTTATTAAAGAACAATTTGTATTTAAGCTAATTTTCCCTATTCTTAATAATAAAATCATGTGCTACCATACTCTTATAATCTAAATAAACAGGAGGCAGCAAATTTTCTTCCTTCTCATAATGCCTAATAGGTATGTTAAAATGTGCAGCTAGGCGCGAGGCGAAGATGCCTCCAAAGATGGGGCCCTTAGTTCGGTTAAGATTTAACCGCTTTGCAATAATAGCACCCATGCTGAATGTATCATCACGAAATAAGGCATGGCACAAAATAACAATATCAGGGGCCCTCAGGTTTCCACAGTTTCTGCGCCCAATTAAGCATCTACTAGGAAATATAGCAAAGTAACGTAGAATAGGAAAATGTATGCTAGTAGTTCGTGCGTCGGAAACCTTCCTCGTTTCCCCTACAATGATGGTATCACTGAACCCATCCACATCGTCACAATGTGGTTCCTCTATGGTGCCCTCGAAAGGGATTAAACAAACCTGACAAAAATCATGAAGTGACATCTCCTTATGCTCATCATATAAATAAAACTCCACCGTAGGTGGTGAGATCCTAGCATGGAAATGAAAGTTTTGCACAAAGATATTGGTGAGTAAGAGATACTGTTCGTGTTGGTTGTGGAGGAAGGCGGTGAGGCCTGCATTCTCAGCCAATTCATAGAAATCATCATAAATCCCGGTTGCTCTCAAGAAATCATCACAAGGCCATTCACACGGTCGGACCTCCGCAGTGCGAGGGAGATTATACTTGGGTCTCTTATCCTCCTCACTTTGCTTATCCTTCGAGCTTCGGCCTGATGAGCCCCTCACAAATCTCTTCATTATTTTCTGAAAAATTCTGAAATTTTTAGTAAGTTCAAAATAAAAGTGAACCAAACTCAACAAAATTGATAGCAACTACTCCTACAAGTGCCTAGAGTATATATCATGCATTAGAACTACTTGGAACCATATAAATTTGACATGCAAGCTCAAGAACATGGTCACCTAGGCAACACAATTTTGCAATGAATAAAGCACTAGAACAAAAACTAATTGGACCAATGGAGGAGTGACATACCAAGGTACAATCCCCCAATGTAGTTTTGTAAGAGGTGCTTTGAGCAAGGAGATTGAAAATCATAGCAAAATGAGCTAGAACTCGTGCTTGAGCTGGATGGTGATTTTTTTGGGAGGAAGAAGAAGTGTGTGGGTGCAGGAATAAGTGGAGAGGAGCCACCATGGGCCCACAAGGCAGGGGGCGCGCCTAGGGGGGTGGGCGCGCCGTGGACCCTCTTGGCCAGGTGCTTTCTCCCCCTGCAGTGTTCTCAGTGCCAGATATTCTCAAATATTCCAGAAAAAATCATATTTAAATTTCAGGGCATTTGGAGAACTTTTATTTTTGGGGTATTTTTATATTGCATGGAGAATTCAGAAAACAGACAGAAATTACTATTTTTGCTTTATTTAATATAAATAACAGAAAGTAAAAAGAGGGTACAGAAGGTTGTGCTTTCTAACTTCATCCATCGCATGCTCATCAAAAGGAATCCACTAACAAGGTTGATCAAGTCTTGTTAACAAACTCATTCCGAGTAACATGGAACCGGAGAATTTTCGAATAACACTAGGTTACCTCAATGGGGATATGCACATCCCCAATAATAAGAATATCATATTTCTTCTTGACAGTAGGAAGAGGAAATTCAAAACCTCCAAAAATAATCGATGGAATTTTTCCAATAGAGTTTATACCATGGACTTGAGGTTGTTTCCACGGAAAGTGTACCGTATGCTCATTACCATTAACATGAAAAGTGACATTGCCTTTGGTGCAATCAATAACAGCCCCTGCAGTATTCAAAAAGGGTCTTCCAAGAATAATAGACATACTATCGTGCTCGGGAATATCAAGAATAACCAAGTCCGTTAAAATAGTAACATTTGCAACCACAACAGGCGCATCCTCACAAATACCGACAAATATAGTAGTTGATTTATCAGCCATTTGCAAGGATATTTCAGTAGGTGTTAACTTACTCAAATCAAGTCTACGATATAAAGAGAGAGGCATAACACTAACACTGGCCCCAAGATCACATAAAGCAGTTTTAACATAGTTTCTTTTAATGGAGCATGATATAGTGGGTACTCCTGGATCTCCAAACTTCTTAGGTATTCCACCCTTAAAAGTATAATTAGCAAGCATGGTGGAAATCTCAGCTTCCGATATCTATCTTTTATTAGTGACAATTTCTTTCATATACTTAGCATAAGGATTCATTTTAAGCATATCAGTCAAACGCATACGCAAAAAGATAGGTCTAATCATTTCAGCAAAGCGCTCAAAATCCTCATCATCCCTTTTCTTGGATGGCTTAGGAAGAAAAGGCATGGGTTTCTGAACCCATGGTTCTCTTTCTTTACCGTGATTCCTAGCAACAAAGTCTCTTTTATCATAACGTTGATTCTTTGATTGTGGGTTATCAAGATCAACAGCAGGTTCAATCTCTACATCATTATCATTGCTAGGTTGAGCATCAACATGAACACTATCATTAACATTATCACTAGTTTCATGTTCATTACCAGATTGTGTTTCAGCATCATAAATAGAAATATTATTGGGATTCTCAGGTGGTTCAGCAATAGGTTCACTAGAAGCATGCACAGTCCAATCATTTTTCTTTTTCTTCCTTTTAGAAGGACTAGGTGCATCTATATTATTTCTCTAAGAATCTTGCTCAATTCTCTTAGGATGGCCTTCAGGATACAAAGGTTCCTGAGTCATTCTACCATTTCTAGTAGCCACTCTAATAGCATAGTCATTATTCTTACTATTCAATTCATTGAGCAAATCATTTTGAGCTTTAAGTACTTGTTCTACTTGAGTGGTAACCATAGAAGCATGTTTACTAATGAGTTTAAGTTCACCTTTAACTCTAGACATATAATCACCCAATTGTTCAATCATGTAAGCATTTTGTTTCAATTGTCTACCAAAATAAGCATTGAAGTCTTCTTGCTTAACCATAAGGTTATCAAACTCATCCAAACATTGGCTAGCAAACTTAGTAGGAGGGATTTCAGCTTCATCATATCTACAAAGAGAATTTACCTTTACTACCTCTGTCGGGTTGTCAAGACCATGTGTTTCTTTAATAGGTGATGGATTAAAACCATATATTTCTTCAACAGGCGGTAAATTAAGACCATGTATTTATTCAATAGGAGGTAAATTCTTAACATCTTCAACTTTAATACCCTTTTCTTTCATGGATTTCTTTGCCTCTTGCATATCTTCAGGACTGAGAAATAGAACACCTCTTTTCTTCGGAGTTGGTTTAGGAATAGGCTCAGGAGTTGGCTCAGGAAGTGTCCAATTATTTTCACTTGTCAACATATTATTCAATAGAATTTCAGCTTCATCCGGTGTTCTTTCGCTGAAAACAGAAACAACACAACTATCCAGGTAATCTCTGGAAGCATCGGTTAGTCCATTATAAAAGATATCAAGTATTTCATTTTTCTTAAGAGGATGATCAGGCAAAGCATTCAGTAATTGGAGAAGCCTCCCCCAAGCTTGTGGGAGACTCTCTTCTTCAATTTGCACAAAATTATATATAACCCTTAAGGCAGCTTGTTTCTTATGAGCAGGGAAATATTTAGCAGAGAAGTAATAAATCATATCCTGGGGACTACACACACAACCAGGATCAAGAGAATTAAACCATATCTTAGCATCACCCTTTAATGAGAACGGAAATATTTTAAGGATATAAAAGTAGCAAGTTCTCTCATCATTAGTGAACAAGGTGGCTATATCATTTAATTTAGTAAGATGTGCCACAACAGTTTCGGATTCATAGCCATAAAAAGGATCAGATTCAACCAAAGTAATTATATCAGGATCTATAGAGAATTCATAATCCTTATTAGTAACAAAGATAGGTGAAGTAGCATAAGCAGGATCATATTTCATTCTAGCATCCAGAGTTTTTTGTTTAAGCTTAGCTAATAATTTCTTAAGATCACTTCTATCATTGAAAGCAAGAAATTCTCTTTTAGTTTCTTCATCCATAACATAGCCCTCAGGCACAAGAGTTAATTCATATTTATTAGGAGAGCCTTCACCATCACTCTCATCAATATTATCAGTTTCAATAATTTCTTTCTCTCTGGCCCTAGCAAGTTGTTCGTCAAGAAATATACCAAGTGGCACAGTAGTGTCAAGAATAGAAGTAGTTTCATCATAAGTATCATGCATAGCAGAACTGGCATCATCAATAATATGGGACATATCAGAATTAATAGCAGAAGCAAGTTTAGGTGTCGCAAGCTTACTCAAAACAGAAGGTGAATCAAGTGCAGAGCTAGATGGCAGTTCGTAACCCCCCCTCATAGTTGAGGGATAAATCTTGGTTTTGGATCTCTCAAGTTCTTCATAATGATAAGCAGATATAAATCCCAAGTGACTCAACGAATAGAGCTATGCTCCCCGGCAATGGCGCCAGAAAATAGTCTTGATAACCCACAAGTATAGGGGATTGCAATAGTTTTCAAGGGTAGAGTATTCAACCCAAATTTATTGATTCGACACAAGGGGATCCAAAGAATATTCTCAAGTATTAGCAGCTGAGTTGTCAATTCAACCACACCTGGAAACATAATATCTGCAGCAAAGTGTTTAGTAGCAAAGTAATATTATAGTAGTGGTAACGGTAGCAAAAGGTAACAATAGAAAAAGTAATATTTTTGTTGTTTTGTAGTGATGATAACAATAGCAACGGAAAAGTAAATAAGTGAAGAACAATATATGGAAAGCTCGTAGGCATTGGATCGGTGATAGAGAATTATGCCGGATGTGGTTCATCATGTAACAGACATAACCTAGGGTGACACAGAACTAGCTCCAATTAATCAATGTAATGTAGGCATGTATTCCGAATATAGTCATACGTGCTTATGGAGAAGAACTTGCATGACATCTTTTGTCCTACCCTCCCGTGGCAGCGGGGTCCTAGTGGAAACTAAGGGATATTAAGGCCTCCTTTTAATAGAGTACCGGACCAAATCATTAACACATAATGAATACATGAACTCCTCAAACTACGGTCATCACTGAGAGTGGTCCCAATTATTGTCACTTCGGGGTTGCCGGATCATAACACATAGTACGTGACTATAGACTTGCAAGATAGGATCAAGAACTCTCATATATTCATGAAAATATAATAGGTTCAGATCTGAAATCATGGCACTCGGGCCCTAGTGACAAGCATTAAGCATAGCAAAGTCATAGCAACATCAATCTCAGAACATAGTGGATACTAGGGATCAAATCCTAACAAAACTAACTCGATTACATGATAAATCTCATCCAACCCATCACCGTCCAGCAAGCCTAAGATGGAATTACTCACGCACAGCGGTGAGCATCATGAAATTGGTGATGGAGGAAGGTTGATGATGACGCTGGCGACGGATTCCCCTCTCCGGAGCCCTAAACGGACACCAGATAAGCCCTCCGGAGAGAGTTTAGGGCTTGGCGGCGGCTCCGTATCATAAAACACGATGAATCCTTCTTCTCTATGTTTTTCTCCCCGAACACGAATATATGGAGTCAAGATGGACGTCGGTGGAGCTCCAGCGGGCCCACGAGGCAGGGGGCACGCCCAGGGTTCTAGTATTTTTTTATTATTTCCAAAAATAATCTCCGTGTATTTTCAAGTCATTCCGAGAACTTTTGTTTCTGCACATAAATAACACCATGGCAATTCTGCTGAAAACAACGTCAGTCCGGGTTAGTTCCATTCAAATCATGCAAGTTAGAGTCCAAAACAAGGGCAAACGTGTTTGGAAAAGTAGATACGACGGAGACGTATCAACGTACCCGGGAAAATTTCCACCAAAATTTGAACTATCAAACTCATCCCATGCGCATAAAGCAGAAGAATCGTTTGCGATGCACACAATCGTTCAAAGTGAATGGTCCGGCGGCACTGCGCGCAAAGTTTCCCTCCACATTTCCAAAATTTTGGCCTACCGCCAAAATATCTACCCCCTTCCCCACCCCCTTTTCTCCCCGACCACAAGTCACATTTCCCCTGTTTCCTCCTTCCTTCCTTCGTTGCTAAGCTATAGCTGCTTCCTCCTCCGGTGACTACTCCTTCACCACCCGGGTATGCATCTCTTCTCTCCCTTGGGCTATGACTTGGAATGAAGGATTTTTACCCCGCGGTCGATTTGAGTCACTTCTTCCTCTTGTAGCTCCCTAAGACCATCAGTGGCAACGAATGGAGCGGGGTGGCTGAAGATCTATCTTCTCGTTGGGACTATCAATCTCCATGCTTGAAGCTAGTTGCGTTTGATTCCGTGGACAGTGGGAGGAAGTATCTGGCATGTGCAGAGAAGGTTAGACCCTCTTTCGTTGTTACAAATCATTTATTAGATGTGATTCAGACACTGTCACGGTCCCAACCATTCATACCACACCTTCAACCAAACGCATCCTAAGACAGTGTCACAGTTTGTACCTAGTATCTTAAATTGTTGCCATCTCATCAGCGGTGCCATAAGAAAATTATTTGGCACCGCTTCAGCAGTTTGTGCAGCCAACTTTGGTCCGCACATCCGAGCAGCCAAGTAGTAAAATACAAAATCTTTATGGCACGAAGGAACTGGGCATTGGAGCAACTACGTGCTCCGGAGTCCGGGTCCCTAATTTTTTCCGCTGCATCGGCTCGCCAGTGCAGGGCACCTGTGCGAGATGTAGCAACAATTGTCTTTACCCCAGTTTTGGCATACATAGTGGACGACCTTAGTGCTATTAGTTCTATGTTACTAAATTTTTGCATGTACACACCTATTAGTATCAATTTGCTGTCATCGAAACACTGTCGCTATGCTGTTGCACTTATATTTACCTTCCTCATAAAATGTTCAATTTATTACATGAGTAAGAACTTGTAGCGTCATTGTAGTTAATTGTAGCTTCTGATGTTCCAGAATTTGGTTGTTGTCTCAGTACCAATTATTTCATTTGCACATTGATCTTTTTGAGAAGATATGTCATAATTAACATGTTTCTTCAGTTTTTCAAAATAAGCATTGGTAATTTTTTATGTTGCTATAAACCCATTTCCCCTACAATTGTTACTAATCTAGTTTTAAATATTATAGGATGAACGGAAGTGTTGTTACTTGGAGTGGGTTAATCAAGAGTGGCAACAGTCTTTGAAGATATGCCTAGCGAAGCTCTAGAGTATGCATGAGGAAGAGAACACACATAGACTTAGAGAAAGTGTTGTCAACGCTGAAGCATATTTAAAGATGCGGGATAAAAAGTTGAAGGTGGAGAATGAGCTCAGATTTTTTAAAATCAAACTTCTCTAAGATGGTTTTGGCGAAGGAGGAGGCACTCTCCTAGTTGGCCCATGCAAAATGGGTTCTTACTGAACTGAAAGCAGAGGTGGATAAGACGAGCCTGGATGATCTCGATTAGGAAAATGAATATATTGTTCCTATGAAGTTGAATTGGCTATATGTTGTACTGTGCTATTTTCATGTAGCTACCATACTCTGATGTTATAATATATTTATGTGCCTGATATGAAATTGGCAAATAGCTGTTCGATATGAAATGTGAATTTGCGTAATACTAGAGTTTCTAATTGTAAACTAATAAACCTGCTAAATGTGTCATGGACCTTTGCAAACAGTTCTAGCAGAAAAAGCGCTTGCGATGGATAGCCCAATGCCACACAGTTTTCTTCATGAAATCCTATGTGATATAGTTGATAAAAACAAACAGTTAACCATGGAAAACCGTGTGTGATAGTTACACCTTTCACACATGAGCCTACACATAAAACTGTGTGGGCTATACATACGAACGGAAACATTTTTCCTAGATTGACTGTGTGGGATGTACATAAGAACAGAAACATATTCCTTGGATTGACTGCGTGTGATATACATACCTACAGAAATGTTTTACTGGGATTCACCGTGTGAGATGTACATACCTACGGAAATGATTTTCTTGGATTACTGTGTGGGATGTACATACCTACGGAAATGATTGGGTTTCGATGCCTCGCCCGATCGCACATGACCCCAGCCTGGGTCCCAGGAGGGCCTATCCCTGACGATTTCTGGGTTGTGTGCAAAGGACACCCTATCGCACACACTCACTTGGCGATGGTTCCAAATGCCGTCGCAGAAAGGGGTTAAAAACCGTTTGTTTATGACCGACGCGCACCAGTGTATACTCTTGATGATGTTAAGGGCATTAGTCCCACTCTCTGTCACCACAAGATTAATATGGAGCCTGATGCTAAACCCGTTGTTGACCACTAACGACGGTGGAATCCTAAGATGCAGGAAATGGTAAGAACTGAAATACTAAAGCTTCTGGAAGCAGGTATAATCTATCCCATAGCTGATAGTAGATGGGTAAGTCCTATTCATTGTGTCCCTAAGAAAGGAGGTATCACTGTTGTTCCCAATGATAAAAATGAACTTATTCCACAAAGAATAGTGTCTGGCTATAGAATGGTAATTGATTTTAGAAAAAAAATAAAGCTACTAGAAAAGATCATTACCCTCTAACTTTCATTGATCAAATGTTAGAAAGATTGTCTAAGCACACACACTTTTGTTTTCTTGATGGATATTCCGGTTTCTCTCAAATACCTATTTCACAATCTCATCGAGAGAAAACCACTTTTACTTGTACTTATGGAACTTATACTTATAGACGTATGCCTTTTGGTTTATGTAATGCACCTGCTACCTTTCAAAGATATATGACTGCTATATTCTTTGATTTTTGTGAAAAGATTGTTGAGGTTTTCATGGATGATTTATCCATTTATGAAACTTCTTTTAATGATTGCTTAAGCAACCTTGCTCGAGTTTTGCAAAGATGTGGACAAACTAACCTTGTCTTGAATTGGGAGAAGTGCCACTTTATGGTTAATGAAAGCATCGCCTTGGGGCATAAAATTTATGAACGAGGTATTAAGGTGGATAAAGCTAAAGTTGATGCAATTGAGAAAATGCCATGTCCTAAAAATATTAAAGGTATTCGTAGTTTCCTCGGTCATGTTAGTTTCTATAGGAGGTTCATTAAAGACTTCTCTAAAATTTCTAGGCCTCTTACTAATCTTTTACAAAAGGATGTTCCATTTGTTTTTGATGATGATTGTGTAGAAGCCTTTGAAGCACTTAAGAAAGCCTTAACTTCTGCACCTATTGTTCAACCACCTGATTGGAACTTGCCTTTTGAAATTATGTGTGGTGCTAGTGATATGCTCTTGGTGTTGTCCTAGGACTAAGAGTTGATAAGAAATTAAATGTTATCCATTATGCTAGTAAAACTCTAGACAGTGCCCAAAGAAATTATGCTACTACTAAGAAAGAATTTTTAGCAGTTGGGTTTGCTTGTCACAAATTCATATCTTACATTGTTGATTCCAAAGAAATTGTGCACACTGATCAAGCTGCTATAAAATATCTTATGGAAATGTAAGATGCTATACCTAGACTCATTAGTCGGTTCTCTTGTTACAAGAATTTGACTTGCATATTACTGATAGGAAGGGACGTGAGAACCCCGTAGCGGATAATTTGTCTAGGTTAGAAAATATTCTTGATGACCCACTACGTGTTGATGATAGCTTCCCTGATGAACAACTAGTTTTCATAAATGCTTCTCATAATACTCCTTAGTTTGTTGACTATGATAATTACATAGTTGCTAAATTTATACCACCTAGTTTCACATACCAAGAATAGAAAAAAAATTCTTCTATGACTTAAGACATTACTTTTGGGATGGCCCACATATTTATAAAGAAGGAGTAGATGGTATTATTAGATGTTGTATACCTAAGCATGAACAGGAACAAATCCTATGAAAATGTCACTTCGAAGCTACGGGGGACATCATGCGGGAGATAGAACTATTACAATCTGTTTTTATTGGCCTACTCTTTTCAAAGATGCCCATAAGTTTTCCTTATCTTCTGACGAATGTCAAAGAATTGGTAATATTGGTAAGCATCAGGAAATGCCTATGAATTATTCACTTGTTATTGAACCATTTGATGTTTGGGGCTTTGATTGTATGGGACCTTTTCCTTCCTCTAATGGTTATACACATATTTTGGTTGCTGTTGATTATGTCACTAAGTGGGTAGAAGCTATTCCAACTAGTAGTGTTGATCATAACACCTCCATTAAAATGCTAAGGTTTGAAGTCCCTAGATATTTAATGAGTGATGGTGGTTCACACTTTATTCATGGTGCTTTCCGTAAATTGCTTGCTAAATATGATGTCAACCATAGAATTGCATCACCCTATCATCCTCAATCTGGTGGTCAAGTTGAACTTAGCAATAAAGAAATAAAATTAATATTACGAAAAACTGTCAACAGGTCCCGAAAGAATTGGCCTAAGTAACTTGATGATGCACTTTGGGCTAATAGAACAACTTATAAGAATCCCATGGGCATGTCTCCATAGAAAATGTTTATGGAAAAGCATGTCATTTGCCTCTTGAGTTAGAACATAAATCATATTGGGCAATTAAAGAACTCAATTATGATTTCAAACTTGCTGGTGAAAAGAGGTTGTTTGATATTAGCTCACTAGATGAATGGAGAACACAAGCTTATGAAAATGCCAAAATATGTAAAGAAGAAGTTAAAAGATGGCATGACAAAAGAATCCAAAAGCGGGAATTCAAAGTTGGTGAATATTTTCTATTGTTCAACTCTTGTTTTAGATTTTTGCAGGAAAACTTCTTTCCAAATGGGAAGGACCATATATCATCACAGAAGTTTATCGCTCTAGAGCTATCTAGATTCATAATGCCGAAGGTACCAACCCGAAGGTGCTCAATGGACAAACAATTATGCACTATATTTCAGGTACACCTATTAATGTTGAAACTAACACTATCCAAACCATGACACTAGAGGAACACATAAAAGAAACCTGCTAGAACACTCCAGAACCTTGAAAAGGAAGAGGTACGTGATACAATAAGTAAACAGAGTCCAAAAAATCCGCAAAAATATTTTCTGTCAGTTTTGGAATATTTGAAAAAATAGGAAAAATAAGAAACAACCAGGAAGGCAACCCAGGTGCCCACAAGATACCAGGGCGCGCCTACCCCACCTAGCGCGCTGATGTCTACTATGCAACTTTATTCTTGTACACTCGTGTTGGGCCTCCAAGCACAGAGTTTTGTAGGACAGTAGCAATTTTCCCTAAAGTGGATAACCTAAGGTTTACAATCCATGGGAGGCGTAGGTTGAAGATGCTCTCTCTCAAACAACACTGCAACCAAATAACAAAAAGTCTCTTATGTGCCCAACACACCAAATACAATGGTAATTTGTATAGGTGCACTAGTTTGGCAAAGAGATGGTAATAAAAGCACAGTAATGATAGTACATATTGATTTTTGTAATAGGAACAATAAGAAATAGCAAGGTAGCAATTAATAAAACGGAGCACATACGGTATTGCAATGCTTGAAAATGAAGCCTAGGGTCCGTACTTTCGCTAGTGCAATCTCTCAACAATGTGAATATAATTGGATCATATAACCATCCCTCAATGTGTGATGGAGAATCACACCAAAGTTCTTATCTAGCGGAGAACATAAGAAGAAATTGTTTGTAGGGTACGAAACCAGCTCAAAGTTATTCTTTCCGATCAATCTATCCTAGAGTTCATACTAAAATAACACCAAGCTATTCTTTCCAATCGATCTATCCAAGAGTTCATACTTAAAAAACACCATATGATACACATCAACCAACTCTAGTGTCACCTAGATACTTCAATGTCATCGTGAGTATACGTGAGTTGATTATACAATATGCATCAAACAATTTCAGATTCATAATACTCAATCCAACATAAAGAACCTCAAAGAGTGCCCCAAGATTTCTACTGAAGAAACAAAGACAAGAACGTGCATCAACCCCTATGCGTAGATTACCCCAATGTCACCTCGGGAATCCGTGACTTGAGTGCCAAAACACATATCAAGTGAATCATTATGATACCCCATTGTCACCATGGGTATTCATAGCAAGACATACATCAAGTGTTCTCAAATCCATAAAAGTATTCAATCCGATAAGAACGAAATGTCAAAGGGAAAAATCAATTCATCACAACAAGATAGAGAGGGGAAAACACCATATGATCCAACTATATTAACAAAGCCCGCAATACATCAAGATCGTGCCATCTCAAGAACACGAGAGAGGGAGATTAAACACATAGCTACTGGTACAAACCATCAAGCCCGAGGGTGGATTACTCCCTCCTCACCATGGTGGCCGCCGGGATGATGAAGATGGCCATTGGTGATAATTTCCCCCTCTGGAAGGCTGTTGAAACGGGGTCTAGATTGGTTTTTCATGGCTATAGAGGCTTGCGGCAGCGAAACTTCTAATCTAGGGTTATTTCTGATGGTTTCTCTATTTATAGGATTTTTCAGTGTTGGAATCACGCCAAGATGGGCCTCGAGGTTAGCACAACCCACCTGGCTCGCCTGGGCCTCCTGTCGCTCCCAGGTGTCTTGTGTTCACCTCCTTCACCTTCTGGTCCACCCACGAAGTTTCTAGTGCCTCTTTTGTTCCAAAAAAATCGTCAAAAAGTTTTGTTGCATCAGGAGAACTTTTATTTTTGCACAAAAAACAACATGTCGTGGGAAACCACGGCCACCTATGGGACCAAGAGGCCCTTTTAGTTCGGCGGGGGATGGGCACGTTGCACAATGATCGAAGGAGCGTAACGCAGCACGACATAGATCACGTGGGCAGTTTTACCCAGGTTTGGGCCACCGGAGGCATAAAAACCTACCCCTGCTTTGGTGGATTGATGGTGGAAAATGGTGGAGAAGCGCGACGCTCTTGTCCGGCAAGGTTGCCTTGGGGCGAGAGGAGCTACGCGCATATGAGTGTGAGGGGGTCCGAATCTTTTCTACGGTTTCCATGGGCCTCCCTTTATAGATAAAGGGGTCACCATAGTGGCAAATCAGTCTTTACATACTGATTAGATAGCAAATAGTGCTATCATACCAAACTCTGCAAGCTGACAGAGCACATTAAATGTGCCGCTCAATGTCACATCACAGCTCGCCCGGCGGGCCCTGCGGGCTGTTTTGCCAGCTTCGCACCTGCTTGCTTGACACATATTAGGACAGGTGTCGCTTGGAGGTATTTTCGTAGGAAGTGGTTGACATGTGGCAAACAACAACCACTTAGTCACTTTGCGGCTTGACATCGCACTGATCGATGACTTGTGTTGCTCGTGAGGTGGAGCGGTGGAGCAGTTTGCCTCCATAAGCCTCGGCACGGCTGCCAGGATGATTTGGGGGCTCGCTTCCGGGGGTAATCCCATCCTCGCCAGGCTCGGCAGCCCGACAAGGGAGGTTCTTCTCATAGTTGTATCTTGCCTCTTTGGCTAGTCTTGGTCTTCTTGATCTGCACTTTGATCCTTCAAAGAACTGAGTTCTCGTGCTCTGATCTGATCTTGGTACTGAAATCTTGTTCTTGCGCCTGTGCATAGTCTGGGCAACGGACCCAGGGTTTGTTGCACTGACAAGAGCCCCCGGGCCTGGCCCGAACATGCTGCCAGGCGTCGTCGGGGTAGGCCCTAACCAGTGCACAGGCAGGGGCATAGAAGTGGCTGGCCACTTGAGATCTTCTTTGCTTCTTCATTAACTTGAGCCCGGGCTAGTTTCCGGTTTTCCAGCGCGTCGTGCTGAGCGTTATGGGAAAATCCAGATCGTGGCCCGTAGATCACCCATGCCCCACGATCACGGGGCAAAAACTGCAACCCCACTTGCCTCCCGCTCCAGGTGCAGCCGCCACGTGTACTCCATGCATTGGGTAGGGTAGGTGGTGGATGCGGAGAGCACGGGGACGGGCGCTATGGCAGAAAAACAAGCGTCGTGGGTTGGCACAGAGGGTTGGCCCTGATTCCCCGAGCTGTAGAAGGCGTAGGGAGGCCATATTGGGGGAGCGGGGAGGTTGCTTCCTGAGTGAGAGTCCAGCCCCCCTGCCCCGTGTCGGTGTACAAAAAGAGGGGTACACTTTTTGTACCCCTATAACTGTGCACGGGCAGTCTGAGCCACGGGCACCACCACACCAAGCAAGGCAAGGGAGGTGAGCCAGGGTAAGACCGAAGCTCAAGAGAACTAGAACGACGCCAAGGCCAAGACCACGAAGAGCAAAGGGGACGAAACGGACTCCCCCAGCAAGATCCTTGCTGGGAGACAGTTTTAGCAACCCCGGCAAGACCCTTGCCGCGGCAACTCGCCCCACACCTACAGAGCAAATCACCCTTGAGTCCACTGCCCCCATGGGGCAAGGATTCGGGAAACAGCCCCGTGGTGGCATGCAGATCTTTGTGAAGACATTCAAGATCAGATACACACTATAGAAGATGACGACCCTTGGCGGGATCCCAACTGAGGAAAACCACAAGGCCCCTGGCAAGTACCTTGCCGGGGATGACAGCAGGCGCCTCGGCAAAACCCTTGCCGGGGCCCCGGCAAGGCCCTTGCCAAGGACATCCGCAGGACCACCACCAGGCCCACGCCGACTAAACCTCCACCGCCGTTCGCATGCAGCTACCGACCCAACCAGCTGGGTCGGCACCTGCGTGGCAGCATGCAGATCTTCGTGAAGACCCACCACTGTGCCACCTCAGCTGCCTGACTACCTACATGGCATCGCAGGCGTCGCTGGCCAGGGCGCGTGTCGACACAAGAAGGAGCGGCGATGGACGAGACAGATCTCTCCCCCGTCCCCGATAAAGCAAGGACACCTAAGCAAGACGCATTAAATGCGCCTTGTCATGTAATGCGAGGGATAACCTCGCATCACTGTACCCTTTCCACCTCCTGTGTGCCACTGTGGCAACCCCTTTTTCTTTAAAAGGAGGTCCGAGGCGACCAGGAGAAGGATTCGGCTTTTTGGAGCTCCTCACGCCCCATAGCTAGCTCAAGAACACAGATATACAATCCACCAAAGCAGGAGTAGGGTTTTACGCATCCTCGCGGCCCGAACCTGGATAAACGAACCGTGTGCTATCTGTTTGATCTGCTCTTCTCATGACCCCGCGCCCCCCTAACCACAGTAGGGATTCTTGTGATCCCATAGGTGTCGTTCCCACCGACATCTTTGGCGCGCCAGGTAGGGGGCGCAGTTGTGAGAATCGGCTCTAGCAATCAGCCCAGCACTCCTTCGTCTTCATGGCTCTTGGAGAGGGAAGGAGGCTAGAAGATCAGTGCTCGAGCGACTACAAACAGAAGCTAAGTTACATTGGACCCCGGATATTTCCATTCTATTAGATAAAGTTATTATCCTTGGAGCTGTCATTCTTTGTACAAAAAGAAACCTGTACGCAAATGGGGCCTTCCCCGATCGGCAATGCCTTTGTTCTGTTTCGAGTCCGCTCAACAGTTCAAATGGCTGCGTTGAAAACGGTAGGGTAGCCTTCCGCAATTGGCAAGGCTCTCGACTCTGACTCGAGTCAAACTCGACAGTTCGAGCGGCCGCGTCAAAGGTGGTAAGGTGGCTCACCCGGCAGCACGCTCACCCGGTAGGCCAATGGGGACCCGTCCCCAAGACGCCGCCTTGGGTTTCCACGCCGGCAAGCTTTCCCAGCTGGCGTAGTGTGGACGTACAAAGAGGCAACAAACAGGAAAATAGCATGCATAATCCCAAAAGTACTGCAAAGTTATATTACATCACATCATTGCTGCGGTTCTAACTGAAGATGAAATTTGTCTTGGTCGTGAACCTGCAGCGGCGGTGAAGAACGGGATGCCTAATCCCGGCGCTGGCCTTCCACCCTCTTGATTTCGTCGATGCTGCTGATGACGGGCTTGATGCGCTCCTTGAGCACTGTGAGGTCAGTACCATCCGGCAAGCTATCCATCGCGGCATCGAAGTCGAGGTCGGGATTCCAGTACGCCATCTTGTTGAGGACCTTGGTCATGACCCCCCGGCAAAGTCGCCGGGCTTCCCCAGCCAACATGGCCGCTTGGTTGGAGTGAAGATAAGTCAAGGCTCCAAGGACGCCCTCGAAGAACTGGGTCAGCTTGGTGTTGACGGTCCCACTGCGCTTAGGGGCGTACCTCACGTTTGGCATCCCCATGGTGGCCAACTGCGAGGTGACCCTGCCGGCGACGTCCTCCAGACGGCTGATCCATCTGTTCTCGCCCGCCACATATTCCTGGTGGGAGGCGGCCTCGTTCGCCCGCAGCTGCTTCTCCTCCTCCAGACTCCTGGTCAAGGTCTCCTCCCGAGCCCTGCTCTCCGACAACATCTTCTCGAGATCCTCTAGCTTCAGCTTGAGATCTCTGACGGAGTTTTGCGCTTCGAAGAGCTCCCCAGTCCTGCTGATGACCGCTCCTTGCACCTCCGCCAAGGCGCTGTTGAGCGTGCTCTTCTCGTTGGACAGCTTGAGGGCCTGCTCCTTCAGCTCGTCCCGCTCCACCTCCAACTCCCTTACTTTGCCGGCATGGGCCAGAGCCTGGGAATCGAGTGCCTCCTTGTGCCTCTGCTCCAGCTCACGAGTCCGCCGCGCGACAAGGGCCTCGAGCTCCTCATCCTTGCCACGGAGTGATGCGGCAAGCTTCGCCTCACTCATGGTGAGGTCCTCTTCCTGGGAATCCAGTGCGGCTTGATGCTGGTTCCGGACGGCCTCGGGCGCGGCAGCCAAGTTCGCCACCTTTTCCTGGGCCTTCTCGATGTCAGCCATCTTCATGGTGAGCTCGACATTGCGCTTGGCCAATTCCTCCTGAAAGGCCCTCTGCTCCTCGCGAGTCTGGTGGAACCAGGTCTGCGTCTCAGCAACGCGCGCCTTGAAATCCACCTCCGCCTGGTCCACCATTGCCGTCCTGGACTTAACCTTGTCCAGACGGACACGGTAGAGCGCCTGGAGTTTTCGGAAGTTGGCCCCCATAGCGCGGAAAAGCTGCTCTTCTGGAGAACCATCACCGCCAACGCCCGGCTCATCGACAACCTCGAGCCCGGTGGCGGTAAGCACCTCGCCGTCAAAGACTTCCCCTTCGGCGGGCGCTCGGGAACTTGACGCCCCTGGGAGATGGACGAAAAGATCGTCACCCACCTTCATATATCTGCCGGGGCCCGAGGTTGAGGAGGAGGGAGGCTGATCATCAACCACCTCTTCCTCGGCAGTGGCCTTACCGGCTTCCCTGGCAGGCCCACCATTGGCGCCCTCGGCAGAAGCCTCACCGGTCGCCTTGGCGGCCCCGCAGCGGTGTCCTCGGCAGCATCCTTGGCGCCCAAGAAGTTTAGAGGGCTGAGGAAGGGGGATGGCGAAGCAACGACGGCGGGCGACGGCGGAAGCTTAGGAAGGAAGGAAGAGAGGAAACGGCGGCTCTGAGATTGGAAAAGGCACGAGGAAAGAGGAGAAAGTGAGCAGCGCGCCCGCGGTTATTCCTTTTTTTATGGGGGAAAACACGGGCTGCCTCCTTTCACATTAACTATGGTGTGACGCATGCCCGCGGGAACCAACCCACGCATGCTGCCCACGTCACATGCACCTCCCCACGCCACGCCACGCGCGGGAGTCGTGGGAAGCGCAACGCGCGAAGAACCTTACCACGGTAAAAACCGCCCCGCCTGCCGGCGCACCGTTTTTGGGCCTAGCCCAACAACGCGTTGCGCTTATGTGTGGCCCAGGCCCGGGGGCTCCTATCGGTGTACAAAAAGAGGGGTACACTTTTTGTACCCCTATAACTGTGCACGGGCAGTCTGAGCCACGGGCACCACCACACCAAGCAAGGCAAGGGAGGTGAGCCAGCGTAAGACCGAAGCTCAAGAGAACTAGAACGACGCCAAGGCCAAGACCACGAATAGCAAAGGGGACGAAACGGACTCCCCTGGCAAGATCCTTGCCGGGAGACAGTTTTAGCAACCCCGGCAAGACCCTTGCCGCGGCAACTTGCCCCACACCTACGGAGCAAATCACCCTTGAGTCCACTGCCCCCATGGGGCAAGGATTCGGGAAACATCCCCATGGTGGCATGTAGATCTTTGTGAAGACATTCAAGATCAGATACACACTATAGAAGATGACGACCCTTGGCGGGATCCCAACCGAGGAAAACCACAAGGCCCTCGGAAAGCACCTTGCCGGGGATGACAGGAGGCGCCTCGGCAAAACCCTTGCCGGGGCCCCGTCAAGGCCCTTGCCAAGGACATCCGCAGGACCACCACCAGGCCCACGCCGACTAAACCTCCACCGCCATTCGCATGCAGCTGCCGACCCGACCAGCTGGGAAGGCACCTGCGTGGTGGCATGCAGATCTTCGTAAAGACCCACCACTGCGCCACCTCAGCTGCCTGCCTACCTACATGGCATCGCAGGCATCGCTGGCCAGGGCGCATGTCGACACAAGAAGGAGCGGCGACGGACGAGACAGATCTCTCCCCCGTCCCCGATAAAGCAAGGACACCTAAACAAGACGCATTAAATGCGCCTTGTCATGTAATGCGAGGGATAACCTCGCATCACTGTACCCTTTCCACCTCCTGTGTGCCACTGTGGCAACCCCTTTTTCTATAAAAGGAGGCCCGAGGCGACCAGGAGAAGGATTTGGCTTTTTGGAGCTCCTCACGCCCCATAGCTAGCTCAAGAACACAGATATACAATCCACCAAAGCAGGAGTAGGGTTTTACGCATCCTCGCGGCCCGAATCTGGATAAACGAACCATGTGCTATCTGTTTGATCCTCTCTTCTCACGACCCCGCGCCCCGCTAACCACAGTAGGGATTCTCGTGATCCCATAGGTGTCGTTCCCACCGACAGTGAGTCAATCAAATTCTGGAAGATATGCTCCGAGCTTCTGTCATCTCATTCAGAATGGGTTGGGAGAAATGCCTTCCATTCGCGGATTTCACTTATAACAATAGTTATCAATCTAGCTTGGGCAAAGCTCCTTTCGAAGTTCTTTATGGACGAAAATGTCAAACGCCTCTTAACTGGTCAGAAACCGGGGAAAGACAACTCTTTGGCCCGGATATGATTCAGGAAGCAAAAGAGCAGGTTCGCGTTATTCGTGAGAAATTGAAAACAGCCCAATCTCGTCAAAAGAGCCAATATGATTGTAAACATAAGCTCATGACTTATGAAGTTGGCGAGAAGGCTTACCTTCGGGTTACTCTGTTAAAGGGAACCCATCGTTTCGGTATCGAAGGCAAATTGGCTCCTTGTTACATTGGACCCTTTCGCATTCTTGCCAAACAAGGAGAAGTTGCCTACCAATTGGAACTACCTCCGCATCTTTCCACAGTTCACGATGTCTTCCACGTTTCTCAACTTAGGCGTTGCTTCGCGGATCCTATCCGTGGAGTGGACCATGAAACACTTGATCTACAAGATAACCTCTCATATCGGGAATATCCTGTTCGTGTCCTTGATCAAGTCGAGCGTACCACTCGACGCCATAATATCAAGTTTCTCAAGGTTCAATGGTCACACCATTCTAAGAAGGAAGCCACTTGGGAAAGGGAGGATCGTCTTCGACTCGAGTACCCCACCTTCTTCCCAACAGATCCTAAATCTCGGGACGAGATTCTTTTGAGTGGGGGTGAGTTGTCACACCCTAGCTAGTTCATGCATTAGAGTGCTTGCATCATGTTTAAATTTTCCTAGAAATATGAAATGGGGATAGCAGAACCCCCAGCACCCCCCTTAAACCAACTAGGGTTTACTAAAATTGGTTTCACTGAACCCAAAATGCCCTTCACAAAATGTTCATCATTTCTAGCTTGGGCTAAAACCCCTGGCAAAAATGGTGCACTCTTTCCTAGGACATTCTGGATTCATTGGATTAATTCATTAGTATTTGAATTTGGGCATTTAAATGCTATAAAATATTTTGAATGCCCAAATAATTCTGGATTTAAGTGAGTGCTGTTAGGAATAATCCCAACAGAGCCCACAATTATTTTCAGGATTTTAGTAAGTGCCTAAGTATTTTTAATAAAGCCCTAAAGTTACAGAAAAATAGAAAAAGAAAACAAAACAGGAAAAGAGAGACAGAGAAAGGCCAGAGACCACTTACGTGGCTGGCCCGGCCCATCTGGCCTGTGCCAGTCATCACCTACCTCTGCTAGTAGGTAGAGCAGGGACACCGCCGTGAGCTGCTGCACCTCCCCATCCTCCCCATTTGCCTTCTTGTGCACCATAGCAACCACACCGAGCTCGCCCGCATGCGCCGCCGCCTCTGCATGTCGCCGTCGTGGCCATAGCCACGCTGGCTCGATTCCGAGCACGCCATCGCATTTGTCGCGGCCCAAGCAGCCCGTAGCACCGCTCCACGTGCCTCGCCGTGCCCCTTAGCCTCGGCTTCATCCTCACCCGAGCTCCGGCGACCGCCAAGGTCATCGCCGGAGTTGTTCCCGGCCTCCCCGAGCTCCACTTCCACCACCAAATGATGCGGCTTGCTCCCCGCGTCACGTAGCTGCTCTCCGCCGTCGATTTGGTCGCCGGAGACGCAAACCCGAGCCCCTCCGCCACGTTTGGCCTCGCCGGCGGGTTTGACCCGTGGACTTGACTGGGTGGGCCAGGTTGACTTTGCCCCTGAGCCTATGACAGGTGGGGCCGGCCTGTTAATTAGGTTAGGATTAGTACTAACTAATTTTAGTTAGTTTAGGTCGCTGACATGTGGGCCCAGGCCCCACTGGTAGTTAGTACTAACTTAATTCTGTTAGTTAGCAGAGACATTGACAAACGGGGCCCACCAGTCAGGTTTGACCTAGGCTGGCGCCTTTGACTCGCTGACGTCATAGTGATGCAGTGCTGACGCAATTACTCATTTTTCTGGATTTATTCTTATATAGGAAATTCCAGAAAATAGCTTAATATTCTAAAAATCATAGAAAATCAACCATAGCTCCAAATCAAACAAATTATATATGAAAAATAATCAGAAAAATTCAATCTATCCATCTGTAGTGGCTTCATGCATGACAAAACACTTTAACCTTGCTGTTTAGGTGAAACAAGCTAATACACTTAGTATGCATAAGAACTTTAACTTTCATTTGAATCTTTGATTCAAATGGACCCATTTCAACTTGTTTCACATTGCATTAGGCAGGACACATCATTTTGCCATGTCATAGCATGCATCATATTGTTGCATATTGCCATGTGTTGATTATGTTATGTGTGTCCTTCGTGGTAGGTTCTGCAGCCAAGGATATCTCCGAGTATCCAACTGAAGGGCAGTACCCTACTACCACTCCATCAGACAAGCAGCCCCATTGATCATATCAATACAATCCCATGTTCTCGTCTTTGCTCTCATTTACTGCATTAAGACAAGAACGTTCCAAACTGCTGTGTGCTGCGGTAGTTGAACCCTTATCCTCTGCAATAACTAGATGAAACCCACTAGCATGTGTAGGAGTTGATTGAGCCATGTTTGTGTTTCCTACCTTGCTATGCCTGCTATGCTTAGAGTTGTGGCAGGTCTGGTTCATCTGGGTGATGGGCTAGAGTGAAATGATTATGTCGGTAATGTGAGGGATGTGTTGAACATGATTTGGTAAAGGTAATGATGAGAGGCCATGTAGGAGTACATGGTGGGTTGTTTCATTGAGGCCGTTCCTAAGAACTGAGATCTGTATGTGTGATTTTAAGAATCAGCTACTACCATGCATTGGGATCCTTAATTGACCCTCTCGGCTTCTTAATCACCCTAGTACTCTGTCCAGGAGTTGCAAATAGTTTCTGGTGTTTGTAGGTTATGTGTTGGCGGCCGTGCGTAGCGCTGACCCTAGCGGTGGGCTATGATGCGGTAGATACACCGTGGCATGGTGTACCGAGTCACCCGTTTGGTGTCTCGGGAACCCTGTTCACATCGTTCGGGGCCGTATGTGGAAACCTCGGCCGGACTCCCTGCGGATGGAACCTGGATAGGCGATAAACCTGGACTAGAGACTTGAGTGTTTAGGTAGGCCATGGCCGACACCCTCGTTGGGCTTCCGCTTGAAGGTTGCCAAGTACATGTCATGTAAACGACGGTAAGTGGTGAGAGCGTGTACGAACAAGTACACCCATATAGGGTTAACATCATCTATTCGAATAGCCGTGTCCGCGGTGAAGGACTACTTGGTTGCCTATCAGTTCATAGACAAGTTAATGGTTACTACTAAAAGACTCAAGATAAGTGTGAGTACTGAGGATGGCCCTCTCGTAGGATGACGAGGGAGGATCCCCGGTGGAGTATTGTGTTGGTGATTAGTGGACTCGTGTGCGAAAACTATTTTACTAGTGGTGTCTCGTAGGATGGCTTAGCCAAGAGTCAAAGCTGGCTTGCTGCAATAACTCCACCACCTTCTTGAGAATGAGCATGTATAGTAGGTTCTGATGTAAGACTTGCTGAGTACCTTTGT
Source organism: Triticum urartu (assembly GCF_003073215.2). Lineage (NCBI taxonomy): Eukaryota > Viridiplantae > Streptophyta > Magnoliopsida > Poales > Poaceae > Triticum > Triticum urartu. Next base: position 373,565,653 of record NC_053025.1, on the reverse strand, counting down.
ACTCATGTTTTCTTAATTACTGTTTTCAGATGACAACACCGCCCCCTCTGATGGGTTTTATGTAGACCTCGACGTCGATGAGTGACTTGCCACCCCGGTGGTGATCCTGGCCATGGAGGGCCCTACGTAGATAGACAGGCTTCGAGAAACCTTCTTTCTTTCTAGTGTTTGTACTCAAACTATTTTCTTCCGCATGTGCTTGTATGCTTGTATGACTTGAGTGTCGGGTCATGTGACCCTATCTGTATGAACATGTTATGTATGTGTAACACCCCGGATGTAATTTACCTTATATGTATCCCAACTCTTGCCTTTTCCGGCGCTAAGTTATTTTATTTCCTCGGGTTTGGGTTTTTGTCTCCGTGTGTTGTTACCTTTGTCATGCATCTCATATCCTGCCATCATGTGCATTGCATTTGCATACGTGTTCGTCTAATGCATCCGAGCATTTTCCCCGTTGTCCGTTTTGCATTCCAGCGCTCCTATCTCCTCCGGTGCCCCTTTCTACCTCTTTTCGTGTGTGGGGGTTAAACATTTCCGGATTGGACCGAGACTTGCCACACGGCCTTGGTTTTACTACCGGTAGACCGCCTGTCAAGTTTCGTGCCATTTGGACTTCGTTTGATACTCCAACGGTGAACCGAGGGACCGAAAAGGCCTCGTGTGTGTTGCAGCCCAACACCCTTCCAATTTGGCCCAAACCCACCTAAACCCTCTCCATCATCTAGGGCATTCGATCACAATCGCGTGGCCAAAAACCGCACTCCATTTGGAGCTTCCTAGCTCCCTCTATGCCTATATATATATATCCCTCCACGAAAATCTCGGGTCTCCTTCCCTAAAACCCTAAAAATTCTACCCGCCGCCGTGCCAGCGCCAATCGGCGCGCGACATGTGGCACCGTACCCACCGCCGCCGCTCCGGCCCGGGAGGCCCAAGTCAGGCCCCCGCGAGCCCGTCGTCCGCTGCCGCCGTTCCACGCCCGCGCCGCCCGGGTGCTCTTCCTCCTTCGCCTTCGGCTCCGGCGCCGGGCCGCTCCGCCACCGCGCCGGCGAGCGCCGCCCCTCGCCAGACCTCGCTTCCTCGCCGCCCCGACGCAGATCACCGCGCCGGCCGTGCTCCGGCGACAGCGCCGCGCCACCTCCTCGCCGCCCCCTCGTCGCCGGCGCACTCCGGCCCCTCTTCCTCGTCCCCGTGGCGCACTCCGGCCGCCGTCGCCTCCATCAAGTCCGGCGAGAGCGCCGCCACCTTGGGAATCGTGCCGCTACAGTACGCCTCCAGATCCAGATCGGGATCGGTTGACTTTCCTCCCGAAACCCTAATTTTTTGCGTTTATCATCATGTCGTAACTCTGCATCCGTACCTCCGATTTGCGCGTGTAGCATATCAAAATGTTTGTCTCAGAGAGTACATCATTTCATCTCATTTCATCATTTTCATTTGAGCAAATCCTGATGCCCGAAATGCTCTTGAAGAGGGCTATGTGGTTAAATTGTCAGATCTGTTTCATCAAATAGCTATTTGTCATTTTTGCCATGATTAATGTGTGCATGATATGCTCCTGAGTTCTACATGAGTTTTGTTATATGCCATGCCATCTTTATAGAGGTGCTTACCATGTATTTTTGTGACATGTGTGGTGACTAGCACAAGCTTGCAAAGTAGTGCATTCGTTAATGCTGATTTCAGGGACTTAGAATTTCACCAAGTCCTTGATCTGATTTTGTCAATATGCCATATGTTCATGTTGTTTCCTAGTGATCCGTGCCTCTTTTGAGGATGACCAGTAAGGATGATTGGTTAAAATTGTGGTTATCTATCCATCCATGTATTTTTTTGCATTTATGGAGCACCCTAGCTTGAGTCAATCAAGCTCTACTTTTGCTATTTCGTGATTCCTGGCAGATTGTTGTCTTGTTAGCGATTTTGCCGAGGATGTTGCTAGTGATCCGTGCATGCTATGTTGTTGTTCTTGCCATGTCTAGCTTCTATGATATGTTTTCTTTATGGGTGTATGCTTAGTTTGTCGTGCTGTGCTCTATAGTGAGTGCATCAAGCTCGTAAACATGCCTACTCGTTAACAGATTTGCATGCTCCAGTTTTTCACTAAGTCTGAGATCTGATTATGTTTTTGCCATGTTCACATGCTTGCAATTGTATTTTCGGATCCCTTTTGGCTCAAGGTCACTAAGGGACTTTTGTTAAGTGCTTTGAGTAGCTTCATATCATGCCTTTCTTTGCCATGTTAAGTTCCTGTAGCATATAGTTTTCATGCTCCAAAGTGTGCTACCTGATGTTAAATTCCAGACTTGTGTTAATTTCACTAAGTCTGAAAGCTGTTATCGTTTGCATTTTTGCCATGCTTGTTTGAACCTGTTAATGGATGAATTGACCATATCTCAGTGTTCATCTTTTGTGAAGAATCATGAGTGGATCCCTGCCATGTATTTTGTTGTCATGTTTGAGTGCTGTAGCATAATTATCTTGATGCTTTTAGATGGCTACTTGCTGATTATCGCACACCGGTGCCATATTTGTTTTGCTTGCCATTTCCAAACCATGCATCCGTTTCCGGTGATATTTATATCTATTTCAACCAAAATCAACTCACCTTTCTAGTGGCACTCTTGGATTTCCAAGTTGAGGCCAGGTTCAATCATTCCTTGTCAAATCTTGCATATGAATCACATATCGCATCCCGCATAGCATACCATGTTTGCATCTTGTTGTTCGAGCATTGCATGTGGTTGATTGTGTTCCTTTTGCTTGTTTGTCTTGTTTGGGTAGCGCCGGGAGACGAGTTAGCTAACGAGGAGCCCGTTGAGTTTTCTTACGAGGATCATGTCAACTCTGACAACTTTGCAAGCAAGATGATCATACCCTCGAAATCACTTCTATCTTTGCTTGCTAGATGCTCGCTCTTTTGCTATGCCAATGCTACAATGCCTACCACTTGCTTTTCATGCCTCCCAAATTGCCATGTAAAACCTCTAACCCACCATGTCCTAGCAATCGGTTGTTTGGCTATGTTACCGCTTTGCTCAGCCCCTCTTATAGCGTTGCTAGTTGTAGGTGAAGATTGGAGATCGTTCCTTGTTGGAACATTGTTTATTGTTGGGATATCACTATATTATCTTGTTATCTTAATGCACCTATATGCTTGGTTAAGGGTGGAAGGCTCGGCCTTTTGCCTAGTGTTTTGTTCCACTCTTGCCGCCCTAGTTTCCGTCATATCGGTGTTATGTTCCCGGATTTTGCGTTCCTTACGCGGTTGGGTGATAATGGGAACCCCTTGACAGTTCGCCTTGAATAAAACTCGTCCAGCAATGCCCAACTTTGGTTTTACCATTCACCACCTAGCCTCTTTTTCCCTTGGGTTCCGCAGACTCAAGGGTCATCTTATTTAAACCCCCGGGCCAGTGCTCCTCTGAGTGTTGGTCCAACCTGTCAGCTGCCGGTGGCCACGAGGGGCAACTCTGGGCTGGCCTACCGGAACCTTGGACAATTCGGTGTGCCCTGAGAACGAGATATGTGCAGCTCCTATCGGGATTTGTCGGCACATTTGGGCGGTGTTGCTGGTTTAGTTTTACCCATGTCGAGGATGTCTTGTAGAACCGGGATGCCGAGTCTGATCGGAATGTCTCGGGAGAAGGAATATCCTTCGTTGACCGTGAGAGCTTGTGATGGGCTAAGTTGGGACTCCCCTGGAGGGATTTGAACTTTCAAAAGCCGTGCCCGTGGTTATGGGCAGATGGGAATTTGTTAATGTCCGGTTGTAGATAACATGTAACTTAACTTAATTAAACTGAATCAACCGCGTGTCTAACCGTGATGGTCTCTTCTCGGCGGAGTCCGGGAAGTGAACACGGTGTTGGAGTAATGCTTGACGTAGGTTGTTCTAGGATCACTTCTTGATCATAGTTCTTCGTTCGTGCTTTGCCTTTCTCTTCCCGCTCTCTTTTGCGAACAGGTTAGCCACCACATAAGCTAGTCGCTCGCTGCAGCTCCACATATTACCTTGCCTTACCTATTAAGCTTAAATAGTATTGATCGCGAGGGTGCGAGATTGCTGAGTCCCCGTGACTCACAGATTACTTCCAAACTAGATGCAGGGAACGATGATTCCGCTCTAGATGATGTGCTTGAGCTCAAGTGGGAGTTCGACGAAGACTCTCGCCATTACTATGTGTCTTTCCCTGATGATCAGTAGTGGTGCCCAGTTGGGGCGATCGGGACCGTGTCGCACGTTGGGGTTGATCTTTTATTTTGGTACCATAGTCGGACCATGAGTTTATTGGATGATTGTAATGTTATTCATGTATTTGTGTGACGTGGCGAGTGTAAGCCAACTATGTACCCTTTTCCCGTATTATCTATTTACATGGGTTGTTGCGAAGATTACCTTACTTGCGACATTGCTTTCAATGCGGTTATGCCTCTAAGTCGTGCTTCGACACGTAGGAGATATAGCCGCATCGAGGGCGTTACAAGTTGGTATCAGAGCCTTCCCTGACCTTAGGAGCCCTCCTGCTTGATCGAATTAGCTGGCGTTGTTGAGTCTAGAAAAATGTTTTGAGTAATTTAGGAATTATATGTCGAAGAGTTTAGGAATTCTTTTTACTCCCCAGTCCCTTCATCGCTCTGGTAAGGCATCCTGACGTAGAGTTTTGACTCTTCTCTTCTCAAATTTCACTAAATTTTTTTAGGATCACGCGGGTATCTTGGAATCGTTCCGATCGATTTGTGACGAGAACATTGTTCTTGGTGCCTCCTGTCATTTAGGGGTTGTGGCAGTGTCCCGGGGAGTTGAGCTCTGACGTGTTGTCATCACAATTTTATCGTTGCAGTTCTGGAATACCTGAGTTTAGTTTCGCCGACATCGAAAATCTCTTTTATGCAATTGTTGGTGAGATAACCTCGATGCCACCTAGTACTAGGGCGGGAGTTCGGGAGTATTGCCATAACTTGTATAACGGATGCTTTTCGAAGCTTGAGGTAGACGATTTCCGAAGTTTTTCTCGGTTATGTGTTGAAGGATGGATACAGCTGGATGTAGGATTTGCTAGATTTGGGTGAGATATTATGCTTCCCCTGTATCCCCAACACCTGATTGCATAACCGGAAAGGTTCGGGAGTTTCATAGGTGGGAATTCTTGTAGCTCTAGTTCTTCTTCCACGGATATTTGGTTTGAGATTGGGTGATCTTTACCGAGTATTCATTCTTGGTCCGTACCTTGTTGTTTTTTATTCTTCTTCCTCAATTCTAAGTGGCTTCTCAATTTAAGGATATGTGACCATTTCAATTGGAATGCATTCGTTCATTTTGTTCAGATGTGAAGACTATTTGTTGCAATTTCAACCCGTTTGATTCAGCTTCAATATTTGTCTATCAATGTGCTAATGGATGTCAACCTCTTCAGGATGGCTCCTCCAACGCGCACGACTCCGAATCCTGATCCGCCACCACCACCTCCACCTCCGGAGGCATGGCAAGCTGTGATGGCCGCTACCAATGCAAACACGCAGCTGATCATGCAACTTCTTCAAGAGCGCAACCATGGGAACCAAGGCAACAATCAGAATCACTTCGCTACACTCAACCAGTTCCTTGCTAACCAGCCAAAGACCTTCAGCAATTGTGTTGAGGCAACATACGCTAATGATTGGCTCGTGGACTTATGCAAGCATTTCGAGTGCAGTAACGTTAGGCCTGAGGATTTTGTCAAGTTCGCTTCCTTCCAACTCAAAGACCAAGCTGCCGAATGGTTTTAGCAGTACAAAGATTCCAGAGGAGGCCGTGTGATTACCTAGGATGAATCCGTCAAGACATCAAAGCTCATCATATTCCTCAGAGCATGGTTGAAAGCAAGCGTGAGGAATTCCGCAACCTGAAGCAAGGCTCTATGTCTATCTACGAGTACAACAAGATGTTTCAGAAGCTCGCCCGTTTTGCTAAGCAGGACGTCCCTGACGAGAAGAGCATGATATACTAGTTCAGGGGTGGTCTCAGAGAAGAAATCCAGCTAGCTCTTGTCCTCTTTGAGCCCATGAGGTACGATGAGTTCTACAACATGGCAATGAAGCAAGAGACTGCTCAGCTTAACTGCGATGCTTCCAAGAAGCGAGTCAGAGATACTACTCCTTCTTCGTCAACTCAAGTGGCTAAGTAGTAGAAGTATTTGCTTCCTCCTCCTCCGTTCCGTCAGCCTTATCAGCAGAAGAGCAAAGGTGGCAGTGGATCTTCCCACCCACCCAACCCTAGCTTTCAGAACAAGACTTTGTCTCAAGCTTCAAGATCGAGTGCTCCGTATCACCGTCCGCTTTCAGAGGTCACGTGCAACAAGTGCCAACAGAAGGGTCACTATGCCAACAAATGCTTCAATCAGAGGCGTCTCCCTCCTCCTCCTCCTGTGAGATCGGCAAGTACAGCTGTGGTCAAGCATAACCCCAAGCACGCCAAGGTCAATTTGATGAATGCAGCTCAGGCAGAGGACTCGTTCAGATGTCATCATGGGTAACCTTCCTGTTAACGATATTCCTGCAAAAGTTCTTTTTGACACTGGTGCATCGCATTGTTTCATCTCAAGACTGTTTGCATCTAACCATGAGTTGGCTTTGCAAGTTTTGCCTAGACCAATAGCAGTTGTCACTCCCGGTAGGCGCATGAATGCAAACTCCATTGTTCCGGATGTTACTATCACTTTGGGTGACTACAAGTTTCTGTCTTCTCCTACGGTTCTTGGTGACTCGGAAATTGATCTTATTCTCGGAATGGATTGGCTTTCTAAGCACAAGGCTCAACTTGATTGTGCTGCCAGGCAGATTCAATTGACTCATTCGTCTGAGGATGCAATTGTCTTTGCCGCTCGTGATGATACCATCCGTCTGTTTTCTCTCAACGAGAAGGGTGAACTGGATGCCATCTCTCAAATTCCAGTCGTTTGCGAATATCAAGACGTCTTTCCAGAAGATCTTCCAGGAATGCCTCCGCACCAGCTAGTTGAATTCGTCATTGATCTTGAGCCTGGCATCGAACCTGTTTGCAAACTGCCTTAGAAGCTTGGACCTGAAGAGTTGAAGGAGCTGAAGAAGCAACTCGATATTCAAGAGCGAATGGGTCTCATCCGACCTAGTTCTTCTCTGTGGGGTTGTGGAGTTCTTTTTGTGAAGAAGAAGGATGGAACGGACCGAATCTGTGTTGACTACCGTCCATTGAACAAGAAGACTATCAAGAACAAGTACCCACTTCCCAACATCAATGAGCTGTTCGAACAACTCAAAGGTGCCCAAGTATTCTCCAAGCTTGATCTCCGTATGGGCTATCACCAGATTCGAATCCGTGAGCAAGATATTCCCAAGACGGCTTTTAGAACAAGCTATGGTTCATATGAATACACTGTCATGTCTTTTGGCCTCGTCAACGCTCCTCCGACTTTCTCTCGCATGATGAACTTCATCTTCAACCCTTATACAAATGACTTTGTCTTGGTCTACCTCGATGACATTCTGGTCTTTTCGAAGAACAAGGAAGATCATGCCAAGCACTTGCGTTTGGTGCTCGATAAGCTCAGGGAACATCAGTTCTACGCCAAGTTCTCAAAGTGCGAGTTTTGGCTCGATGAGGTTCTTTATCTTGGGCATATCATCTTTGCCAAGGGCATAGCGGTGAATCCTGAGAAGGTGTCTGCAATTGTGAATTGGGAACCACCTCAGAACGTGAAGCAACTCGGCAGCTTCCTTGGTCTCGCAAGTTACTGTCGAAGGTTCATTGAGAACTTTTCAAAGATCGCGAAGCCTCTTTCAAACCTTCTCCAGAAGCACGTCAAGTACGTTTGGTCTCCGGAATGTGACATGGCTTTCAACACTTTGAAAGAGAAATTGGTCACTGCTCCAGTTCTGACTCCTCCTGATGAATCCAAACTGTTCGAGGTCTTCTGTGATGCCTCTCTTCAAGGTCTTGGTGCAGTGTTGATGCAAGAGAAGAAAGTTGTGGCTTATACCTCTCTCCAGTTGAAGCCCAACGAGAAGAGCTACCCCACTCATGACATCGAGTTGGCGGTAGTTGTGCATGCTCTTTTGACTTGGAGACATCTCTTATTGGGAAGAAAAGTGGACATCTTCACTGACCACAAGAGTCTCAAGTACATCTTCACTCAGCCTAATCTCAACCTCAGGAAGACTCGTTGGGTCGAAATGATTCAAGAGTATAATCCGAGTATCGAGTATACTCCAGGCAAGGCCAATGTGATTGCTGACGCTTTGAGTAGGAAGGCTTACTGCAACAGTCTGATTATCAAGCCTTACCAACCCGAGCTTTGTGAAGCTTTCCACAAACTCAATCTGCAAGTTGTTCCTCAAGGTTTCCTCGCCAACCTTCAAGTCTCTCCTACCTTGGAAGATCAGATTCATCAGGCTCAACTTCTTGATGCTATGGGGAAGAAGGTGAAGATTGGGATTGCCAAGAGTCAACCCAAGTACAAGTGCTATTGCCTTGATCACAAGGATACTCTCTTCTTCGAGGATCGCATTGTTGTGCCTAAAGGTGACCTCCGTAAAGTTATTATGAACGAGGCTCACAATTCACTCCTCTCTATCCACCCTGGGAGTACGAAGATGTATCAGGACCTCAAGCAGGCTTATTGGTGGACTCAAATGAAGCGCGAGATTGCTCAGTTCGTGAATGAATGTGATGTCTGCAGAAGAGTGAAGGCAGAACACCAACGACCAGCGGGTCTCCTCCAACCTCTTGCCATTCCAGAATGGAAGTTTGACCACATTGAGATGGACTTCGTGACTGGGCTTCCAAAGTCCAAGCGTGGCAATGATGCTATATTCATTGTCATCGACAAACTCACTAAAGTGGCTCATTTTCTGCCTATCAAAGAGTCTATCACTGCAGCTCAACTGGCGGAGCTTTATACCTCTCGGATTGTCTCTCTGCACGACATTCCACAATTGATCTCTTCAGACCGTGGCAGCATTTTTACCTCCAAGTTTTGGGATTCTTTTCAGAAGGCCATGGGCACCAACATCCACTTCAGCACAGCTTTCCATCCTCAAACTAGTGCTCAAGTCGAGCGTGTCAATCAGATTCTTGAAGATATGCTCAGGGCTTGCGTTATCTCCTTCGGTATGAAGTGGGAAGATTTTCTTCCATATGCTGAATTCTCCTACAACAACAGTTTTCAAGCAAGTTCGGGCAAGGCCCCATTCGAAATTCTCTATGACAGGAAGTGTCATACTCCTCTTAACTGGTCAGAGACCGGTGAACGTCAACTTCTTGGAAATGACTTGATTAGAGAGGCAGAGGAGATGTGCAAAGTCATTTGTGATAACCTCAAAGCAGCGCAATCGCGCCAGAAGAGCTACTATGATAGTAACCATCGTGATTTGGCTTTCGAGATCGGAGACCATGTTTACCTCCGCGTCTCTCCAATGAAAGGTACTCGCCGCTTCGGTATCAAAGGGAAGCTTGCCCCTAGATACGTGGTCCCTTTCAAGATCGTCAGCAAGAGAGGCGATCTCGCCTATCAACTCAAGCTTCCTCCCAACTTTGCAAATGTGCACGACTTGTTCCATGTCTCTCAGCTCCGCAAGTGCTTCAAGACTCCTGACCGCACCATCAACTTCGAAGACATTGATCTCCAAGAAGACCTTTCTTATCGTGAGCACCCAGTTGCTATTCTTGAAGAGACTGAACGAAAGACACGCAATAAGTCAATCAAATTCCTCAAAATCAAGTGGTCACACCATTCCGACCATGAAGCCACCTGGGAACGCGAGGACCACCTCCGTTCTGAGTACCCGGCGTTTTTCCAGTCCCAGATCTCGGGATGAGATCCTTTCTTAGTGGTGGAGTGTTGTAACACCCCGGATGTAATTTACCTTATATGTATCCCAACTCTTACCGTTTCCGGCGCTAAGTTATTTTATTTCCTCGAGTTCAGGTTTTTGTCTCCGTGTGTTGTTGCCTTTGTCATGCATCTCATATCATGCCATCATGTGCATTGCATTTGCATACGTGTTCGTCTCATGCAGCCGAGAATTTTCCCCGTTGTCCGTTTTGCATTCCGGCGCTCCTATCTCCTCCGGTGCCCCTTTCGACCTCTTTTCGTGTGTGGGGGTTAAACATTTCCAGATTGGACCGAGACTTTCCATGCGGCCTTGGTTTACTACCAGTAGACCGCCTGTCAAGTTTCGTGCCATTTGGACTTTGTTTGATACTCCAACGGTTAACCGAGGGACCGAAAAGGCCTCGTGTGTGTTGCAGCCCAAACCCTTCCAATTTTGCCCAAAACCCACCTAAACCCTCTCCATCATCTAGAGCGTTCAATCACGATCGTGTGGCCGAAAACCGCACTCCATTTGGAGCTTCCTAGCTCCCTCTATGCCTATATATAGATCCCTCCACGAAAATCTCGGGTCTCCTTCCCTGAAACCCTAAAAATTCTACCCGCCACCACCGGACACGTCCGACCCGCCACCGGACGAATCCCACTGCCGTGCCAGTGCTAATCGGCGTGCGACACGTGGCACCGTACCCGCCGCCGCCGCTCCGGCCCGGGAGGCCCAAGTCGGGCCCCCGCGAGCCCGTCGTCCGCCACCGCCGTTCCACGCCCGCACTGCCCGGGTGCTCTTCCTCCATCGCCTTCGGCTCCGGCGCCAGCCCGCTCCGCCACCGCGCCGGCGAGCACCACCCCTCGCCGGACCTCGCTTCCTCGCCGCCCCGACGCAGATCGCCGCGCCGGCCGAGCTCCAGCGACAGCACAGCGCCACCTGCTCGTCGCCCCCTCGTCGCCGGCGCACTCCGGCCCCTCTTCTTCCTCCCCGCGGCGCACTTCGGCTGCCGTCGCCTCCGTCAAGTCCGGCGAGAGTGCCACCGCCTCGAGAATCGCACCGCTACAGTACGCCTCCAGATCCAGATTGGGATCGGTTGACTTTCCTCCCGAAACCCTAATTTATTTGCGTTTTTCATCATGTCGTAACTCCGCATCCGTAGCTCCGATTTGCGCGTGTAGCATATCAAAATGTTCGTCTCAGAGACTACATAATTTGATCTCATTGCATCATTTTAATTTGAGCTAATGTTGATGCCCGAAATGCTCTTGGAAGAGGGCTATGTGGTTAAATTGTCAGATCTGTTTCATCAAATAGCTATTTGTCATTTTGGCCATGATTAATGTGTACATGATATGCTCCTGAGTTCTACATGAGTTTTGTTATATGCCATGCCATATTTACAGAGGTTCTTACCATGTATTTTTGTGACATGTGTGGTGACTAGCACAAGCTTGCAAATTAGTGCATTCGTTAATGCTGATTTCAGGGACTTAGAATTTCACCAGGTCCTTGATCTGATTTTGTCAATATGCCATATGTTCATGTTGTTTCCTAGTGATCCGTGCCTCTTTTGAGCATGATCAATATGGATGATTTGTTAAAATTGTGGTTCTATATCCATCCATGTCTTTTTTTTCATTTATGGAGCAACCTAGCTTGAGTCAATCGACCTCTACTTTAGCTATTTCGTGATTCCTGGCAGATTGTTGTCTTGTTAGCGATTTTGCTGAGGATGTTGCTAGTGATCCGTGCATGCTATGTTGTTGTTCTTGCCATGTCTAGCTTCTATGATATGTTTTATTGATGGGTGTATGCTTAGTTTGTCATGCCATGCTCTGTAGTGAGTGCATCGAGCTCGTAAACATGCCTACTCGTTAACAGATTTGCATGCTCCAGTTTATCACTAAGTCTGAGATCTGATTATGTTTTTGCCATGTTCACATTCTTGCAATTGTATTTTCCGATCCCTTTTGGCTCAAGGTCACTAAGGGACGTTTGTTAAGTGCTTTGAGTAGCTTCATTTCATGCCTTGCTTTGCCACGTTAAGTTCCTGTAGGATATAGTTTTCATGCTCCAAAGTGTGCTACCTGATGTTAAATTCCAGACTTGTGTTATGCTTGTTTGAACCTGTTAATGGATGAATTGTCCGTATCTCAGTGTTCATCTTTTGTCAAGCATCATGAGTGGATCCCTTCCATGTATTTTGTTTTCATGTTTGAGTGCAGTAGCATAATTATCTTGATGCTTTTAGATGGCTACTTGCTGATTATCGCAGACCGGTGCCATATTTGTTTTGCTTGCCATTTCCAAACCGTGCATCCGTTGCCGGTGATCTTTATGTCGATTTCAACCGAAATCACCTCACCTTTCTAGTGGCACTCTTGGATTTCCAAGTTGAGGCCAGGTTCAATCATTCCAATCAAATCTTGCATATGCATCACATATCGCATACCGCATAGCATACCATGTTTGCATCTTGTTGTTCGAGAATTGCACGTGGTTGATTGTGTTCCTTTTGCTTGTTTTTCTTGTTTGGGTAGAGCCGGGAGAAGAGTTCGCTAACGAGGAGCCCGTTGAGTTTGCTTACGAAGATCAAGTCAACTCTGACAACTTTGCAGGCAAGATGATCATACCCTCGAAATCACTTCTATCTTTGCTTGCTAGATGCTCGCTCTTTTGCTATGCCTATGCTACGATGCCTACCACTTGCTTTTCATGCCTCCCAAATTGCCATGTCAAACCTCTAACCCACCATGTCATAGCAAGCCGTTGTTTCGCTATGTTACCACTTTGCTCAGCCCCTCTTATAGCGTTGCTAGTTGCAGGTGAAGATTGGAGATCGTTCCTTGTTGGAACATTGTTTATTGTTGGGATATCACTATATTATCTTGTTATCTTAATGCACCTATATACTTGGTAAAGGGTGGAAGGCTCGGCCTTTTGCCTAGTGTTTTGTTCCACTCTTGCCGCCCTAGTTTCCGTCATATCGGTGTTATGTTCCCGGATTTTGCGTTCCTTACGCGGTTGGGTGATAATGGGAACCCCTTGACAGTTCGCCTTGAATAAGACTCTTCCAGCAATTCCCAACTTTGGTTTTACCATTCGCCACCTAGCCTCTTTTTCCCTTGGGTTCCGTGGACTCAAGGGTCATCTTATTTAAACCCCCGGGCCAGTGCTCCTCTGAGTGTTGGTCCAACCTGTCAGCTGCCGGTGGCCACCAGGGGCAACTCTAGGCTGACCTACCGGAACCTTGGACAATCCGGTGTGCCCTGAGAACGAGATATGTGCAGCTCCTATCGGGATTTGTCGGCACATTTGGGCGGTGTTGCTGGTTTAGTTTTACCCATGTCGAGGATGTCTTGTAGAACCGGGATGCCGAGTCTGATCGGAATGTCTCGGGAGAAGGAATATCCTTCGTTGACCGTGAGAGCTTGTGATGGGCTAAGTTGGGACTCCCCTGGAGGGATTTGAACTTTCGAAAGCCGTGCCCGCGGTTATGGGCATATGGGAATTTGTTAATGTCCGGTTGTAGATAAGATGTAACTTAACTTAATTAAAATGAATCAACCGCGTGTGTAACTGTGATGGTCTCTTCTTGGCGGAGTCCGGGAAGTGAACACGGTGTTGGAGTAATGCTTGACGTAGGTTGTTCTAGGATCACTTCTTGATCATAGTTCTTCGTTCGTGCTTTGCCTTTCTCTTCTCGCTCTCTTTTGCGAACAGGTTAGCCACCACATAAGCTAGTCGCTTGCTGCAGCTCCACATATTACCTTGACTTACCTATTAAGCTTAAATAGTATTGATCATGAGGGTGCGACATTGCTGAGTCCCCGTGACTCACAGATTACTTCCAAACCAGATGCAGGGACCGATGATTCCGTTCCAGATGATGCGCTTGAGCTCAAGTGGGAGTTCGACGAAGACTCTCGCCGTTACTATGTGTCTTTCCCTGATGATCAGTAGTGCTGCCCAGTTGGGGCGATCGGGACCGTGTCGCATGTTGGGGTTGATCTTTTATTTTGGTACCATAGTCGGACCATGAGTGTATTGGATGATTGTAATGTTATTCATGTATTTGTGTGACGTGGCGAGTGTAAGCTAACTATGTACCCTTTTCCCCTATTATCTATTTACATGGGTTGTTGTGAAGATTACCTTACTTGCGACATTGCTTTCAATGCGGTTATGCCTCTAAGTCGTGCTTCGACACGTAGGAGATATAGCCGCATCGAGGGCATTACAGTATGGCTCTCTGGAGCCTTTAAATAAAGTACTTGAGTTGTAGAGTTTTGTTGTGATGCCATGTTGTATTTGCACATATCGAGCATATTGTGTGTATGATTGAAATGCTTGGTATGTGTGGGATCCGACAATCTAGTTGTTTATCCTTGGCAGCCTTTCTTATGGGGAAATGTAGTCTAGTGCTCCTCGAGCCATAGTAGTCTGTTACAGCCCGGTTCATCGGAGTTCTGCTAGCCCAGCACTACTGCTCAGGATGCTTGACTGGCCGGCATGTGTTTCACTTCGTTCCTATGTCTGTCCCTTCAGGGAAATGTCACGCGGTGACTTCCGGAGTCCTGCCTAGCCTGCTACAGCCCGGGTTCCCCAGAGTCCTGTTAGCCTAGTGCTACAGCCCGGATTCACTCGCTGATGACCGACATGCTCGATGTGATTCATGTATGCCTGTCTCCATAGGTCTGTGCCGCTTTGGGTTCACGACTAGCCATGTCGACCCGGGTTCTCTGTCATATGTATGCTAGCGACACTATCATATACGTGAGCCAAAAGGCGCAAACGGTCCTGGGCCATGGTAAGGCGACACCCGTGGGGATACCGTGCGTGAGGCCGCAATGTGATATGAGGTGTTACCGGCTAGATCGATGTGACTTGGAATCGGGGTCCTGACAGCGATTCCCGTAGCATGCATGTATGGTGAACCGTTATGTAACGAAGTTGGAGCATGAGGTATTTATTGATTGTCTTCCTTATGAGTAGCGGTCGGCGACAAGCGATAGTCTTTTCCTACCAATCTATCCCCCTAGGAGCATGCGTGTAGTACTTTGTTTCGATGACTAATAGATTTTTGCAATAAGTATGTGAGTTCTTTATGACTAATGTTGAGTCCATGGATTATACGCACTCTCACCCTTCCATCATTGCTAGCCTCTTCGGTACAAACTTCGCCAGTGCATCCAAACCCCGTGATATGATACGCTCTGTCACACATAAGCCTCCTTATATCTTCCTCAAAACAGCCACCATACCTACCTATCATGGAATTTCCATAGCCATTCCGAGATATATTGCCATGCAACTTCCATCATCATCATATACATGACTTGAGCATTTATTGTCATATTGCTTTGCATGATCGTAATATAGCTAGCATGATGTTTTCATGGCTTGTCAGTTTTTTGATGTCATTGCTACGCTAGATCACTGCACATCCCGGTACACCGCCGGAGGCATTCATATAGAGTCATATCGTTGTTCTAGTATCGAGTTGTAATATTGAGTTGTAAGTAAATAAAAGTGTGATGATCATCATTATTAGAACATTGTCCCATGTGAGGTTATCAAAATAAAAGTGGCCAAAGAAACCCCCAAAAGAGAGAGAGAGGCCAAAGAAGGCTACAAAAAAAGAAGAAAAAAAGAAAAAAAATGAGAAAAAGTAATAAAAAATGAGAGAAAAGAGAGAAGGGACAATGTTACTATCCTTTTACCACACTTGTGCTTCAGAGTAGCACCATGTTCTTCATATAGAGAGTCTCTTGAGCTATCACTTTCATATACTAGTGGGAATTTTCATTTTGGAACTTGTCCTGTATATTCCGATGATGGGCTTCCTCAAATGCCTAAGGTCTTCATGAGAAAGCAAGTTGGATGCACACCCACTTAGTTTCTAGTCTGGGCTTTCATACACGTATAGCTCGTCGTGCATCCGTTGCATGGCAATCCCTACTCCTCACATTGACATCAATTGATGGGCATCTCCATAGCTCATTGATTAGCCGCGTCGATGTGAGACTTTCTCCTTTTTGTCTTCTGCACACAACCTCCATCATCATATTCTATTCCACCTATAGTGCTATATAGATGGCTCACGCACATGTATTGCGTGAAAATTGAAAAGGTTTGAGAACGTCAAAAGTATGAAACAATTGCTTGGCTTATCGTCGGGGTTATGCATGATTTGAATATTTCGTGTGGTGAAGATGGAGCATAGCCAGGCCATATTATTTTGTAGGGATAACTTTCTTTGGCCATGCTATTTTGAAAAGACATGATTGATTTATTAGTATGCTTGAAGTATTATTGTCTTAATGTCAAATGATAGACTATTACTTTGAATCACTCGTGTCTTAATATTCATGCCATGATTAGATTACATGATCAAGATTATGCTAGGTAGCATTCCACATGAAAATTATCTTTTTTATCATTTACCTACTCGAGGATGAGCAAGAATTAAGCTTGGGAATGCTGATATGTCTCAGTCGTATCTATAATTTTTTAGTGTTCCATGCCAATATTATACAACTTTCATATACTCTTGGCAACTTTTTATACTATTTTGGGTCTAACATATGGATCCAGTGCCCAATGTCAGTTCCTGTTTGTTGCATGTTTTTTGTTTCGCAGAAAATCCATATCAAACGAAGTCCAAACGGGATAAAAACTGATGAATATTTTTTTGGAATATATGTGATTTTTGGGAATAAGAATCAATGCGAGACGATGCACGAGGGGCCACGAGGCAGGGGGCACGCCCTAGTGGGTCAGGAGCGCCCTGGGTCCTCGTAGCCACCCTGTAAGGCGGTTGGTGCTCTTATTTCGCCGCAAGAAAGCTAATATCCGAATAAAAATCATGTCCAAAATTCAGCCCAATCGGAGTTACGGATCTCCAGAAATTTAAGAAATGGTGAAAGGGCAGAATCAGGGAACGCAGAAACAGAGAGAGACAGAGAGACAAATCCAATCTCGGAGGGGCTCTCACCCCTCCCGTGCCATGGAGGCCATGGACCAAAGGGGAAACCCTTCTCCCATCTAGGGAGAAGGTCAAGGAAGAAGAAGAAGGGATGCTCTCTCCCCCTCTCTCCCGGTGGCGCCGGAACGCCACCGAGGCCATCATCGCGACAACGATATAGATCAACAACTTCACCACCGTCATCACTAGCTCTTCCCCCCTCTATGTAGCAGTGTAACCCCTCTTTTACCCGCTGTAATCTCTACTTAAACATCATGCTCAATTCTATATATTATTTCCCAATGATGTCTGGCTATCCTATGATGTTTGAGTAGATCCGTTTTGTCCTATGGGTTAATTGATGATCGTGATTGGTTTGAGTTGCATGTTTTATTATTGGTGTTGTCCTTTGGTGCTCTCTATGTCATGCAAGCGTGAGGGATCCCGCTATAGGGTTTGCGATATGTTCATGATTTGCTTATGGTGGGTGGCGTGAAAAACAGAAGCACAAACCCGAGTAAGTAGGTTGTTTGCGTATGGGAATAAAGAGGACTTGATGCCTTATAATGCTATGTTTGGGTTTTACCTTAATGATCTTTTGTAGTTGCGGATGCTTGCTACCGTTCCAATCATAAGTGCATATGATCCAGGAAGATAAAGTATGTTATCTTACGCCTCTCCCTCAAATAAAATTGCAATAGTGATTACCGGTCTAGTTATCGATTGCCTAGGGACAAATAACTTTCTTGTGTGACAACAAGCTCTCTACTAAACCTAACTTAGTTGTGTCTTCATCTAAACAGCCCCTGCTTTTATTTACATGCTCTTTATTATCTTGCAAACCTATCCAACAACACCTGCAAAATACTTCTAGTTTTATACTTGTTGTAGGTAAAGCGAACGTTAAGCGTGCATAGAGTTGTATCGGTGGTCGATAGAACTTGAGGGAATATTTGTTCTACCTTTAGATCCTCGTTGGGTTCGACACTCTTACTTATCGAAAGAGGCTACAATTGATCCCCTATACTTGTGGATTATCAAATGCCACCATGAACTTTGCCAGAGCTTATCTTCCAAGGATTCCATTGTATGGAAGTGGGAGGTCGACCACATCAAACACAACCTTCTCAGTCCGGTAGTTCAACTCTCCTCCAAATGTCACTAGCAACGCGATCTTTCCCTTAGGATGACTCCTACCGGGGTTGATTCCTTGAAACATGCCCGTGACCATGAGTTCTTCCTCTACTATCCAAAGCTTGCTGATAACCTTTGGGGAAATCAGATTCAACCTGGCCCCGCCGTCAAGGAACATCTTTGTGACTTTGAGGTTGCGGATTGTTGGTGAAACCAACAACGACAAGAATCCTACCGCGGTGGTGCGGTCAAGATGGTCCTGTTCGTCAAAGATGATGGGCTTCCTTAACCATTTGAGCGGATTCCGAGACTCTGCCACTAGCTTCACGACATTGACCTCACATGCCCACCGTTTAAGTTGGCGGTGAGAGGAGTGCAGAGATGCACCCCGTTCAATGCACAGGGCGTTAGTGGCCTTCTGGAACTCCTACTCGCTGGTTTCCTTTTCATCCCCTCTAACACTTTCCTCATTGCAATCCTCCTTCTCTTGGCCCCTGGCGGGTTTTCCATGGTTTTGAAGAGCCTTGCCGGGGCGATTTGCTTCACCGCCTCGGCTCTTTCAGCCAGTGCCATTCTGACCTTTTTCCTTATAATGCTTCTCATATTCAGCCCTCTTCTTCTTGACGAGCTGCTCAACTTGATGACATTCCTGGAGATCATGGCCCTTGGTCCGATGAATCTTGCAATACGGTCCATCATCTTTCCCAGCCGTCTCAACAGCCACAGCCTCCCAACGGTCAGCGCACGCGACAACTTCCTTGCCGAGGGTTTCGACCTTAGCCTTCTTGCCGGTACTAGGCGTGCCCAATCCCTCAACTGTCAACACTACTTTATCCTTTCACTTCTTATTGCGCTTCTTGTTCATCTTCGTCTGACTGATGGACTCATCGTCATCCTCTAAGTCGACGTTGACACAATCTTCCTCTCCAGGAAGTTTCCTCCCTTCCTCCACCCAAGAACACTTGTCCACCAAGGTGTAATGCTCCTTCATAATCTTGGGCAATCGAACGTTGATCTTGGAACGTATCATGCGGTTGCGCACATTGGATTGGAAGACAGCTATCACGGCTACCAGATGGATATCCGGGATATTTCTATGGACTCGGCTGAATCTTTTCAAGTACTATCATAGAGTCTCTCATTCTTTCTATTGGAGAAGCCGCAAATCGCTAAGCCACCCTAGTTCTTGATGGCTGCCCGTGAAGGCGCCAATGAACTCATGGCACAAGTCAGCCCAGGTCGAAATGGAGTTCTCCGGCAGGTGCATCAACCAAGACCTCACGTTTGGCTTGAGCACCAAAGGGAAGTAGTTGGCAAACACCTTCTCATCTCTTCCCCCAACAGCTTGAACAACGATGGTGTAGATGCCCAAGAACTCTGCTGGGTTCAGTCTCCCATCATACTTCTCGGGTATCTCTGGCTTGAACGTGTGAGCAGATGGCCAACGGGCTTGCCACAGCTCACGACTGAAGGCAGGGCACCCAACCTTGAAAGGAACCGGCCATCTTCGAGCGCGGGCTCGTCGACGTCGGGGCCTCCGCACCCATTGGTCCGACGGTGGTTTTCGTAGCACTGTGCGATGGCGACGCGCGTGCCTTCCCTCCGCCTTTCCTCCAGGGCCCGACATTGGCATTGATGTGCTCGAGGGTCGGAAGAGGCCATCGAGACATCATTGGGTTCTTGATTTCGTGGCTCCCGCGCTGATTGCCATGGAGGGGCTGCACCGTGAGGGTGGCCCCTTCCACATGGCTAGTAGTACGAGCCGCCGTCGTCGTTTGGGGAGGCCGTGGTGGGCCAGCTCGCTGTGAGCCCCCAGCTTCGACAAAACCAATCCGACTGTGAATGGTGGCTCTCCACTCGTCCGTATGATCAGTTGCCGATGGAAACCTCAACAATAGCTGGGCCCATGCCATAGCCTCCGAAGAGGTGCTTGGCATCGGCGATGATGATGTAGACTGTAGCATCGCCCAGCTCCTGATGGTGACGGTGGTGGCTGCGATGGGCTCCCATTGTCGGGAACCAGTCACTGGAATGGCGTGGTGACGAAGTGATGGCGTGCGCGGGCCAACGACAACATTCAGAGAATTGGCTGGGCCAGTTTGCTTCGGGGCGGTGCATGTCCTGCAACCGCACCCATGGCGGGGGCGGCCGTAGGGTTGCGATTCGCCTCGGAACGACCGTCACGGCCACTACTATGCCCCTCGGCCAGGCCAGGAGGGATAGAAGGAATAATCTCTCTTCCCGTACCTGGAAGAGAGTGGTCGCCGGGATGTTGTCGATGCCGTCCTTCTCTGGTACCTCCCGCTCCTGCTTCGGCCGTGGGGAAGGTGGTGACAACGCCGCCTGTGCCAACCATGTCCCCCGCAGCACCCACGTCCTCATGCGCCTTCACATTCCCAGCGGCGTCGGCGGCCGCGGGCAGCGGTGCCTTCGAAGTGGACGGCCGAGCTGCGGCACCAGACTTCTTCTTGGGCGCCATAGGTGATGGAGCCATTGATGATGAAAAAGGCGGTGAAGATGAGGCGCTACTCACGCTCTCGGGTTCGCCAAGTAATCCCCCTACATGTCGCGCAAAAGATGTCGTGGGAAACCGTGGCCACCTATTGGACCAAGAGCCCATTTTGGTTCGGTGGGGAGATGGGCACGTTGCACAAAGTACGGAGAAGTGTAACGCAGCATGTCAAAGATCACGCAGGCAGTTTTACCCACGTTCGGGCTGCCGCGAGGCGTAAAACCCTACTCCTGCTTTGGTGGATTGATGGTGGAAAATGGTGGAGAAGCGCGACGCTGTTTCTCGGCAAGGTTGCCTCGGGCGAGGGGTGCTACGCGCGTATGAGTGTGAGGGGGGTCCGAATCCTTTCCACGGTTGCCATGGGCCTCCTTTTATAGATAAAGGGGTCACCACAGTGGCAAATTAGTCTTTACATACTGATTAGATAGCAAACAATGCCATCATACCTAACTCTGTGGGCTGACAGAGCACATTAAATGCGCCACTCGATGTCACATCATGGCTCGCCTGGCAGGCCCTGTCGGGTTGTTTTGCCAGCTTCGCGCATGCTTGCTTGACACGTCTCAGGACGGATGTCGCTTGGAGGTATTTCCATAGGAAGTGGCTGCCATGTGGCAAACAACAACCACTTAGTCACTTTGCGGCTTGACAACACACTGATCCATGACTTGTGTCGCTAATGAGGTGGAGCGGTGGAGCAATTTGCCTTCGTAAGCCCTGGCAGGCCTGCCGGGATGATATGGGGGCTCGCTTCCGGAGGTAATCCCATCCTCCCCAGGCTCGGATGCCCGACAAGGGAGGTTCTTCTCATAGTTGTATCTTGCCTCTTTGGCTAGTCATGGTCTCCTTGATCTGCACTTTGATCCTTCCAAGAACTAAGTTCCCTTGCTCTGATATGATCTTGGTGCTGAAACCGAGGGACCCAGGGTTTTTTGCACCGACACAACACCATGGTAGTTCTGCTGAAAACAACATCAGTCCGGGTTAGTTCCATCCAAATCATACCAAAACCATATAAAATTGTTGTAAACATGGCATGAATATTTCATAAATTATAGATACGTCGGAGACGTATCACACGCCCTGGTGGGTAGTGGGCCCCTCGGGCACCTTCCCGACTCCGTTTTCCTTCCATATACTTGTTTCCCAAGATAAAAAACTTTATATATACCCCCGGGCGATTTGACCACCACATCGGGGAGAAATCCTCTGTTCTTGTTTCATGATGTTTCTCTGGCAGATATGAAAATATGTCGTCTCAAGATTCAGAGGGAGAAAGCTATGTCGCTAATTTTATTGCAAACCCTAAGGTCTATGGGGAGGAGGATCATTATGGTTGGACCACAGATGAGGAGGAAGAAGTTGACATGGAGAATATAAGAGAGGATAGGTCTGATGAAGATGAAGATCCACTACCTCAACCTGGAGATATGCACGTGGAATTCAAGAAGTCAAGCCTCCCGAACAAACCAAAAAAATCTAAGATCCAATTTATCCTCGTTTTCTGCAGGAGAGTAAGGCGGAATTATGTAGAAGGGTATTAAAGCTTGAGCTAGGGAATGAGGATCGCAAGGAAGAAAATTTTAGCCTCAGACACAAGCTGGAGAAAAATACTACATCATTTACACCTCCACCTTCATCTTCATCACCAAAGAAGGAGACTTGAGTACATGGGTATGGGCACTCTCCTTGGCCTGTGCCAAGCTTTGGGGGAGATGCCCCAGTATCGTATCACCATCACTTTTATTACCTTTACCTATCTTAGGTCGACCCTTGGCTATTCGTAATTTAGTTGAATAAAAGTTTAGTATGATCTATTTTTGAGTGCTAGTTTCGTGATCTATCCATATCTATGTAATCATGTGATAGTTATATAATGAAGTATTGTTTGAGTTTTTGCTTCTTTAGTTTTCTATTTCAATCAAGATAAAGGAAATAATGAAAAATGTCATGTGCTAATCTTATGGTAAGTAATGACATCACATAAGGAAAAGTATAAGTGGTAAAATTTATTGAAGGTTGACAAACATAGCATTGGTCAATGATGCAATTCAAGAAAGAATTAATAAGGGAAGAGAAGATTCACATGCAAATATACTATGTTGGACATATTTTATGATTGTGAGCCCCCATTAAATATCTTATGTCAAACTATTGACGTTGGACACGGAAGATAACGTAACGATTTATGTTTGTTCATATTGTGACGCCCGGATAATTAAACTACAGTAACCCTCAACTAATGATGCCACATCACCGCGATTACTATTGCTAATCTCGCTTAGGTTAAAAAACTAATTCAAATTCAGATATAAAACAAAGTCAAAGTTTAAAATTTTCAAATGTCAAAACTAAAATGTTCACCGTGTGGCAAATATTCCATAAATACTTATGGTGGTGAACCAACATTATTGCAAAGTGTGTAAATACCCTAAAGTAATTAAAACAGTGGTCAAAACAATAATTTCAATGCTATTTAGATTATAAAAATGCTAAACTAGTTTATTTAAACGCTAAACTAATTGTGGCAACGACCTATAATTATTATACTAATTTAGGAACATATGTTATATTTGATAAGTCTTTTTTTGTTTTAAAAGAATTGAAGAGAGAAAACCTTTAAAAAGAAATGAGTAAACATCCCCCCCCCCAGCTGGGCCTCGGCCCAGCAGGCCACAAGGCCAGCCCAGCCAGCCCCTCACCCCTAGCTTACCCCACCCCTAGAACCCTAGAGCCCAACCCCCACTCCACTCAATCCTCCATGCTCCACTCCTCTCCTCGCTCTCCTCCCCCATGCCTGGATCGGGATCGGGCAACCCCCGTCACCCTCCCCACGCCGATCACGTCGCCTCCTGAGCCTCCCGACACCGCGACATCGTCTTGCCGCCCAACCCGACTACCGCTCGACCCCCCTCGCCAGACTACCTTCCCCGCCGAACCACTTCATCCTCAAGCTCCTCCTCACAGGCTCCACCAACCCTCAACGCCCATCTTCCCTCCATCACCGGCGCCGCCTCGGTGCCCGCTTGCGCGCGCGCTCAGACCCCGCGTGCCCGCTGCTGCGCACCGTGCGCGCCTCCCCTGCCGCCCCTGCCCCACGCAGGATCGCTAGCCACGCCTGTGCGCGCCCCTTCTCGCTAGCTCGAGCGGCCCGCCGTGGCTGTCGCCGCTCGCACTACCTGCAGCTGATGCGCTGCTGCTGCGCCCTGGCCCGTCCTGTGCGCCCGCCGCTAGTGCCCCTGGCCACCCACTGGGCGCGCCCTCCCTGCTCGCAGTGTCGGTCATCGGTGGCTACTGCCGCCCCCGCCCACTAAGAGCATCTCCAGCCACACCCCCAACAGGCCCCCAGGCCACTTTTTCGGCGCCGGCGCCAAAAAAACACCCTAGTCGCACCCCCAGGACGACAAAAAGTGCCGGTTCGGCCCTTTTTTCCGCCCGGCGGCCGTAGGCCGAACCCGGCGCACTGGGGGCGATCGGGGGCTCCGGCGCAAGGGAAAAGCGCGGCTGGCCCACAACGTCAGGTGAAAAGTCAAGATTTTCTTCAACGACTCGCCTCCACCCCCCGCGCCCTCGGCCGCCACTAGCTATATCCCAGCGCCGCCCGCCGCCCTTCACCGCTAGATAGCCATTCCCCGTGGAAAAATAGTAGAGGTTTGCCGCGGCAGCCCCTCCAACAGCAGATGGGCGTTTCTGGCCGCAGAGGGGCAGTTTAGCGGCGGGTGCACGCTCACCGGGCGCAAGGTGTTCGGCGATTTGCCTGCCTCGGTGATGGACTCAGATGACGAGGGAGCGCTCGCCGCGCTGCTGGAAGAGGAAGCCGAGGCCGATGTCCAGGAAGAAGAGCATCTCATGGTGCTCGCCGCCCTTGACCAGCTGCTGGCGAGCAATGAAAGGCCGCGGCGAGGTGGCTCGGCGCCGGGGCGGGTGAAAGCAAAGAACCGGCATCGTCTCAAAGGCTACTGCATGCTCTACTCCAACTACTTCGCCGATGCTCCACTTTGCGACGACAAAACATTTCAGCGTTGTTATCGGATGAGCCGAAAGCTCTTCCTCAGGATTGTGAATTCCATCCGGGAGTTTGACAGCTACTTCAAGTGCAAGATGGATTGCACCGGCAAACTTGGATTCACCTCGATCCAGAAGTGCACGACAATGATGAGGATGCTTGCATACGGAGCTCCCGATGATTCACTCAACGACTATGTGTGGATGGCCGAGTCCACCAGCATAGAGTGTTCCTACAAGTTATGTCGGGCAGTGGCGGCAATGTTTGGACCGCAATACTTGAGAACACCCAATGCTTAAGACACTGCTCGGATCCAAGCACAGAATGCAGCAAGAGGATTTCCTGGGATGCTTGGAAGCATCGACTGCATGCATTGGAAATGGAAGAATTGCCCATTTGCTTGGCAGGGGATGTACAAAGGCGCCAAAGGCGGTTGTAGTGTGGTACTTGAGGCGGTGGCCACACAGGACCTCTGGATTTGGCACTCCTTCTTTGGTATGATAGGAACTCACAATGACATCAACGTGCTGCAGTGCTCTCCTATCTTGGCCAAGCTTGTTGAAGGTCATTCTCCTCCGGTGAACTTCGAGATCAATGGGCGGCAATACAACAAGGGGTACTATCTAGCTGATGGCATCTATCCAAGATGGTCTACATTTGTGAACACTATCTCAAACGTTGTGCCAGGGGGCAAGAAGTCCTACTTTGCCAAGTGTCAAGAGGCTTGCAGGAAGGATGTCGAGCGTGATTTTGGTGTGCTCCAATCTTAATTTGCTGCTGTCCGGTACCCCGCTTAGACCTGGTCGAAAGATCAAATGTGGGAGATCATGAGTTGCTGTGTCATCTTGCACAACATGATCATCGAGGGCGAGCAAGAAGATCCAGTGTTTGACACTGAACCATACTACAGGTAGGGTCCTCTAGCCGAAGTTGATCACCAGCTACCAGCAACCTGGACTGCCTACCTCAGTATGCGCCAGGAGATCCGAGACCCACAGGTGCATCATGAGCTGCAACATGATCTGGTGGAGCACCTATGGAGGCTCAAGGGCGACGTCGGGCACGACTTGTGATCAAATATGAGTTTTTATTTGTTGAACTATATAATTTGTACTGAACTATTTGTTGTTGTACTATTTTGTTCAAGTATTTGATTTTTCTGTGATGAAATATCTGATAAAAAATTATTTATGTTGATAATTGAACGCCGAGCCACGGCAAACCACGCCGAATATGGGCCTATTCTGGCCCATATGGGCCCTTTATTCGCCGAAAGGGGAAGAAAAGTGGGCCAATATCGGTTCCTGGGGGCGAGGTGGGGGAGACAACTGGGCGCAAACCCGCCCCCAGCGCCGATTGTATCGCCGGCTCGCCCCCAGGGGGCGATTTTTATGCGTCCTGGGGGACCAACGGCTGGAGACGCTCTAAGCCCGTCGCTGCTCCTGGCTCGGCCACTGGGCCCCCTCGCTAATTAAGTTGTTTAACAAAAGTTAAATAAATGAGTCACCTACTTGTGGGACCCACTTCACTAATTATTCTAAAGCGATGATTATATAAACCTGTTAAATAATACATCTATGACAAGTAGGACCCACTGCTAATTAAACTAATTAGAGTAAATCATTTAACTTAACAGTCAATGACACTAGGGTCCCATAGGGCCCGTTGACCAGTCAACTGCTGACTAGGCAGTTGGCCGGGTCCCACTGTCAACCTCTCAGGCTCTCCAGCTAGGTACAATAGTGGGTACACTTAGCAATTCCTTTTTAAATAGAACTGTTAAAATAAATTCAGAAAATGGTTAAAACTTAGTAAACTAATACAAAAATAATCTATAACTCGAATTAAAATAATATATATCTGAAAGTTGCTCAGAAAAATGAGACGATTTTGAATACACAGTCCGTTCATCTGCCACACATCCCCAACACAACGAACATGCAACCACCCCCTCCGGTTCGTCTGTCCAAAAATGCTAAACTTCGGGAAAACTTTTCTGAATGTTTTCCCCCTTGGCCGGTATTACCTATCACTGAGTTAGAACACCCCTAGCGCTGCTTTTTGTCTTATCATGCTTAGTAATGCATCTGGGTGCTTTGTATTTACTGTTTCTTCCCCTTCTTTTCTATGGTAGACCTCGAGACCGATGCTACCCTTGTGATCGAATGCATCGATGATGACCCCTCCTTCTTGTTTGAGCAACCAGGCAAGCAAACCGCCCCTTGATAACTCCTATATCACCCATTTCATTCTATCTCATGCTTGCATTAGATTTTCCTACTGTTATTGATTGCTCCTATTTTGATGCATGGCCTGCTTTTGTAACATGCTATAGTACCTTACCTGCTTATCCTAAAGTGCTTAGTATAGGTTGGTTGGTGATCCATCAGTGACCCCCACCTTGTCCCTGTTTCCCCTGCTTCATCATCGATGACTCGATCAACGTGATCCACGACCAGAGACCGACACATCACCGCACACCCCCTTAGTTGTACAACTCTACATAGTTACTATCGAGTGCCGAGGGTCATCGAGGGTGATACCTCAAAAAACCATCTTCATCGAGGTTAACCCATCACTGGGTCACCCCTTTATATACAGGGTGATGCCCGGCGGCTTACAGAGTCCCGGCCGGCTCACACAAGCGTGACCAACTCGGTTTCTAACTAAGTCTGCCTTATAGAACAAGTTAAGCATATGGCAGCTCACACTCGTGGGCATCAAGTCATCTCCAGGTCTTGGGACTTGAATTGGCTTGCTCTATGAACCGCCATCTTCATGTCTTCTTGGACCTTATCGGGCCTCTTCGTCATAAGTCGCCAATGGCATGACCCGGCCCCTCCTGGGCAGGGTATACCTAGTAGTTATATCCCCAACATTAGGCCCCAGGTTGATTTGAACTTGTTCACATCAATCTTCATCACTCGTCTTAGCAGAATCTTCCATTATCAATTCCTTTCCAATTCGCTGTAAACCGCCATGACGTCACATCACAAAACCATGGTAACTCGCCATGACATCACTACGCATTAACTTCACACAAAGCCCAGGTCATCTCAACAGATCTTTATCTTAATAGACCTCTTGAAAATTGAGGCGTCCATATAGCCACATAATCATTTTTGGCCTCCTTGATTCTCGCGCATGCTGTCTAGTGACCTCCTTATAAATAGGGACAGGGGGTCCTCCTCTTCACTTTTTACCCCTGCCCTCACATGTTCTTCTTCTTCGCGACTCCGCTGCAACCAAGCTCCGCCGGCGTCGTCCTTCGTCAACAGCACCAACTCCGGCCGCTGTATCAACTTGAACGGACCAGAAAACTACGGCACACCTCCACTGTTCATCAGTGTAAGTAAGTACTCACCTTTCCTCATAGCAGATCTGCACTAGGGTTTCCTCCGTTCATCAGTGTTCTTCACTATTCTTCATTCTTCCCTTTAGAATGCGTAGTTGGATCTGAACACGACACTCAAGTTGTGCGGTGGTAGTTTTAGTATCCTTTCCAATTATAGAGGGTACCCTTTTTTGCACAAGATCCCATCTGCATACATGAGTTCTTCCACTGCCGCCACCTTAAGTTTGAGATTTATTTCTCTTTTGAACTGCTGTAGATCCAAAATAATTGAACTGATCCGTGGAACCTGTTTGTCCAGTACCTAGAAAAATTTCACTTATAGGTCTCCAGATACTTGTGAACTGCAGCCATGCGGGCGGCTTATAGGATAGGCCGTAACCCTCGAAACACCATTAGCCCCGCTTTAAGCCGTCAGTACATGTTCAGAATCTGTATACCCTAGAATTTCTGGTTTAATCATGACAACCTTTTTTTATCATGTATTGACTGCATACAACTTGGCTTTGCACAATACTCTTGCTTTCTAATGATTGGCCGGTTTAACCTTATAAACTTAACCCGGCAATATTTCCTTCTATAGGAAAAAATGACAAAAACTGTCACTTCATGCAACTAGGTCGCTTCCTGGGTCACAGAGCAAACACTGAACGAGCATGTTCAAGTGGGCGTCTTAGCCACAAAAAATGTTATCCACTAGAGAGTCCCAGGAACAGTGACCACTCCTGATCCGAAAGAAGGCGAAGTTGTAGTTTTTACTGATCACATGCTCCGGGGGTTCTCTCCACCTGGCACAAAATTGTTTCATGATGTACTGCATTTTTTCCAACTCCATCCGCAAGATTTCGGGCCCAACTTTGTTTCAATCATCTGCAACTTCCATGTTTTCTGCAAAGTGTACCTTCAACAAGAGCCCACAGTAGAATTGTTCAGGGAATTATATTACTTGAACTGCCAGAACGAGTTCACAGACGGGCCCAACCTAGAACTAGGTGGTATTTCGATTTAGAGGCGGAAAGACACCACTTTTCCTGCCGCCGCACCTCCTAGCCATCCCAAGGACTCGAACTAGACTTGGTTTTACTGCCAAGACACATCCCCAGAGGGTGAAAATCCTCTGCCGGGTTACCGTGAAAGTCGGCTTAGCAACAGACACCCTCTCCCAAAATGGATCAGCATAGAAGAACATGCCAAATATATGCCCATTTTTTCAAAGATTAGAGCCTTAATGGCCAATGATCTGACCGGAGTCGATCTGGTTCGATGCTGGGTCACATGGAGAATCTTGCCCTTAAGCCGTCGATCCGGCTTAATGTGTGAGTATACTGGCGATGTCAAAGATCCGCTGCGTTACTCTCCAATCCATCTAGAAGATAAACAGATGAATGATATGATGAAGACTCTGCTCAACGAAAGTTTAGAGGCTTGCGGCAAAGTGGGGTTGAATCGCTTCTACACCCTTAACAAGCCTCCCGCTGTAAGTATTTTCGAGCCATTTTTACTAACTCATTGTTTCTCACTCTGTCTCCTCATCATTACTTGATTTTTGTAGGCTGATTCCCCTTTTGGAACAAAAAAATCCAGGATAAGCCGGCCAAAAAGTTCAGAACCAAGACCAAGGCTTCCAGAAATCCTGCCAAGAAGAAAACAAACACCTCAGAGCTATTCACTTTGAATGACGACGAGTTGGAGGTAGAACTTGACTCCCTTGGCTCTTTATTTATACATCTTATTGACGCTGAAAAATCTCAAGATGACATGGAAGGAAGTCAAGCGAATGTTGAAGAGGTAACTATCATTTCCTCCGACTCAGAACCTCTCCCAAGATAGAAAGTTCATCAAGCAAGCTGGAAAGTACAATTTTCTCACCCTTTAGCTTACTTGGATCCCAACTTTATTTTGAAGAAACAGCAGCATGAAGTTCGCCGCACAACCCGGAATAGTGGAAAGAGGTGCCTCCAGTTTACCCAATACACCAGCTCCTCGCAAACGCCAGAATGAGGTGCCTCAAAACTCAATCTCTGTATATCCACAAGCAGGTCTCATTCGCCAACCACTTAATCCGTCCGACTCAAATATCGGGGAACTCCTCACTCTTCTTCCGACGACTCAACTGGAACTCAGATTCCTCTTTTCAAAGTCGCTCCTAGGTGATAAAATTAAACTTCTTTGTTTCCATACTTACACAATTGATATATTAACTCCTTCATGTGTTGTATTTCCAGTGGTATAGCCAAGCCCAGCAAGAAGCTGAAAGTAAATAAGCTGGCTGAAGATCCCCAGGCTGCTGACCTAGAGAAGCAAATGATGTCAGAAACTTCTCATCAGATTCCTGACGCTGCTGCTGATGATCCACCGCTAGAAGAGCACAATGTCACAAGGGACACCATGGATGTTAACGCGTCCCATGCTAAGCCGCCAAGTCCTGCTCAGCCTGCTGAAGAAGCTGAAGACATTATGGTTACTAGGATGGCTTATACTGAACCAGGCAACCCCACCGTCTTCTCTAAACATAGCGCCAAACAAGAATTCTCAACTGCTGACAAAGGCAAGTGGAAGCTGGACTGGGAAAGTTATGCCTAGTTTAACGCCCATGAAATTCATGCGGGCTATTTGAACCGCCTTCATACCAGTCGCGATTTTGAAGCTGGCCTGGTTAACTTGATGAAGGAGCGCTCTGAGGTAAGCACTAATAAATCCCTCTCATATAAGTGTATATCAGCCGCCAAGTTTACTGGATGTGAAAGTATTAAGCACGCTGTAGGCTTTGACATCATATATTGCACCTTGTAGCTTCTCCATATTAGCTTATCTCCATTGAGTCAAAATGAGTAGTCCCCAAGGGTCGGTTTAATCTGGATGGTTAAGCCAGGACTTAAGATCACGTTTCATAAAATCCGCATATGTAGCCCCCATGAGCCAGCTCAATTTGAAAAGAATGCGCTGGGTCATTAAATATTCATATGCAAAAAAGATGTCATGCATTAGCCCCCAAGTGCCAAGTAAAATACTTGTATTATGCTTGGGACATCAAATAAGATGATTCTAATGTTGTCTGTCTTTGTATATTGTAGGCTGAATTAAATATGAAAGAATCTCAAGTCGCTGATTTGCGGCAAAACATCAAGTCCCAACAATCAGAAACTTCGAAGGCCAAGTCAGAGCTGAAAACTGCCTTAGAGGAGATTGAAAAGTTGAAAGGGATTTCAGCACTGAGAGAACCGACTGGGACATAGAGAAGGTGGCTCTATTGAAAAGGGTTGAAGATGTTGAGGCTGCGCTTAAGCCGGTGACTGAAGAGTTGTCTGGCTTAAAGCATCAGATTAATAGCATGACAACTGCCATCTTTGGTAAGTAATCTTATACTTTAATCTTTCACCGCCAACATATAACAACCATTAGCCGGTTTATCAATATGTTTGCTAATGCAGGCCCCAGAAACTCCAACCTGGGTCAAGACATGCGCATGAAGCTTAAGGCTGCATACACCCTTGTAGAGGAGTTATACACTCGCGCTCCACGGGCTATATCTGCCATCTTGCATAAAAAGAAGGCACCTTCACTCATCAGGGAAGTGCTGGATAAATTATCTGTGCTGCCTCAAAGAGTTGAAGAGCTAAAGCGATCAGCCGCCAGAGCCGGCGCCATCACCGCGCTAAGCCGGGCAAAGGCATGGCAAGAAGAATTGGACCCAGAAGAGTTGGCCACCGGCTGTCCAAGCCTGAAAGAGGACGGGTCTCCCTTCGAAGCAGCAGATTTCACCGCGTGTAAGGGAAATGTGCCCTTTGGCAAGCAAGCTAGCTGAGGAGATTGACTTGTCCAAATACCAGGTGTCTTATACCAGGGAAAACTCAAAAGTAACAACGACGGTTCATGAAGTCGTGGATCTTATCCCGCTAACATGTAAGTACATCTTCACTCCCGATATTGATCCGTCGACCCTCATAGATGATGAAGTTATATTTAAAGCTTTAACTGGGATCAACTGGGACACATTTGACTTCCATATGACGGGAGAGGACGAAGAATCGGTGCAGGATGACCCGGAGTCCTCAACCCGTCAGGAACAAGAGAACTGACCAAAGGGCCGAATTGCAAACTTCCGCATAGAATTTGTGCACAGAAGAAACACTTATTCTTCTGGGCCGTAAAACGCCTTGTAATAGGCTAGCCTAAAAACAATACTCTGCCATGACATCGTGCATGTTTCTCGTTTTTATCCTGAAAACTATTGATGAAACACTTGACTACCAATGAGTGAATAGGAAATATCATCATCCTTCCCCATGATCATATGAATTCCAATGTTCATGCACATATGTTTAAACAATATTCGACCTAGCGGTTTAAGCCAAGGCGGGTCACAATTTCCCAACAAAATATCTCCTGGCGACTACAAAGTCTATAACCAGGGCGGGTTATCGAAGCTCGCATATTCATATAACAAGTAAAAACATACCTGTGAAATTGGTTCAAACTGCCGGCTTACATCGCCCTATCCCATGAGGGTGACAGCCCAAAGAAGAATAGCGCATAACTCTGTCAGGACCCCGATTCCATGTCACATCGATCTAGCCGGTAACACCTCATATCACTTTGCGGCCTCACGCACGGTATCCCACGGGTGTCGCCTTACCATGGCCTGGGACCGTTTGCGCCTTTTGGCTCACGTATATGATAGTGTCGCTAGCATCCATATGACAGAGAACCCGGGCCGACATGGCTAGTTGTGAACCCAACGCGGCACACACCTATGGAGACAGGCATACATGAATCACATCGAGCATGTTGGTCATCAGCGAGTGATTCCGGGCTGTAGCACTGGGCTAACAGGACTCCGGGGAACCCGGGCTGTAGCAGGCTAGTAAGGACTCCGGATGTCACCGCGTGACATTTCCCCGAAGGGACAGACATAGGAACGACGTGAAACACATGCCGGCCAGTCAAGTGTCCTGAGCAGTAGTGCTGGGCTAGCAGGACTCCGGTGAACCGGGCTGTAGCGGACTACTATGGCTCGAGGAACACTAGACTACATTTCCCCATAAGAAAGGCTGCCAAGGATAAACAACTAGATTGTCGGATCCCACTCATACCAAGCATTTCAATCATACATACAATATGCCCGATATGAGTACATACAACATGGCATCACAACAAAACTCTACAACTCAAGTACTTTATTTAAAGGCTCCAGAGAGCCATACATAACATGTTCATACAGATTGGGGTCACATGACCCGACACTCAAGTCATACAATCATACAAGCACATGCGGAAGCAACTAGTCTGAGTACAGACACTAGAAAGAAAGAAGGCTTCTCGAAGCCTCTCTATCTACATAGGGCCCTCCATGGCCAGGATCACCACCTGGGTGGCTAGTAACTCGTCGACGTCAAGGTCTACGTAGAACCCATCGGAGGGGGTCGTGTTGTCGTCTGAAAACAGTAATTAAGCAAACACGAGTACAAAGGTACTCAGCAAGGCTTACAACAGAACCTACTATACATGCTCATTCTCAAGAAGGTGGTGGGGTTATTGCAGCAAGCCAGCTTTGACTCTTGGCTAAGCTATCCTACGGAACTCCACTAGTAAAATAGTTTTCGCACACGAGTCCACTACTCACCAACACAATACTCCACCGGGGATCCTCTCTCGTCATCCTACGAGAGGGCCATCCTCGGTACTCACACTTATCTTGAGTCTTTTAGTAGTAACCATTAACTTGTCTATGAACTGTAAAGGCAACCAAGTAGTCCTTTACCGCAGACGTGGCTATTCGAATAGTTTTATACCCTGCAGGGGTGTACTTCGTCACACATGTTTCCACCACTTAGCGTCTGCACACGACATGTGCTCGGCACACATCAAGCGAAAAACCGACGTGGGTGTAGACCACAACCTGACTAACCTCACAAGTCTCTAGTCCAGGTTTATCGCCTATTCAGGTTCCATCCGCAAGGAAATCCGGCCAGGGTGTCCTCAACGGCCCCAAACGATGTGTACAGAGTCCTGAGACGCCAAACGGGCGCCCGGCCTACCCGGCCACAGTGTATCTACCGCATCATAGCCCACCCCTAGGGTCAGCGCTACGCACGGCCGCCAACACATAACCTACAAACACCAGAAACTAGTTGCAACTCCTAGACAGAGGGCGAGAGGTGTCAGTAAGTCGAGCGGGGTCATATTTCAGGGCCCAATGTGTGGTCGTAGCTGAATCTTAAATCACGCATACAGATCTCAGTTCTTATGGACGGTCTCAATGAAACAACCCACCATGTACTCCTACATGGCCTCTCATCGATACCTTTACCAAAACATGTTCAACACATCCCTCACATTACCGACATAATCATATCACTCTAGCCCATCACCCAGATGAACCAGACCTGACACAACTCTAAGCATAGCAGGCATAGCAAGGTAGGAATCACATACATGGCTCAATCAACTCCTACACATGCTAGTGGGTTTCATCTAGTTACTGTGGCAATGGCAGGTCATGCAGAGGATAAGGGTTCAACTAACCGTACGCACACAGCAGTTTTGAATCGCGTTGTCTTAATTGCAGTAAACAAGAGCAGAAGCGAGAACATGGTTTGTACGGAATGATCAATGGGTTGCTTGCTTGTTGTAGTAGGTAGTAGGGTACTGCCCTTCAGACGGATACTCGGGGTTATCCTCGGAGGCAGAACCTACCACGAAAGTCACACCGAACATAATCAACACATGAATATGCAACAATATGATGCATGCTATGACATGGCAAGATGAAAGTGTCTTGGCCTAATGCAAGCTAAAACAGAAGGGGATGAACTCATTTGAATCAAAGATTCAAATATTAGCTCATTAAACATGGCCTTATTAGTGCATTACCTTATTCTGCTTAAAAAGCAAGGTTAACTTGTTTTGTCATGCATGAAACCATTACAGATGGATAGATTGAATTTTTCTGATCATTTTTCATATATAAATCTTTGCATTTGGAGCTATGGTTGATTTTCTATGATTTTTAGAAGTTTTGGAATTTTCTGGAATTTCCTATTAAAGAATAAATCCAGTAATTGAATTAATGCGTCAGCATGACATAGGTGTGACGTCAGCGGTCAACTGGGTCGGCCAGGTCAAACCTGACTGGTGGGCCCTCTCTGTCAGTGTCACAACTAGTTAACAGAATTAGATTAACACTAATTAGCTGTCAGTGGGGCCTGGGCCCACATGTCAGTCTCTAAACTAATTAGCATTAGTTAAAACTAATCCTAAACTCATTAGCAGACAGGCCCAACCTGTCATAGACCAGGGGGGTCTACCTGGGCCCGCACAGGGGTCAAACTGAGTCAAGCCCCCGGCGGCTTGACACCGGCGACGACAGACGCGGCGGAGGGGCTCGGGCTTTGCTTCTCCGGCGACCAAATCGACGGTGGAGAGCAGCTACGTGACGTGGGGAGCAAGCCGCGTCGTTTGGTGGAGAAAGTGGATCTCGGGGAGGCTTGGAACGACGCCGGCGACGACCTTGGCGGTCGCCGGAGTTCGGGCAAGGATGAAACCGAGCTACGGGGCACGGCGTGGCGCGGGGAGTGGTGCGTTAGGCTCCTGGGAGTGCGTGGAGGACGAAGGCGTGCTCGGTGGCGTCCCAACGTGGCTATGGCCACGACTGCGACGTCAGTGGCGGCGGCGAGCTTCGGCTTCGATGGCAGAGGGGGTTAGAGGACGCGGACGAGCGCGGGAGAGGGGGAAATGATGGCGGAGCTCACAGCGGTTGTAGGGGAGCGAACGGCGAGCTCGGGAAGGGCTGGAGCGAGGGGCGGCGAAGGGGATCTCCGGTGGCCGGAGTTGAGGACGAGCTCGGTGCAGCGTCTCCGGGGCGAGCGAGCGCTCGGCTCGGCCTACTTGATGTAGTCGACGACGGCGGAGCTTCCTGGCATGTCGGGGCAAGCGAATGGACGGCGGTGGCTGCGGTGAAGCTTGTCGGCGGCGACGGCTGCGCTCGGCAGGAGGGTGGGGAGAGAGCCAGAGAGGGAGAGGCCACGGGGAGAGTGGGAAGAGAGAGGGAGACGTGGGGGTCGGCGTGGCACTCGTGGACGCCTCCAGGGCGTCGGCGGAAGCAGGAGGTGGCCGGCGTGTGGCCGCGGGCGCCGGCCACGCGCTCCTCGTCCTCCTGGCGAGAGGAGGGGGACGACTGGCAAGCGCCAGTCGACTGGGCCGAGCCAGGTGGGCTGGTGGGCTGCGTCTGGTAAGTTCTCTCTCTCTCTCTCTTTTTTCTGATTTGTTTTCTTTTTCTATTTTTCTGCAACTGTTGGGCTTTATTAAAAATACCTAGACATCTTTAAAAATCCTGAAAATAATTAGGGGCTCTGTTTAGATTATTCCCAACAGCCCACACTTATTTCCAGAATTATTTGAGCATTTAAATTATTCTATAGCATTTAAAGCCCAAATTCAAATACTTATGATTTAATTCAGAGAATCCAGAATGTCCTAGAAAAGAGTGCACCATTTTTGCCAGGGGTTTTATCCCAATCCAGAAATGATGAACGTTTTGTGAAGGGCATTTTGGGTTCATTAAAAATAATTTTAGTAAACCCTAGTTGTTTCCAGGGGGTTGCTGGGGGTTCTGTCTTCCCCATTTCAAATTTAAGGGAATTTAAGTATGGTTCACACTCTAATGCTTGAACTAGCTAGGGTGTGACAACTCACCCCCACTCAAAAGAATCTCATCCCGAGATTTAAGATCCTCCGGGAAGAAGGTGGGGTACTCGAGTCGAAGATGACCCTCCCTTTCCCAAGTGGCTTCTTTCTCGGAATGGTGTGACCATTGAACCTTGAGAAACTTGATATTATGACGTCGAGTGGTACGCTCGGCTTGATCAAGGATATGAACGGGATATTCCCGATATGAGATGTTATCTTGTAGATCAAGTGTTTCGTGGTCCACTCCATGGATATGATCCGCAAAGCAACGCCTGAGTTGAGAGACGTGAAAGACATCGTGAACTCTAGAAAGATGCGAAGGTAGTTCCAATTGGTAGGCAACTTCTCCTCGTTTGGCAAGAATGTGAAAAGGTCCAATGTAACGAGGAGCCAATTTGCCTTTGATACCGAAACGATGGGTTCCCTTTAACGGAGTAACCCGAAGGTAAGCCTTCTCACCGACTTCATAAGTCATAGGCTTATGTTTACGATCATAATGACTCTTTTGACGAGATTGGGCTGTTTTCAATTTCTCACGAATAACGCGAACCTATTCTTCTGCTTCCTGAATCATATCCGGGCCAAAGAGTTGTCTTCCCCCGGTTTCTGACCAGTTAAGAGGCGTTCGACATTTTCGTCCATAGAGAACTTTGAAAGGAGCCTTTCCCAAGCTAGCTTGATAACTATTGTTGTAAGCAAACTCCGCGAATGGAAGGCATTTCTCCCAACCCATTCCGAACGAGATGATAGAGGTTCGGAGCATGTCTTCCAGAATTTGATTGACCCGTTCTACTTGACCACTTGATTGAGGATGGAAGGCGGTGCTAAAAGAGAGACGAGTTCCCATAGCATTTTGGAAACTTTCCCAAAATCGAGAGGTGAAGAGACTCCCACAGTCTGAGTTAATTTCCAATGGAACACCATGAAGAGACACTATTCGGGAGATGTATAAATCGGCTAGCTGGCTAGCGGTGATACTCTCACGAACAGGTAGAAAGTGGGCTACTTTGGAAAGTCGGTCGATCACGACGAAGATGGCATTATTCCCTCTATTAGTCTTGGGAAACC
This sequence comes from Triticum urartu, assembly GCF_003073215.2. Lineage (NCBI taxonomy): Eukaryota > Viridiplantae > Streptophyta > Magnoliopsida > Poales > Poaceae > Triticum > Triticum urartu. The sequence continues at coordinate 373,528,086 of NC_053025.1, read as the reverse complement.
CAGTGATGAAATCCATACTGATTTTATCCCATTTCCACTCAGGAATAGCCAAAGGTTGAAGGGTGCCAGCAGGCCGTTGATGCTCTGCTTTAACACGACGACAAACGTCGCAATTAGCAATGTATTGAGCGATTTCTCTTTTCATCCTAGTCCACCAAAACCTCTGGCATAAGTCTTGATACATTTTAGTACTACCGGGATGAATGGTGAGAGGGGATTCATGAGCTTCCTTAAGGATCAACTGGCATAGATGTTGTTTCTTGGGAACCACCAAACGGTTCTCGAAGAAAACAGCACCCCGCTTATCCATGGAAAACATTTAGCAACTCCGCTAGCAATGTTTTCCTTAATCCGGGATATGCCCTTATCATGCTTCTGGGCAGCTATGATTTGATCCATAAGGGTAGGCTTCGCCACCAGGGTGGATAGAAAACCTCGAGGAACAATGTGAAGATTATGCTTACGAAATTCCTCATGGAGAAGTGGTTGAGTTTGTTGTAACATGAGGTTGTTACAATAGGACTTACGACTGAGTGCATCAGCCATGACATTGGCTTTGCCCGGGGTGTAAGTTATTCCTAAGTCATAATCCGAGATCAACTCGACCCAACGTCTTTGCCTGAGATTCAAATCTGGTTGGGTGAAGATATATTTCAAACTTTGGTGATCGGTGAAGATCTTGCAACGATTACCGAGGAGGTAATGTCGCCAAGTTTTAAGTGCATAGACTACAGTTGCAAGCTCTACATCATGTGTGGGATAATTTTCGTCATGTGGATGTAATTGCCGTGAAGCATAGGCAATTACCTGACGACCTTGCATGAGTATGCAACCTAGTCCTTGTCGCGAGGCGTCGCAATAGATAATAAAGTCCTTGGGGAAATCTGGTGGTACCAGTACGGGAGCAGATGTCAGGCGTATTTTCAGTTCCTGAAAGCTGAACTCGCACTGTGGAGTCCACTCGAAATTTTTATCTTTCTTGAGGAGTTCAGTTAGAGGTTTAGCAACCTTGGAGAAATTCTCGACGAAGCGGCGGCAATAGCTCGCTAAGCCAAGGAAACTCCGAACTTGCTTGACCGTCTTAGGTGGAGTCCAATCAAGGATGGCTTGAACTCGCTCGGGATTGACAGCAATACCCTTACCAGAGATTACATGGCCTAGATAGGTCACTTCTGGCAACCAAAATTCACACTTGGAGAATTTGGCATAAAGGCGATGCTCTCGAAGTTTCATCAATACCAGCCTTAGATGTTCGGCATGTTCCTCTTCATTCTTGGAGTAGATGAGTATGTCATTGAGGTATACTACGACGAATTTATCCAAGTACTCCATGAAGACCAAGTTCATTAACCGAGAGAAGGTAGCTGGGGCATTGGTTAAACCGAAGGACATAACGGTGTACTCGTATTGGCCATAACGAGTAACAAAAGCCGTTTTGGGAATGTCCTCGTTTCTGATTTTGATTTGATGGTAGCCCAACCTCAAATCCATCTTGGAAAAGACTGAGGATCCAGCGAGCTGATTCTACAGATCGTTGATCCTGGGAAGCGGATACTTGTTCTTGATGGTGACCAAGTTGACACGTCGGTAATCTACAACCATTCGATCCGTTCCATCTTTCTTCTTGATGAAGAGGACGGGGCAAGCCCAAGGAGAGGAACTAGGACGGATGAAACCCTTTTTCAAGGACTCATCGAGTTGGTTCTTAAGCTCGGCTAGTTCTAAGGGTGCCATCTTGTAGGGTCTTCTAGAAATTGGAACGGTTCCTGGAACAAGGTCTATCACAAACTCGACATCCCTGTCAGGTGGAACACGTGGCAGTTCTTCTGGAAAGACATCCGGAAAGTCTCGGACTACCGAAACATCTTCAAGGTCTGGAAGGGGGTTGGCATTTAGGGAGTAAAGCTGGCGCTTGGCCGCTCGAGTTAAGACATTGACTGTCTTGCCCGATGGGTGAGTAAGTTGAACGGTTCTAGTGGCACAATCAATCTTAGCATAATGAGCTGACATCCAGTCCATACCCAAGATGATGTTTATGTCCGAGGACTTGAGAGCTATTAAGGATGCAAGGAAGACAAGTCTATCGACAAGAATTTCGTTCCCATGGCTTACTCTAGAAATTTGCCATCTAGAGCCAGGGGTTTGAATTTCCATGGTAGAGGGCATGTCACAGAATGTCGTGTTATGCAATCGAGCATAGTTACCGGATATGAATGAATGAGATGCTCCAGTATCGAAAAGAACAGATGCCGGATGGCAGTTAAGAAGGAGCGTACCAAGGACGACGTTAGGATCCTCATGAGCCTCCTCGGCTGAAAGATAGTTGACATGGCCACGGGCAGTAGTGACCGGCTTGGCGTAGAATGTCTTTCCCGCGGGCTTACCACGACCAACGAACTTTCCAGTTTGATTGGGGTTGTTGTTCTGGGGACACTCTCAGCTATAGTGACCCGGCTCTCCACACTTGAAGCATGTCACCACATTGGGGCGTGGAGCAGCATTAGCAGCGGGGCTACCATAGGGCTTGGGCGGTGCAAACTGCTGGTTGGGACGAGGCGCCTCAAAGGATGGCCTCGGGATGAACCTAGGTGGCAGTGCCGTGCTTGGGATCCACACCCGGCGCTTCTGAGCTCCAGAGCCGGATGAAGAGCCAAAATCACGTGAGTGCTTGCGTGAAGCGTCATAATCAGTCTGGCCTATCTCAGCACTGATGGCTTTATTGACCAGCTTCTGAAAGGAGGTGCACTCGTGCAGACGAAGATCGCGGCGAAGCTCAGGGCTGAGTCCCTTGCGGAACCTTGCCTGCTTCTTAGCGTCGGTAGATACCTCTTCGGGAGCATAACGTGCCAGATTCCCAAATTCACGACTATATGCATCCACAGTCAGTCTTCCTTGGGTGAAATTGCAGAACTCCTCCCTCTTGCGATCCATGAGACCTTCCGGAATGTGATGCTCACGGAAAGCCTCACTGAATTCAGCCCAAGTAGTGATTTGGCCGACCGGGCGCATAGCTTCAAAGTTTTCCCACTAGAGGCTAGCAGGGCCTTCGAGATGGTAGGCAGCGTAAGTAACCGTGTCGGCTTCGTCTACGTTGGCCGAACGTAGCTTGTGGATGCTGCTGCGAAGCCAGTCATCTGCGTCGAGGGGCTCAACGGAATGGTTGAACTTTGGTGGGTACAGCTTGATAAAGTCATTGATTGACACCAAGTCATTTCGCTAATGGCGTGCAGTGTTCTGCTCAATCCGCTCTAGTAGGCGGTTAGTCTCATGCTTGTTTCTTTCCGCCTCCAGCATTACTTCGGCCAGAGAAGGCGGGTGAGGCAGATTTTCACCCCTAGCTGCACTGACTTCCCCCTGCTCCGGGGCAGCAGGGTTGCTGCGGGTGTTGACCATCCTAGGAGAAAACAAGACAACAGTTTAGATAAGGATGGCTCAAACTTAGCAAGGAAGTGCAGAATGTAATGGATAACACGGAATGCAGAGATGTTCATCTGTATGTCATGGTAATATAAAACTGCCATATATATACCAGCGGTCATACACATCATACATAGTTTAGTACAAGCCCAGGCTACAGTACAACTATGATGAAAGACGTTACATCTCATCGGAGGCATTCCAAGCTCCTATACATTATTTGTCTACACCTCCGGAATTGATTACACACAAAGTCATATTCCACAAGTCACGTAGGACAGTGGAGATACAACTATTACAATACTAGTGATACTACTACTAACTCAGACAGCTCCGTAGTAGTCCTCATAGAAGTCACCTCCATAGCCTGGAAGTTCAACGTGATCATGCGGGAATAGACGGTCCTAAGGAGCTTGTGGACCAAAGGGGCTAGGATGAGGTCTTGGACCAACAAACGGTGGCCTGCGGGGACGACGGGGTGGGGTGATGCCTCCCACATCACGCCAATCCACCATGTCTGGCAGAGCAGATCTCTCAGGATACAGATCCCTTGTATCCATACATCCAGCTTGCACCACAGGTGCAAACCGAGTCAATGTGGCCCAATGATCGGCACGGGTATTGAAAAGCTCCAACCTCAAGGCCCGATTCTCTCGGTCCTTATCTTCGAGCATCTCGGCAGTGGTACGGGTTAATGAGTCCTCCTGAGTGGAGTCAGCATAGATAGCCTGAAGATACCCTTGCGCTCTCGGAAGTGAAGCTGGCATGTAACGGAAGTCGGTGTTCCGAAGCAGGCCAGTCCGGACTCGCATGATGGTCATCATGGAATAGGCAGCATCCTGCACATCCATCTCAACAGTAACCCCGAGTCCATAGGAACAGTGAAGGGGCTCGGTAGATCCAGGATAAGAAGGAAATATCCTGACGGTGGAGAAATATTGGCTTTCATTAAAGTCTCAGAATTGCTCTTCGACGGTGTATTCGGGTTACCAACGGTAACCCATCTCGATCATTACCCGGACTAACATAGCAGTATGACCGGGCACGTCGAGGCACAGGGTCAGGCGAACCACTTGGTTTTGAGCATGGTTGGCCATCTGAAAGCACAACCACAATGCAATGACATTAGAATTTCTAGGGAAAATTGGACAGCATAACAGCTGTAAATGCTCAGAAAAAGATTTGAGACATCCACAACAGTTTGCAATACCACTCAACAACATCATATCAAGGTTCTGATTCAATTAGCAACATACTAAAATAGTAGAAACTGAACTGGGGCTTGTAACAACAATCCTATAAGCTACTACGGATTAGTAACATGTGAACCTGATAGAAGAAGAGAGCCTAGTCCTTAACCCACGTTGAATGAGAAGAGAATGACTCAGATCAGAGGACATAAGGTAAAGGAGTAAAAGAGCCTTACGTTCCCTTCCACAATCAATTCCCCTACATATAACTAAAGAATTTCTAGACTCGACATCGACCAGTTTGGCTCAACGAACCTACAGGCAGTCCGGCTCTGATGCCAACGCTGTCAGGACCCCGATTCCAAGTCACATCGATCTAGCTGGTAACACCTCATATCACTTTGCGGCCTCACCCACGGTATCCCACGGGTGTCGCCTTACCATGGCCCGGGACCGTTTGTGCCTTTTGGCTCACGTATATGATAGTGTCGCTAGCATCCATATGACAGAGAACCCGGGCCGACATGGCTAGTCGTGAACCCAACGCGGCACAGACCTATGGAGACAGGCATACATGGATCACATCGACCATGTCGGTCATCAGCGAGTGATTCTGGGCTGTAGCACTGGGCTAACAGGACTCCGGGGAACCTGGGCTGTAGCAGGCTAGGAAGGACTCCGGGTGCCACCGCGTGACATTTCCCCGAAGGGACAGACATAGGAACGACGTGAAACACATGCTGGCCAGTCAAGTGTCCTGAGTAGTAGTGCTGGGCTAGCAGGACTCCGGTGAACCGGGCTGTAGCGGACTACTATGGCTCGAGGAACACTAGACTACATTTCCCCATAAGAAAGGCTGCCAAGGATAAACAACTAGATTGTTGGATCCCACTCATACCAAGCATTTCAATCATACATACAATATGCCCGATATGAGTACATACAACATGGCATCACAACAAAACTCTACAACTCAAGAACTTTATTTAAAGGCTCCAGAGAGCCATACATAACATGTTCATACAGATTGGGGTCACATGACCCGACACTCAAGTCATACAATCATACAAGCACATCCGGAAGCAACTAGTCTGAGTATAGACACTAGAAAGAAAGAAGGCTTCTCGAAGCTTGTCTATCTACATAGGGCCCTCAAAGGCCAGGATCACCACCTGGGTGGCTAGTCACTCGTCGACGTCAAGGTCTACGTAGAACCCATCGGAGGGGGTAGTGTTGTCGTCTGAAAACAGTAATTAAGCAAACACGAGTACAAAGGTACTCGGCAAGGCTTACAACAGAACCTACTATACATGCTCATTCTCAAGAAGGTGGTGGGGTTATTGCAGCAAGCCAGCTTTGACTCTTGGCTAAGCTATCCTACGGGACTCCACTAGTAAAATAGTTTTCGCACACGAGTTCACTACTCACCAACACAATACTCCACCGGGGATCCTCTCTCGTCATCCTACGAGAGGGCCATCCTCGGTACTCACACTTATCTTGAGTCTTTTAGTAGTAACCATTAACTTGTCTATGAACTGTAAAGGCAACCAAGTAGTCCTTTACCGCGGACGTGGCTATTCGAATAGTTTTATACCCTGCAGGGGTGTACTTCGTCACACATGTTTCCACCACTTAGCATCTACACACGACATGTGCTCGGCAGACTTCAAGCGAAAACCGACGTGGGTGTAGACCACGACCTGACTAACCTCACAAGTCTCTAGTCCAGGTTTATCGCCTATTCAGGTTCCATCCGCAAGGAAATCCGGCCGGGGTGTCCTCAACGGCGTACAGAGTCCTGAGACGCAAAACGGGCGCCTGGCCTACCCGGCCACAGTGTATCTACCGCATCATAGCCCACCCCTAGGGTCAGCGCTACGCACGGCCGCCAACACATAACCTACAAACACCAGAAACTAGTTGCAACTCCTAGATAGAGGGCGAGAGGTGTCAGTAAGTCGAGCGGGGTCATATTTCAGGGCCCAATGTGTGGTAGTAGCTGAATCTTAAATCACGCATACAGATCTCAGTTCTTATGGACGGTCTCAATGAAACAACCCACCATGTACTCCTACATGGCCTCTCATCGATACCTTTACCAAAACATGTTCAACACATCCCTCACATTACCGACATAATCATATCACTCTAGCCCATCACCCAGATGAACCAGACCTGACACAACTCTAAGCATAGCAGGCATAGCAAGGTAGGAATCACATACATGGCTCAATCAACTCCTACACATGCTAGTGGGTTTCATCTAGTTACTGTGGCAATGGCAGGTCATGCAGAGGATAAGGGTTCAACTATCGTAGCACACAGCAGTTTGAATCGCGTTGTCTTAATGCAGTAAACAAGAGCAGAAGCGAGAACATGGGTTTGTATCGGAATGATCAATGGGTTTCTTGCTTGTTGTAGAGGTAGTAGGGTACTGCCCTTCGGACGGATACTCGGGGTTATCCTTGGAGGCAGAACCTACCACGAAAGTCACACCGAACATAATCAACACATGGCAATATGCAACAATACGATGCATGCTATGAAATGGCAAGATGAAAGTGTCTTGGCCAAATGCAAGCTAAAACAGAAGGGGGTGAACTCATTTGAATGAAAGATTCAAATATTAGCTCATTAAACATGGCCTTATTAGTGCATTACCATATTCTTCTTAAAAAGCAAGGTTAACCTATTTTGTCATGCATGAAACCATTACAGATGGATAGATTGAATTTTTCTGATCATTTTTCATATATAAATCTTTGCATTTGGAGCTATGGTTGATTTTCTATGATTTTTTAGAAGTTTTGACAATTTTTTGGAATTTCCTATTAAAGAAAAATTCCAGTAATTGAATTAATGCGTCAGCATGACATAGGTGTGACGTCAGCGGTCAACTGGGTCGGCCAGGTCAAACCTGACTGGTGGGCCCACTCTGTCAGTGACTCAGCTAATTAACAGAGTTAAATAAACTCTAATTAACTGTCAGTGGGGCCTGGGCCCACATGTCAGTGACTAAACTAATTAAATTTAGTTAAGACTAATCCTAAACTAATTAGCAGACCGGCCCCACCTGTCATAGACTCAGGGGGGGTCTACCTGGGCCCACACAGGGGTCAAAGAGGGTCAACTCGCCGGCGGCTTGACACCGCCGACGTCAGACGCGGCGGAGGGGCTCGGGTTTGCGTCTTCGGCGACCAAATCGACGGCGGAGAGCAGCTAAGTGACGCGGGGAGCGAGCCGCGTCGTTTGGTGGAGGAAGTGGGGCTTGGGGAGGCTGGAAACGATGCCAGCGACGACCTTGGCGGTCACCGGAGTTCGGGCAAGGATGAAACCGAGGATACGGGGCACGGCGTGGCGCGGGGAGTGGTGCGTTAGGCTCCTGGGAGTGCGTGGAGGACGAATGCGTGCTCGGTGGCGTCCCAACGTGGCTATGGCCACGACTGCGACGTCCAGTGGCGGCGGCGAGCTTCGGCTTCAATGGCAGAGGGGGTTAGAGGACGCGGACGAGCGCGGTGAGAGGGGGAAATGATGGCGGAGCTCACAGCGGTTGTAGGGGAGCGAACGGCGAGCTCGGGGAAGGGCTGGAGCGAGCGGGGCGGCGAAGGGGATCTCCGGTGGCCGGAGTTGAGGGCGAGCTCGGTGCAGCGTCTCCGGGGCGAGCGAGCGCACGGGGCTCGGCCTACTTGATGTAGTCAACGACGGCGGAGCTTCCTGGCATGTCGGGGCAGCGAATGGACGGCGGTGGCTGCGGTGAAGCTTGTCGGCGGCGACGGCTACGCTCGACAGGAGGGTGGGGAGAGAGACAGAGAGGGAGAGAGGCCACGGGGAGAGTGGGAAGAAGCAGAGGGAGACGTGGGGGTCGGCGTGGCACTCGTGGACGCCTCCAGGGCGTCGGCGGAAGCAGGAGGTGGCCGGCGTGTGGCCGCGGACGCCGGCCACGCGCTCCTCGTCCTCCTCGCGAGAGGAGGGGGGCGACTGGCAAGCGCCAGTCGGCTGGGCCGAGCCAGGTGGGCTGGTGGGCTGCGCCTGGTAAGTTTCTCTCTCTCTCTGTTTTTTTCTGATTTGTTTTCTTTTTCTATTTTTCTGCAACTGTTGGGCTTTATTAAAAATACCTAGACATCTTTAAAAATCCTGAAAATAATTAGGGGCTCTGTTTAGATTATTCCCAACAGCCCACACTTATTTCCAGAATTATTTGAGCATTTAAATTATTCTATAGCATTTAAAGCCCAAATTCAAATACTTATGATTTAATTCAGAGAATCCAGAATGTCCTAGAAAAGAGTGCACCATTTTTGCCAGGGGTTTTATCCCAATCCAGAAATGATGAACGTTTTGTGAAGGGCATTTTGGGTTCATTAAAAATAATTTTAGTAAACCCTAGTTGTTTCCAGGGGGTTGCTGGGGGTTCTGTCTTCCCCATTTCAAATTTAAGGGAATTTAAGTATGGTTCACACTCTAATGCTTGCAGCCCACACTTATTTCCAGAATTATTTGAGCATTTAAATTATTTTATAGCATTTAAATGCCCAAATTCAAATACTTATGATTTAATTCAGAGAATCCAGAATGTCCTAGAAAAGAGTGCACCATTTTTGCCACGGGTTTTAGCCCATCCAGAAATGGATGAACATTTTGTGAAGGGCATTTTGGGTTCATTGAAAATAATTTTAGTAAACCCTAGTTGTTTCCAGGGGGGTGCTGGGGTTCTGTCTTCCCCATTTCAAATTTAAGGGGAATTTAAATATGATGCACACTCTAATGCTTGAACTAGCTAGGGTGTGACAACTCCCATTGCGCAGTCAAAGATTACTGGCGACTTAACGTACGAAGCCGGGACGGATTATCAGAACCCCCATGTATGCTCAAATAAGAGTCATAAAGATTAAGGCTACGTGGACTAATTTTTTTTAAACCATATGTCAATATGGCACAAGGATATGAACCAAAACGATGTTCAGAGAAAATAACAAATCAGAAAATTAAGGCTTTCAATATGGCCAAGCCGAAATTTCAAGTGCTTTCAAGGGCCGCACAACCACTAAGTTAATCCTTTATTCAACCCGTAAGCCGGCCCTCACATGACCAACCGTCATTTTAACCTCAACAAGTTCAGGGTCTTTTTTACAAATTAACTGTTGAGAGTACAGCGAGTCATTCCAGGATTACCTCGGTGGAGTGAAAACGAAATATAGGCAGGATAACCCAGAATTTGGTGTTTACACCTGGCATACAAGCCGATCAAGAGGGTAAGGAAAGCTATGTTCATTGAACAGGAAGCCCCCAGGTGACCTATAATAAGCCATCAAGGCAGTATACCTATGTTTGAACTGCACACTTCAAAAAGTTATCTTTGGTAACCTTTAACTTGGGCAGGAAATCCCAATTAATTTGCAACAAGGCATGTAAGACGGATCAAAAGGATAGTCACAACTATGCTCAATGAGCAAGAAGCCCCCGTTCAATTTGTAACAAGGTGTGCAAGCCAGATCAAGAGGGTAGTCACAGCTATGCTCAGTGAGCAGGAAGCCCCCAAGTGATCTTATGAATGGACAATAAAGAATCAGATACTCAGAAATGAAACAACAGAGGCCCTGAATTAGCAGAGATGCCAGCTTTATTATACTGATCATAATATATACATTAATGAAAGTATGTACATAACAAGAGCCAGTGGCTCAAGTGTAATAAGGCTAAAGATGAGCAATGTTCCAAGGCCGGCGGTCTCCTCCTCTAATGTGCGTGAGTCCTTGTGGTCTTGAATATCAATGAGGTAATATGACCTGTTGTTAAGGTTTTTGCCGACTACAAAAGGCCCTTCCCAAGGTGGGGATAATTTGTGCATATCTGTTTGATCCTGGATGAGCCGGAGCACCAAGTCACCTTCTTGAAAGGTCCGGGTTTTATCCCGACGACTATTATTACGATGGAGATCTTACTGGTAGATTGCCGAATGAGCTGCCGCAAGGTCACGCTCCTCATCCAAGAGGTCAAGATCATCCTGACGTGTTTTTTCATTATCAGCTTCAACATAAGCCGCCACTCGGGGTGAGTCATGACGGATGTTAACCAGAATAAGCATCCAAAAACTCAAATGCTCACAACCCGCCTTAGCATCAATAGTCTGATCAATATGAGGGAGAGCAAAATGATCAGCTGGACATGCCTTGTTAAGGTCTGTGTAATCCACACACATGTGCCAAGTGCCGTTTTTCTTACGTACTAGCACCGGGTTAGCCAACCATTCAGGATGAAAAACTTTAATAATAAACCCGGCCGCCAAGAGCCGGGCCACTTCTTCACCAATGGCCTTTCGCATTTCTTCATTAAAACGACGAAGGAATTGCTTGAACGGTTTAAATTTTGAATCAACATTGGGAGTGTGCTCGGCGAGTTCCCTCGGTACACCCGGCATGTCTGAAGCCTTCCATGCAAATATGTCCCGGTTCTCATGGATGAACTCAATAAGTGCAGTTTCCTATTTCGGATCCATATTGGCAGTGATACTGAACTATTTGGATGAATCGCCAGGAATAAAATCGACCTGCTTGGTGTCATCTGTCGACTTAAACTTCAACAAAGGCTCATTCTCTTGGTTGGCTTCTTCAAGGGGGTCATATCCGTCGGGTCAACATTATCCTTGTAGTACTTCAACTCCTCTATTGCACAAACATACTCAGCATAGGCAACATCGCCCTCTTCACATCCAAAGCTATCTTCCTATCACCATGCACCATGATAGTACCCTTACGACCCGACATTTTAAGCTGCAGATAAACATAACAAGGCCATGTCGTAAATTTGGCATAAGCCAGCCGTCCGAATAAGGCATGATAAGGGCTCTTGATCTTGACCACCTCAAAAGTCAATGTTTTGGCCCTATAGTCATGCTCATCGCCAAACGCCACTTCCAAGGCTATCTTACCCACCGGATATGCCATTTTACCAGGCACCACCCCATGGAAAACAGTAGAAGACGGCTTAAGATCTTTGTTAGTCAAATTCATACGGCGAAAAGTATCATAATAAAGGATATTGATACTGCAGCCCCCATCCATAAGCACCTTCATGAACTTGTATCCTCCAACCTGAGGAACAACCACCAAAGCCAGCTGACCCGGATTGTCAACCCGGGGCAGGTGATCCTCACGGCTCCATACATACGGCTGCTCTGACCATCGCAAATATCGAGGGACTGCCGGCTCAACCATGCTCACCGCTTGTTTATGAACCTTCTGGTCTCGTTTGCATAAACTCGAAGTAAAAACATGATGCTAGCCACTATTCTGCTGCTTTGGGTTACTCTGATAACCGGACTGTTGCTGTCGATTGCCTTAACTGGGCTACTTATTAAAACCGCCTTGATTGCCTTGGCCTTGAAATCCAGAGCTTGAGCCGCCACCTCCAAAGCTGGGTCCGTGAGAGCTAGATCCTGACCCGCCCTGCAGGCCATGATTGTCCTGATAAAAGCTTGAATTTCTATACTCCCTCATAATGAAGCAATCTTTCCATTGATGAGTGGCAGGCTTGTCCTGAGAACCGTGCTTTGGGAAGGCTGATTCATTATCGCCTCAAGGTTGAACATTGGCCAGCCAAACCGGGGCATTGATGTTTTCCCCTTACGACGCTGATTATTATTATGCGTGTTGGTATTAACCACAAAGTCTGAACTGCCATCAATTTGCTTGCGCTTACCGTTATTACCTTGACCTGCCATATTATGTTGTTGTCCCTTTGCATTGCCATTCTTCTTCCCCTTGCCAGCCTTCTCCTCATCAGACTCAGGGTCCTTAGTGTTATTAGAGTCGGCGTATTTGATAAGAGCCGCCATGAGCTCCCCCATATCATTATAGTGGCGCTTAAGCCGCCCCAACTTCTATTTGAGGGGAAGGAATCGACAATTTTTCTCCAAGATCAGGACGACTGACCCGCAGTTGATGCTATCCGATGAGTGGATAATAGTTGAAATCCAGCATACCCAATGGGCGGTTGACTCGCCCTCACTCTGGATACAAGTATCTAAATCAAGAATCTATAGAGGCTGCTTGCATGGGTCGTTGAAATTCTGAATAAAGCACGTCTTCAATTCAGTCCATGATCTGATGGAGTTAGGGGGCAACCCCTTTAACCAGGTGCGAGCCGGCCCATCCAACATCATGGTGAAATACTTAGCGCACACAGCGTCATTGACATCCAACATCTCAAGGGCCATCTCATAACTCTCGATCCAAGCCTCTAGGGGTTGATCCGCTGTGTAATTGGGCACCTTGCGGGGGCCCTTAAAATCCTTTGGCAAATGCTCATTATTCAAGGCCGGTATTAAACATGGCACACCCACGATCCTCGAAGTTATCCCAGCTTCTATGGACATCGACGGTTTATGCTGAGGCTGCTGGTGAGCTGCTAACTGAGTTCCCAGCTCAGCTCCCGACGTGCCCTGCCCTGATCCACCAAATCCTGAGTATTGTTATCAGCACACAGCGGGTCATGCCCACAGGGCTGGTTACGGTGCCGCTCACTGCTCGGAACCGCCGGCCACTCAATGCGCCAACTATAAATTCGGCTATGACGTGGAGTTGAATGAATCCGCTCACGGCTATATGAGTATGCCGGTTGCTGAGCTACTTTTGTCTGAAGAATCTCTCCTGCCCTTCATATCTCGACCGCCACGGAAGACTCGCCTTGCACCGGGAGAGCCGCCAGCCGTGACGCTGCAGCAATCATGTTATCAAGAGGGTTAGAATAATGACCCGGTGGTGTCGACACCTGCTTAGGAGGGGTCAAATACAGACGAGCTGGGTCTGCGAGACGTGGTTGAGCCGTCGCCCTGGTCATGGGCACCTCTACAACCCGGTTTACCTCTGGCGGGTTACTCAGTCCAGCCCTAGGCGTGTTGAAAAGATTCCTCGCATCGTACTCCAAAGGGAGACAACTCTGGTGCCTTCTTCGCTGAACGGCATTGGATGCATTCTGATCCAAGCTGAAAGCACAAGTGCTCCCTATGTGGTTTTGGTAATTAATGTCAACATATCTCTTGTTGGACTAACACTTTTACCTAGTATGTTTCAGATAAGTTCAACAATGAAGTGGCATGGACTAGAGGATGTGGAACCCCTTCAAAATGCTAAGGACAAAGGATTGGCTCAAGCTCCAAGCTCAAGACTCTACATTTTCTATTTTAGTGATCCAAGATCACATTGAGTCTATAGGAAAGCCAATACTATGAAGAAGGGATAAGGTGTTGCTTAATGGCTTGTGTCGGTGTCAAAACCGGCGGATCTCGGGTAGGGGGTCCCGAACTGTGCGTCTAGGCCGGATGGTAACAGGAGGCAAGGGACACGAAGTTTTACCCAGGTTCGGGCCCTCTCGATGGAGGTAAAACCCTATGTCCTGCTTGATTAATATTGATGATATGGGTAGTATAAGAGTAGATCAACCACGAGATCGGAGAGGCTAAACCCTAGAAGCTAGCCTATGGTATGATTGTAGTTGTGTATGTTGTCCTACGGACTAAAACCCTCCGGTTTATATAGACACCGGAGAGGGTTAGGGTTACACAAAGTCGGTTACAATGGTAGGAGATCTACATATCCGTATCGCCAAGATTGCCTTCCACGCCAAGGAAAGTCCCTTCCGGACACGGGACAAAGGCTTCAATCTTGTATCTTCATAGTCCAGGAGTCCGGCTGAAGGTATAGTCCGGCCATCCGGACACCCCCTAATCTAGGACTCCCTCAGTAGCCCCTGAACCAGGCTTCAATGACGACGAGTCTGGTGCGCAGATTGTCTTCGGCATTGCAAGGCGGGTTCCTCCTCCAAGTACTTCATAGAAGATTTTGAACACAAATATAGTGTCCGGCTCTGCAAAATAAGTTTACACATATTGCCATAGAGAGAATAATATTTACACAAATCTAATCTGCTGACGTATTCCGTAGTGTGACACACCACGGCCAAGCCTTTATCCGAGTCGTTTCATTATCTCACCTCAGCGCGTCATGCGAGGCGGTTTCCTTGGCACGTCTTGTTAAAGCAGAGATCGTGTCCCCTTATTTCGGGATTCTCATCGATACGGGCGTGGGTAACCAACCGCGCCATTGATTACGGCGCTTGGAGATAAGCGAGCTTTACCAGGCTGGTGGGGACATGTAGTTGCGTCCAAACCCTGGCGGACAAGAATCTTAAACTTGTCAACGTAGTCCAGGTTATGCTCATCCGCCTGATCCTCCCGTGTCAACAACGGGCTTTCAACCTGTGGGAGTTCGACCCGGCGTGGCACTGAACTCTGAGCGGGCTCTTCGACACGACGTACGAAGATGCCTGGAAGGTGCTTTTCAAGGGCGCCGAGGCCCCCGCATCCGCTACCGAGGATCGCGGATTCAGTACGCAGCGTCACGCTCATGCGGTAAGCTGTTTTTTCCTTTTACAGGGTATCAGTTTTTCATAGTTTGACTCCATGCGGGATCTAAGCTCCCTTACCTTTGACAAGATTGGCAGGAGACGTCCGGACAGATCAACTGTCCGCTCCTTTGCCCGAAGGCCCAGCGGACGCTCACTTGGCGAAGCTGCTGGTTCCGGCACCCTATGTGGTGCCGGAGAAGAAGGCCGCGAAAAAGGCCACGGGGACTCAAAAGAGTGCCCGGCGCCAGGAGGTGTCGGATCCATCATCCGATGGTTCCGAGGCGCATTCCTCCTGTGAAGACAAGGAGGAAGAAGAAGAGACCTCTCCCCCTCCAACGGGAGGAGAGAAGAAAAGGAAGGCCGCCCTCTCTGGGGAGGCCGGAGGTTCCAAGAAGGGGAAAACCCTTCCTCCGGACTACTCCACCGACGCCGACGACGGCGGAGAGGAGTGGCCGCCCAGGGCCAAGCCCCTGGCAAAATCGTAAGTATCCAGATACCAGAGTAATTCATAGTATTCGTTTATTGCTCAGCTTTCCCTTATGTCGAATATGTTTATGCAGCCCACCCAAAGACCGGCTCGACGCGTCGTCGAGCGGCTCACTAGACTCGTCGGATGTGAACTCGCTTCCGACGGCTTCCTCCCCCCGCCCTACGGACGACACCTAAGTGTTATCCCAATAGGTTCCAAGCCGGGAGGAGGTGGTCCTGGAGGCGCCGCAAGGCGACCTCCCGGACTCCAGGAGTAAAGGGGATGAAACCCCCCCAGGGCTCCAAGTCCGGCTCTAGGCCGGACACCGCTTCGGAACATTCAAAGGTTCCAAATTCTGGCGGGGGACCTCCTTCCAAGAGGAGCAAGCCCACCGTGCCGGTGACCCCCGTCCAACTGGAGGCGCCGGACAATCTGTTGGAGGCGCTCCAAGGCACCTCCATCAACGAGGAGCACCACACCATTATGAGTGCGGTGGTCCAAAAGGTTCAGTCCGCCAAGAGCGGACTGACTGAAGCTTGTACTAGGCTTTTAACAGGCTTTGAGGTAAGTAAAGAATGTGTAAATAATATTACCGCATAGACAGTAGCCCCTGATGCTCTGTTTGGCGTTCGGGAAGAAAAGCCGAATAGAGGATCAAATAAAATTCACAGGAGTCTAACAAAAAGGAGTCAATATGCGTATGCAGGCTTCTCTGCTTGCGTCCGCCGCACTGACTGCGGAAGTGGACACGCTAAAGCAGAACCTCGAGCGGTCCGAGCAAGAGCTCGGGCGTGCCAAGAAGCAGCTCGAGGACAATGAAGGTAAGAAATACCTTTTTTAAATATATATAAAAAGGTGCAATTGCAAAAAATGACAGGATTATCATGGCTATTGTAGGGGCCACGTCTGAGGTGGCGACCCTTAAGCAAGCGCTGGTCGAGGCCGAGAAGAGGGCGGCCACGGAGCGCACCGAGCAGAAGAAGTATGAGGCCGAGGTTGGCAAGGTACGGCAAGAGCTCCAGGCTCTCATGGAAAAACATGAGAGTTTGGAGCTTGACTCAAAGATGCGAGCGTCCGAGCTCGCTGTGGCTATTGAAAATGCCAAGTCTGCCAAGGCCGAATCCCAGAAGACCCTCCAGGAGTTGGATGAGGTGAAGAAGATAGCGGCGGGTAAGGCATTCTTTATGCAAAGCAAACACATAAACATGAGTTGCTTGTTACTTACCCGAATCTGGAGCTCTCCAGGAGCGTTCGCAGATCTTCCTCGGAGTGTGTCCGATGCCGCCGCATTCTATTGAGCCAAGGAGGGTAGCTCGACACAGAAGGTGTTCTGGTCTCAATATGCTGAGGTCGGACACCCCGTGCCCCTGAGTGACCTGCTGAAGCAACTGGTCGAGCTCCACAAGGCGGCCGAACAGGCCATGAAGGGCCTCATAGTTCGGCTGTGGCCTGGAGGGGCTCTGCCTGGGAGCTATTTTGGGCTGGTGCGGTGGCTGGTGGAGGCCTGTCCAAGGCTCGAAGCCATCAAGCGCTCCGTCTGCATTGAAGGTGCCCGTAGGGCCCTTGCCCGTGCTAAGGTGCACTGGGGCAAGCTGGATGCTGAGAAGCTTGTGAAGGACGGGCCACCGCCGGGGAAAGAGCATCGCAAGCCCGAGAATTATTATAAGGATGTACTGAAGGGTGCCTACCTTCTGGCGGATGAATGTTCTAGGGATGTAATTTTTGAGTGAAACTTGCTCGTTTTGTCCTGTGCGCTGAAAACTTGTTCATATGCGCTAAGCAATGCTGTTGGAATTTAATATATTACCTTCTGTGCGGCTGTTTATCAATTCTGAGAGATGGCAAGTCGTCGGCTTCTGCCACCGTGCCGCTAGTGCTGGGGTGTTCGGGGATAAACCTGAGCGCTCTTTTTCCCATGTTTGGGTCCTTCGAGGGAGGCGCTCATCCCAACGAACAAGGCAATCGGACTATAATGCATGAACACTCTCACTTAGCCATAGAATTCTATAATTTTAAATTTCGATGAAGCCCCTGGTATTCGGAAGACCGAGTTCGGGGCGCTATCCACGCCATGGCCGGACAGAGCTGGCTCCTCGCTCTAAGCGGCATAAGTCGTTAGGGACTCGAAAAACCTCTCGAACAGCGACCAGCTCTCGCTTCATCATGACAGTCAGTTTTAGCTTTCTCCACTGAGGTGCTCGACCCAGCTCAACTGGGGCACAATCGCAGTGGTTCTCCTAGTGCTACCTTAGCCGATATAGCGGGAACGTAAGGCACCAAAACATAGGAGCCGGGCAAACCCAACTATTGACCTAAGACATGATTCGGAGCCGATACATATAATGCTATAAGTTCGGGGTGCCGCACTTGTTAAAGTGTTCGGACTTCTCACACCATATTGAGGGGTACTAAAGCCCCTGGCGTATTTAGGTCGTACCAAAGTGTACGGGTGCAATATGTCATTAAGGAACATATATATATAAGAGTAATGCAAAAATAGACAAAAGCTATGCACTGTTTATTAAAGAGGGCTGCGATCAAAGCAGAACAATACAAATAATGCGATAAGAAAAAGGTTGGACTATGTAACATGTCCGTTCCAGGGGCAAGCTGCGGAATAGTATGCGAAACAGGTATACTGCTTGTGATAGAGACCACCTGGGAGTTCCGTAATGTGGTGTGGCTTGTCTGCTTCCCTAGTTCTTGCATCGTTTGTGCGGCAATTGAACTGCCGAACAGGCCTTCCGAAGAGTGGAGTCCTGAAAGTAAGAGAAAATTAAAAAATCGACAGCCCCTGGTGCTGTTTAAGCCGTGTTTCGGGCATACTGTGATGGTGCCCCTCCCCCTGTACCCATGGTATTTCTAGAGCGTAGTTATGTACGCGAAGTACTGGTGTCACATTTTTGCGAGGGCTGGGTTTGGGGCCGCATTGCTACGCCTGCTCGGATCGTGCCAAGCGGTCTTGTTGTAGGTTACTCCGGGCGCGCTTGACGGTGTCCGGTCGTTTAATGGCCGGACTGGAGAACTGCCTGGGGAGGCTGCTTTGTACCTCCGCTGCAAGGGCTGCCGTGTGCTCCTCCGTTCGGAGGGAGCATTCGGTGTTTCCATTGACCATAATTACTCCTCGAGGGCTTGGCATCTTGAGCTTAAGGTATGCGTAGTGCGGTACCGCATTGAACTTGGAGAATGCGGTTCGCCCGAGCAGTGCGTGATAGCCACTGCGGAATGGGACTATGTCGAAGATTAACTCCTCGCTTCGGAAATTATCCGGAGATCCAAAGACCACTTCAAGTGTGACTGAGCCTGTATAGTTGGCCTCTACACCTGGTATTACGCCTTTAAAGGTCGTTTTGGTGGGCTTAATCCTCGAGGGATCTACGCCCATTTTTCCGTACTGTATCCTGTTAAAGCAGGTTCAGGCTCCTGCTGCCGTCCATAAGGACTCCAGTGAGATGAAATCCGTCAATAATTGGGTCTAGAACCAACGCGGCGAATCCGCCATGACGGATGCTAGTGGGATGGTCCCTTCGATCAAAGGTGATCGGGCAGGAGGACCATGGGTTGAACTTTGGGGCGACTGGCTCTACCGCGTATATGTCCCTTAACGCGCGCTTCCGCTCCCTTCTGGGGACGTGGGTTGCGTATATCATGTTCACCGTCCGCACTTGTGGGGGAAAACCCTTCTGTCCACTGTTGTTCGGCGGCCGGGGCTCCTCGTCGTCATCGCTATCCAGCCCCTTGTCTTCATTTTCAGTGTTTAACTTGCCTGCCTCCTTGAACACCCAACAATCCCTGTTGGTGTGATTGGCCCACTTTTCGGGGGTGCCATGTATCTGGCACAAGCGGTCGAGTATTCGGTCCAAACTGGACGGGACCCTAGGATTCCTTTTGAATGGATTTTTTCCGCTGACCGGATTTAGAGCCTCTGAATCCAGCATTAACTGCCGTATCCTCAGCATTGTCGCCGTTAATGCGGCGCTTCTGCTTGTTGCGACGTGACCTGCCACTACTATCCCTGGTATCCGAATTACCAGGGTTCTTGGTCATATTGTTGCTACGAGCAAGCCAGCTATCTTCTCCCACGCAAAAGCGGGTCATGAGTGTCGTGAGTGCTGCCATAGACTTCGGCTTTTCATGTCCAAGGTGCCGGGCAAGCCACTCATCACGGATATTGTGCTTGAAGGCTGCTAGGACCTCAGTGTCCGGACAGTCGACTATTTGATTTTTCTTTGTTAGGAACCGTGTCCAGAATTGCCTGGCTGATTCCTCTGGCTGCTGAATTACGTGACTTAGGTCATCGGCGTCTGGGGGTCGCACATAAGTGCCCTGGAAATTGTCGAGGAATGCGGCTTCCAGGTCCTCCCAACAACTGATTGATCCTGTTGGCAAGCTGTTAAGCCAATGCCGAGCTGGTCCTTTAAGCTTGAGTGGGAGGTATTTGATGGCGTGGAAATCATCGCCGCAGGCCATGTGGATATGAAGGAGATAATCCTCGATCCATACCGCAGGATCTGTTGTGCCATCATATGATTCGATATTTACGGGTTTGAAACCCTCGGGGATTTGATGATCCATTATTTCGTCTGTGAAGCATAGTGGGTGTGCGGCACCTCTGTACTGGGCTATATCACGACGTAGCTCCAATGAGCTTTGTCTACTGTGTTCGGCCCTGCCGAATTTTTGGTCGGTGTGACGGTTACCGTCTCGAGCCATGGGGCACCGACGCGATCCATAGATCGATCTTGTTTGCCTTGCCTTGTCCTCCAACATATTTGTAAGTCCGGCGCATATTCCCGTGCCTTGGTACGGGGTGCGGCTTGAGTGGAGGGCCGAGAGGCCTGTCTGTTGCGGCCACGAGGTGGCCGGTTGGCCGCATCAAGTGCTTCCTCCTCTAATCGGGGTAGCAACCTGAGCTTTGGGTAGCCCTTGGAGGGGCGTTCGAGTTTATGCTCTTCGGCCGCAAGGACTTCAGTCCATCTGTCGACTAGCAAATCTTGATCAGCTCTAAGCTGTTGCTGTTTTTTCTAGAGGCTTCTTGCCGTGGCCATAAGCTTGCGTTGAAAACGCTCTTGCTCGACGGGATCCTCTGGCACGACGAATTCGTCGTCATCGAGGCTTGCCTCGTATTCGGAGGGAGGCATATAATTATCGTCCTCGACCTCTCTGTCTGCCGCTCTCTCATGATGGCTGGTTTCTCCATCCTCCTGTGCTAAATATTGCTGGAGGAGGTTTTCTTCGTTACTTTCTGGAGTATTATTATCTCCCGTGCTGGAATAACAATATTTGTTTTGGTGGGATTTTGAGCGGCACCGCTGACGCCGGCGCTTAGGCTGTTTCTGTAACACCCCCGATGCGACTATAGCTCCCACGTGTCGAGGCACGACTTAGAGACATAATCGCATTGAAGGCATATGTCGCAAGTTAGGCAATCTTCACAACATCCCATGTAATATGAATAATAAAGGGGAGATAACATAGTTGGCTTACACTCGCCACGTCACATCAAAGTACATAAATAACATCCATCATTCAAACACTCATGGCCCGACTACGACGCCAAAATAGAAAAGAACCCAACATGCGACAAGGCCCCGAATCAAACCCCAACTAGGCACCACTACTGATCATCAGGAAAAGACACATAGTAACGCTGAGAGTCTTCGTCAAACTCCCACTTAAGCTCGTACGCGTCACTTGGAGCGGAATCACCTGGACCTGCATCTGGAGTTATAGTATCTGTGAGCCACACGGACTCAGCAATCTCGCACCCTCACGATCAAGACTATTTAAGCTTATAGGAAAGGTAAGGCAATATATATGTGGAGCTGCAGCAAGCGACTAGCATATCTGGTGGCTAACTTATACGCAAAAGAGAGCGAGAAGAGGGGGCAAAGCGCGAGCGAGAATCTAGAGGAACAACCTGCGCAAACATTACTCCAACACCGTGTCCACTTCACGGACTCCGCCGAGAAGAGCCATCATGGTAACCCACTCAATTGATTCATTTTAATTTAATTAAGGTTCAAGTTATCTACAACCGGACATTAACAAATTCCCATCTTCCCATAACCACGGGCACGGCTTTCGAAAGTTCAATCCCTGCAGGGGAGTCCCAACTTAGCCCATGACAAGCTCTCACGGTCAACGAAGGAATAGACGTCCTCCCAAGACGTTCCGATCAGACTCGGTATCTCGGTAACTCAAGACACTTCGACAGGTTAAAAACAAGACCAGCAACACCGCCCGAATGTGCCGACAAATCCCGATAGGAGCTGCACATATCTCTTTCTTAGGGCACACTCAGATGAGACATCCTACGAGTAAAACCAACCCTCAAGTTGCCCCGAGGTGGCCCCGCCGTCTACTCGGTCGGACCAACACTCAGAGGAGCACTGGCCCGGGGGGGGGTTAAAATAAGATGACCCTTGGGCTCCGGTAACCCAAGGGAAAAAGAGGCTAGGTGGCGAATGGTAAAACCAATGTTGGGAATTGCTGGAAAATATTTAATCAAGGCGAACTATCAAGGGGTTCCCATTATAACCCAACCGCGTAAGGAACGCAAAATCCGGGAACATAACACCGATATGACGGAAACTAGGGCGGCAAGAGTGGAAAAAAACACTAGGCGAGAGGCCGAGCCTTCCACCCTTTACCAAGTATATAGATGCATTAAGATAACATAGCAATATAATGATATCCCAACAAGTAAATAAATGTTCCAACAAGGAACGGCTCCAGTCTTCACCTGCAACTAGCAACGCTATAAGAGGGGCTGAGCAAAGCAGTAACATAGCCAATCAATGGTTTGCTAGGACATGGTGGGTTAGAGGTTCAACAAGGAAATTGGGAGGCTGACAAGCAAAAGGTAGGCATCGTAGCATTGGCAAGCAAAAGAGCGAGCAAACTAGCATAGCAAAGATAGTAGTGATTTCGAGGGTATGATCATCTTGCCTGCACAGTTGTCAGAGTTGACTGGATCCTCACAAGCAAACTCAACGGGCTCCTCAGTAGCGAACTCGTCTCCCGGCTCTACCCAAACAAGACAAACAAGCAACAAGGACAAAATCAACCACGTGCAAGGATCAAGCGATACGATGCAATGATGATATGCTATGCGGGATGCGATGCGGGATGCAAAATGCAAGATATGACAGGAAATGCATGAACCTGGCCTCAACATGGAATTCCAAGGGTGCCACTAGAAATATGAGATGAAATCGCTTGAAAACAATATAAAGAACACCGGAATCGGAGTTACGGTTTGGAAATGGCAAGCGTTTCAAAAATGACACCGGTCTGCAATTAACAGCAAGTAGGCATCTAAATGCAATGAGATGAACATGCTACAGCCACCAAACATGACAACAAAATACATGGAAGGGATGCACACAAGATGCTTAACAAAAGACTAGCACTGAGCCATGGCCAATTCATCAATTATAAGGTTCAAACAAGCATGTCAAAAACACAAATGCAAAACAGATTTCAGACTTAGTGAAATTAACACTTGTCTGAAATTTCAGATCACGAAGCCCTTTTCGGAGCAGCAAAATAACATGATACATGACCTGATTAAGACAAGTAAGAACATGGCATGGAGCTAATAAACAAGCTTAACAAAAGACCCAAAGTAACCTTGGGCCAAAAGGGTTCACAAAATATACTAACGGGCACACGAACATAGCTAAAACACAATCAGTTTTCAGACTTGGTGAAAACTGGGACATGCTGAAACATAACTCACGAAGGCATGTAAACGAGCTCGATGCACTCACTACGGCGCAAGTAATGGCAAGGAAAGCATACACCCATTAAGAAGGCACAAAATGCTAGCTAGACATGGCAAGAACAATGGCATAGCATGCACGGATCAACTACAATAGCATCGGCAAAATCGCAAACGAGTTGATGATCTTCCCAGATTCACCATGAAGCAAAAGTAGAGCTCGATTTACTCAAGCTAGGGTACTCCATAATTGCAAAACAAGACATGGATGGATAGAGCATAACAAGATTAACAAAACTCCTTTACTGATCATCCTCAAAAGAGGCACGGATCACTAGAAAACAAGCTGAACATATGGCATCATGAACCAAATAATCCCAGACTTAGTGAAAACTACTAAGTCCCTGAAAACAGATTTACCGGGTGCCTCACTTTGCAAGCTTGCACAAGTCACCACACACATCCTAAAAATGCATCGGTTGCACCTCTGGAAAGATAACAAAATCCTTAAAAAAACATATGATGGACTCACAGGCATAGCATGCACACAATAATCATGGCAAAAATGACAAAAGTCTAAGATGAACTAGCAGATCTGACAAATAACTCACGAAGCCTCCTAACAGCATTTCGGGCATCAGGATGAGCTCAAACGAAAATGATGCAATGGAAAGAAATGATGTACTCGTTGAGTCAAACATTTTGATATACTATATGTCCAAATCGGAGTTACGGATACGGAGATATCACTGGTCAAAGATTGCATAAAAATTAGGGTTCGGAGGAGAAAGTCAACCCTCAAAATTCCAGATCTCAAATCTGAAATTACTGTTCACCGAGTGCGCCGTTCGAGGTTCGTCGGCCGGCGATGGCGGTGGTGGCCGGAGAATGAGGTAGCTCGCCGGGGGAAGGAGAGGCCGGGGTGGCCGGGGACTTGGCCGGTGTGGAGGAGGCGGCGGCGGCCGGCGGGACCTCGGGCGGCGCGGGCGTGCGGGTGCCGGCGAGGTGCGCGGCCCGGGGCGGCGATGGCCGAGTGCGGCGGCGGGGCGTCGGCGACGTGGAAGAAGGGCGGCGCGGCGAGGTCGTCCTCGGGCGCGGGCGGCGCGGGAGGAAGGAGGCGGCGGCCCGGGCGTGGGAGGAGAGGGCCGGCCTTGGGCCCTCGCGGGCCGGCGGTGGTGGGAGGTGGCGCTGCCACGTGGCGGGTGGTGGTAGGCTGAGGCGAGCGGCGGACGTGTCCGGCGCCGTCCAGACGTGTCCGGCGGCGTCGGATCTGAGATTTTAGGGTTAGGGGGGAGAATGAACCGCGAATTTCGGAGGGGGGTGTATATATAGGCATAGGGGGAGCTAGGAGAGTCCAAAAGAGGTGCGGTTTTCGGCCACGTGATCGTGATAAAACGCTCTAGGACATGGAGCAGAGTTTGGTGGGTTTTGGGCCAAAATGGAGGGGTGTTGGGCTGCAACACACACGAGGCCTTTTCGGTCCCTCGGTTAACCGTTGGAGTATCAAACGAAGTCCAAATGGCACGAAACTTGACAGGCGGTCTACCGGTAGTAAACCAAGGCCGCATGAAAAGTCTCGGTCCAATCCGGAAATGTTTAATCCCCACACACGAAAGAAAGCTAGAAATGACCACCGGAGGAGAACGAAGCGCCGGAATGCAAAATGGACAACGGGGAAAATGCTCGAATGCATGAGATGAACACGTATGCAAATACAATGCACATGATGACATGATATGAGATGCATGAAAACGAAAACAACACACGGAGACAAAGACCCGAACCCGAGGAAATAAATATAACTTAACGCCGGAAATGGCAAGAGTTGGAGTACAAATTGGGAAAGTTATACCCGGGGCGTTACAACACTCCACCACTACGAAAGGATCTCGTCCCGAGATCTAGGACTGAAAGAACTCCGGGTACTCAGAACGGAGGTGATCCTCGCGTTCCCAGGTAGCTTCACGGTCGAAATGGTGTGACCATTTGACTTTGAAAAATTTGATTGACTTGTTGCGAGTCTTGCGTTCAGTCTCTTCAAGAATAGCAACTGGGTGCTCACGATAAGAGAGATCTTCTTGGAGCTCAATGTCCTCGAAGTTGACGGTGCGGTCAGGAGTATTGAAGCACTTTCGAAGCTGAGAGACATGGAACACATCATGAACATTTGCAAAGTTTGAAGGAAGCTCGAGTTGATAGGCGAGGTCGCCTCTCTTGCTGACAATCTTGAAAGGTCCCACGTATCTAGGGGCAAGCTTCCCTTTGATACCGAAGCGACAAGTACCTTTCATTGGAGAGACACGAAGGTAAACATGATCTCCGATCTCGAAAGCCAAATCACGGTGCTTACTATCATAGTAGCTCTTCTGGCGGGATTGGGCTGCTTTGAGGTTATCATGAATGACTTTGCACATTTCTTCTTCTTCTGTGATTAAGTCATTACCCAAAAGCTGACGTTCACCGGTTTCAGACCAGTTGAGAGGGGTACGGCACTTCCTGCCATACAGAATTTCAAATGGGGCCTTGCCCGAACTTGCTTGAAAACTATTGTTGTAGGAGAATTCAGCATAAGGAAGACAATCCTCCCACTTCATGCCGAAGGAGATCACACAAGCCCTGAGCACATCTTCAAGAATCTGGTTGACACGCTCGACTTGACCGCTTATTTGAGGATGGAAAGCAGTGCTAAAGCGGATGTTGGTGCCCATGGCCTTCTGAAAAGAATCCCAAAACTTGGAGGTAAAGATGCTGCCACGGTCTAAAGATATCACTTGAGGAATACCGTGCAGAGAGACAATTCGAGAGGTATAGAGTACCGCCAATTGAGCTGCAGTGATCGACTCTTTGATAGGCAGAAAGTGAGCCACTTTGGTGAGCTTGTCGATGACAAAGAATATAGCATCATTGCCACGCTTGGACTTTGGAAACCCAGTCACGAAGTCCATCTCAATGTGGTCAAACTTCCATTCTGGAATGGCAAGAGGTTGGAGGAGACCAGCTGGCCTTTGGTGTTCTGCCTTCACTCTTCTGCAGACATCACATTCATTTACGAATTGAGCGATCTCGCGCTTCATTCGAGTCCACCAATAAGCTTGCTTAAGGTCCTGATACATCTTCGTGCTCCCAGGGTGGATGTAGAGGAGAGAATTGTGAGCCTCGTTCATGATCACTTTACGAAGTTCACCTTTGGGTACAACAATTCGATCCTCGAAGAAGAGAGTGTCCTTGTCATCAAGGCGGTAGCACTTGTACTTGGACTGACTCTTGGCAATCCCAATCTTCACCTTTTTCACCATAGCATCAAGAAGCTGGGCTTGGCGAATCTGGTCTTCTAAGGTAGGAGAGACTTGAAGGTTGGCGAGGAAACCTTGAGGAACAACTTGCAGATTAAGTTTGCAGAAAGCTTCACAAAGCTCGGGTTGATAAGGCTTAAGAATCAAACTGTTGCAGTAAGCCTTCCTGCTCAAAGCGTCAGCAATCACATTGGCCTTGCCTGGAGTGTACTCAATACTCGGATTATACTCTTGAATCATTTCGACCCATCGAGTTTGCCTGAGGTTGAGATTAGGCTGAGTGAAGATGTACTTGAGACTCTTGTGATCAGTGAAGATGTCCACTTTTCTTCCGAATAGAAGATGTCTCCAAGTCAAAAGAGCATGCACAACTGCCGCCAACTCGAGATCATGAGTGGGGTAGTTCTTCTCATTAGGCTTCAACTGGCGAGAGGTGTAAGCAACAACTTTCTTCTCTTGCATCAAAACTGCACCGAGACCTTGGAGAGAGGCATCACAAAAGACCTCGTACGGCTTGGGTTCATCAGGCGGAGTCAGAACTGGAGCAGTGATCAACTTCTCTTTCAAAGTGTTGAAAGCAATATCACACTCCAGATACCAAACATACTTGACGTGCTTCTGAAGAAGATTAGAGAGAGGCTTCGCGATCTTAGAAAAGTTTTCAACGAATCTCCTGCAATAGCTTGCGAGACCGAGGAAACTGCGGAGTTGCTTCATGTTCTGAGGAGGTTCCCAATTCACAATTGTAGACACCTTCTCAGGATTCACGGCAATGCCCTTGGCAGAGATGATATGGCCAAGATAAAGAACCTCATCGAGCCAAAATTCACACTTGGAGAACTTGGCGTAGAGCTGATGTTCTCTGAGCTTATCAAGAACCAAACGCAAGTGCTTGGCATGATCTTCCTTGTTCTTCGAGAAAACCAGAATGTCGTCGAGATAGACCAAAACGAAGTCATTGGTGTAGGCGTTGAAGATGAAGTTCATTATGCGAGAGAACGTCGGAGGAGCGTTGGCGAGGCCAAAAGACATGACATTGTATTCATATGAACCAAAGCTTGTTCTGAATGCTGTCTTGGGAATATCTTTTTCACGAATGCAAATCTGGTGATAACCCATATGGAGATCAAGCTTGGAGAATACTTGGGCACCTTTGAGTTGTTCGAACAGCTCATTGATGTTGGGAAGTGGGTATTTGTTCTTGATGGTCTTCTTGTTCACTGGACGGTAATCAACACAAAGTTGGTTCGTTCCATCCTTCTTCTTCACAAAAAGAACACCACAACCCCACGGAGAAGAACTAGGCCGGATAAGACCCATTTTCTCTTGCATATCGAGTTGCTTCTTCAGCTCTTTCAACTCTTCAGGTCCGAGCTTGTAAGGACGTTTGCACACAGGTTCCGTGCCAGGCACAAGATCAATAACGAATTCAACTGGCTGGTGCGGAGGCATTCCTGGGAGCTCTTCTGGAAAGACGTCCTGATATTCGCAAACAACTGGAATTTGAGAGATGGCATCCAATTCACCCTTCTCATTGAGAGAAAACAGACGGATAGTATTATCCCGAGCGGCAAAGACAATTACATCCTCAGACGAATGAGTCAATTGAATCTGCCTGGCAGCACAATCAAGATGTGCCTTGTGCTTAGAAAGCCAATCCATTCCGAGAATAAGATCAATATCCGAGTTACCAAGAACCACCGGAGAAGAGAGAAACTTGTAATTGCCCAACGTGATAGAGACATCGGGAGCAACCAAACTAGAAGTCAAAAGCTTGTCGGGAGAAACAACTTGCATGACTTTGGGCATAATCTCGGTATCAACATTGTGCTTCGATGCAAACGGGCATGACAATAAGGAATGTGATGCACCAGTGTCAAAAAGAACTTTTGCAGGAATATCATTAACAGGAAGGTTACCCATGATCACATCTGACGAGTCCTCTGCCTGAGCTGCATTCATCAAATTGACCTTGGTGTGCTTGGGGTTATGCTTGACCATAGCTGTACTTGCCGATCTGACAGGAGGAGGAGGAGGAAGACGCCTCTGGTTGAGACACTAGTTGGCATAGTGACCCTTCTGTTGGCACTTGTTGCACGTGACCTCAGAAAGCGGACGGTGATACGGAGCACTCGATCTTGGAGCTTGAGACGAAGTCTTGTTCTGAAAGCCAGGGTTGGGTGGGTGGGAAGAACCATTGCCACCTTTGCTCTTCTGCTGATACAGCTGACGGAACGGAGGAGGAGGAAGCCAAAACTTCTGCTGCTTGGCCACTTGAGTAGAGGAAGAAGGAGTAGCATCTCTGACTCGCTTCCTGGAAGCATCACACCTCAACTGAGCAGCCTCTTGCTTCAGTGCCATGTTGTAGAACTCATCGTATCTCAAGGGCTCGAAGAGAACAAGAGCGAGCTGAATATCTTCTCTGAGACCACCCCTGAACTGATATATCATGCTCTTCTCATCAGGCATGTCCTGCTTGGCAAAGCGGGCGAGCTTCTGGAACAACTTGTTGTAGTCATAGACAGACAAAGAGCCTTGCTTCAGATTGCGGAATTCCTCACGCTTGCTTTCAACCACGCTCTGCGGAATATGATGAGCTCGGAAATCTCGACGGAAATCATCCCAAGTGATAACATGTCCACCTCTGGAGTCCTTGTACTGCTGGAACCATTCTGCAGCTTGATCTTTGAGTTGGAAGGAAGCGAACTTGACAAAGTCCTCAGGTCTGACGTTACTGCACTCGAAATGCTTACACAGATCCACAAGCCAATCGTCAGCATCGGTTGCCTCAACACAATTGCTGAAAGTCTTTGGCCCGTTAGCAAGGAACTGGTTGAGTGTAGCAAAGTGACTCTGATTGCTGCCTTGATTCCCTTGACTGCCTTGATTGCGCTCTTGAAGAATTTGCATGATTAGCTGTGTGTTTTCATTGGTTGCGGCCATCACAGCTTGCCATGCCTCTGGAGGAGGTGGAGGTGGTGGCGGATCTTGATTCTGGTTCTGACTGGTGCTCTTAGCGGGAGCCATCCTGAAGAGGTTGACCACCGTTAGCACATAGATAGATAAATGAAGCCGAAACCAACGGAATGAAAATTGCAAAATAAAGTCTTCACATCCGAACAAAATGAACGAATGCATTCCTCTTGAAGTGGTCACATATCCCTAAATTGCGAAGCCACGTAGAATTAGGTAGAAGAAGTAAAACAACAAGATACGGCTTGAGAACGAATAATCGGTAAGAAATCCCAATCTCAAACCAATATCCGTGGAAGAAGAACTAGAGCTACGAGAATTCCCACCTATGAAACTCCCGAAACTTTCCGGTTATGCAATCAGGTGTTGGGGATACAGGGGAAGCATAATATCTCACCCAAACTAGCAATTCCTACATCCAGCTATATCCATCCTTCAACACATAACCAAGAAACCTTCGGAAACCATCTACCTCAACCTTCGAAAAGCATCCGTTATACAAGTTATGGCAATACCCCCGAACTCCCGTCCCAGTACTGGGTGGCGTCGAGGTTATCTCACCAACGAACTGCATAAAAGAGATTTTCGATGTGGGCGAACATATCTCAAGTATTCCAGAATTGCAACGATAAAATTATGATGACAACACCTCAGAGCTCAATTCCCTGGGACACTTCCACTAAACCCCTGACAGGAGGCACCAAGACAATGTTCTCATCATAAGCCATCGGAACGATTCCAAGATACTCGTGTGATCCTAAATTTTTTTTTGTGAAATTTGAGAAGAGAAGAGTCAAAACTCTACGTCAGGATGCCTTACCAGAGCGATGAGGAGACTGGGAAGTAAAAAGAATTCCTAATCTCTCTAATATACAATTCCTAAATGACTCAAAACATTTTTTTCTAGACACAACTCGGCTGCTAAAAACGATCAAGCAATGGGACTCCTAAGGTCAGGGAAGGCTCTGATTACCAACTTGTAACACCCCCGATGCGACTATAGCTCCCACGTGTCGAGGCACGACTTAGAGACATAATCGCATTGAAGTCATATGTCGCAAGTTAGGCAATCTTCACAACATCCCATGTAATATGAATAATAAAGGGGAGATAACATAGTTGGCTTACACTCGCCACGTCACATCAAAGTACATAAATAACATCCATCATTCAAACACTCATGGCCCGACTACGGCGCCAAAATAGAAAAGAACCCAACATGCGACAAGGCCCCGAATCAAACCCCAACTAGGCACCACTACTGATCATCAGGAAAAGACACGTAGTAACGCTGAGAGTCTTCGTCGAACTCCCACTTCAGCTCGTACGCGTCACCTGGAGCGGAATCACCTGGACCTGCATCTGGAGTTATAGTATCTGTGAGCCACACGGACTCAGCAATCTCGCACCCTCACGATCAAGACTATTTAAGCTTATAGGAAGGGTAAGGCAATATATATGTGGAGCTGCAGCAAGCGACTAGCATATGTGGTGGCTAACTTATACGCAAAAGAGAGCGAGAAGAGGGGGCAAAGCGTGAGCGAGAATCTAGAGGAACAACCTGCGCAAACATTACTCCAACACCGTGTCCACTTCCCGGACTCCGCCGAGAAGAGGCCATCACGGTAACCCACTCAGTTGATTCATTTTAATTTAATTAAGGTTCAAGTTATCTACAACCAGACATTAACAAATTCCCATCTGCCCATAACCGCGGGCACGGCTTTCGAAAGTTCAATCCCTGCAGGGGAGTCCCAACTTAGCCCATGACAAGCTCTCACGGTCAACGAAGGAATAGACGTCCTCCCAAGACGTTCCGATCAGACTCGGTATCTCGGTAACTCAAGATACTTCGACAGGTTAAAAACAAGACCAGCAACACCGCTCGAATGTGCCGACAAATCCCGATAGGAGCTGCACATATCTCTTTCTCAGGGCACACTCAGATGAGACATCCTACGAGTAAAACCAACCCTCAAGTTGCCCCGAGGTGGCCCCGCAGTCTACTCGGTCGGACCAACACTCCGAGGAGCACTGGCCCGGGGGGGTTTAAAATAAGATGACCCTTGGGCTCCGGTAACCCAAGAGAAAAAGAGGCTAGGTGGAGAATGGTAAAACCAATGTTGGGCATTGCTGGAAAATCTTTAATCAAGGCGAACTATCAAGGGGTTCCCATTATAACCCAACCGCGTAAGGAACGCAAAATCCGGGAACATAACACCGGTATGACGGAAACTAGTGCGGCAAGAGTGGAACAAAACACTAGGCGAGAGGCCGAGCCTTCCACCCTTTACCAAGTATATAGATGCATTAAGATAACATAGCAATATAATGATATCCCAACAAGTAAATAAATGTTCCAACAAGGAACGGCTCCAGTCTTCACCTGCAACTAGCAACGCTATAAGAGGGGCTGAGCAAAGCGGTAACATAGCCAATCAACGGTTTGCTAGGACATGGTGGGTTAGAGGTTCAACAAGGCAATTGGGAGGCTGACAAGCAAAAGGTAGGCATCGTAGCATTGGCAAGCAAAAGAGCGAGCAAACTAGCATAGCAAAGATAGTAGTGATTTCGAGGGTATGATCATCTTGCCTGCACAGTTGTCAGAGTTGACTGGATCATCACAAGCAAACTCAACGGGCTCCTCGGTAGAGAACTCGTCTCCCGGCTCTACCCAAACAAGACAAACAAGCAACAAGGACAAAATCAACCACGTGCAAGGATCAAGCGATACGATGCAATGATGATATGCTATGCGGGATGCGATGCGGGATGCAAAATGCAAGATATGACAAGAAATGCATGAACCTAGCCTCAACTTGGAATTCCAAGGGTGCCACTGGAAAGATGAGATGAAATCGCTTGAAAACGATATAAAGAACGCCGGAATCGGAGTTACGGTTTGGAAATGGCAAGCGTTTCAAAAATGACACCGGTCTGCAATTAACAGCATGTAGGCATCTAAATTCAATGAGATGAACATGCTACAGCCACCAAACATGACAACAAAATACATGGAAGGGATGCACACAAGATGCTTAACAAAAGACTAGCACTGAGCCACGGCCAATTCATCCATTATAAGGTTCAAACAAGCATGTCAAAAACGCATATGCAAAACAGATTTCAGACTTACTGAAATTAACACTTGTCTGAAATTTCAGATCACGAAGCCCTCTTCGGAGCAGCAAAACAACATGATACATGACCTGATTAAGACAAGTAAGAACATGGCATGGAGCTAATCAACAAGCTTAACGAAATACCCAAAGTGACCTGGGGCCAAAAGGGTTCACAAAATATACTAACGGGCACACGAACATAGCTAAAACACAATCAGTTTTCAGACTTAGTGAAAACTGGGACATGCTGAAACATAACTCACGAAGGCATGTAAACGAGCTCGATGCACTCACTACGGTGCAAGTCATGGCAAGGCAAGCATACACCCATTAAGAAGGCACAAAATGCTAGCTGGACATGGCAAGAACAATGGCATAGCATGCACGGATCAACTAGAATAGCATCGGCAAAATCGCAAACGAGTTCACGATCTGCCCAGATTCACCACGAAGCAAAAGTAGAGCTCGATTGACTCAAGCTAGGTTGCTCCATAATTGCAAACAAAGACATGGATCCATAGAACATAACAAGATTAACAAAACTCCTTTACTGATCATTTCTCAAAAGAGGCACAGATCACTAGGAAACAAGCTGAACATATGGCATCATGAACCAAATAATCCCAGACTTAGTGAAAACTACTAAGTCCCTGAAAACAGATTTACCGGGTGCCTCACTTTGCAAGCTTGCACAAGTCACCACACACATCCTAAAAATGCATGGGTTGCACCTCCGGAAAGATAACAAAATCCTTAACAAAACATATGAAGGACTCACAGGCATACCATGCACACAATAATCATGGCAAAAATGACAAAAGTCTAAGATGAACTAGCAGATCTGACAAATAACTCATGAAGCCTCCTTCTAACAGCGTTTCGGGCATCAAGATGAGCTCAAACGAAAATGATGCAATGGAATGAAATGATGTACTCGTCGAGTCGAACATTTTGATATACTATATGTCCAAATCGGAGTTACGGATGCGGAGATATCACTGGTCAAAGATTGCATAAAAATTAGGGTTCGGAGGAGAAAGTCAACCCTCAAAATTCCAGATCTCAGATCTGAAATTACTGTTCACCGAGCGCGCCGTTCGAGGTTCGTCGGCCGGCGATGGCGGTGGTGGCCGGAGAAGGAGGGAGCTCGCCGGGGGAAGGAGAGGCCGGGGTGGCCGGGGACTTGGCCGGCGTGGAGGAGGCGGCGGCGGCCGGCGGGACCTCGGGCGGCGCGGGCGTGCGGGCGCCGGCGAGGTGCGCGGCCCGTGGCGGCGATGGCCGAGTGCGGCGGCGGGGCGTCGGCGACGTGGAAGAAAGGCGGCGCGGCGAGGTCGTCCTCGGGCGCGGGCGGCGCGGGAGGAAGGAGGCGGCGGCCCGGGCGTGGGAGGAGAGGGCCGGCCTTGGGCCCTCGCGGGCCGGCGGTGGTGGGAGATGGTGCCGCCACGTGGCGGGCGGTGGTAGGCTGAGGCGAGCGGCGGACGTGTCCGGCGGCGTCGGATCTGAAATTTTAGGGTTAGGGGGGAGAATGAACCGCGAATTTCAGAGGGGGTGTATATATAGGCATAGGGGGAGCTAGGAGAGTCCAAAAGAGGTGCGGTTTTCGGCCACGCGATCGTGATCGAACGCTCTAGGACATGGAGCAGAGTTTGGTCGGTTTTGGGCCAAAATGGAGTGGTGTTGGGCTGCAACACACACGAGGCCTGTTCGGTCCCTCGTTTAACCGTTGGAGTATCAAACGAAGTCCAAATGGCACGAAACTTGACAGGAGGTCTACCGGTAGTAAACCAAGGCCGCATGACAAGTCTCGGTCCAATCCGGAAACGTTTAATCCCCACACACGAAAGAAAGCTAGAAATGACCACCGGAGGAGAACGAAGCGCCGGAATGCAAAATGGACAACGGGGAAAATGCTCGAATGCATGAGATGAACACGTATGCAAATACAATGCACATGATGACATGATATGAGATGCATGAAAACGAAAACAACACACGGAGACAAAGAGGCGGCGGCCCGGGCGTGGGAGGAGAGGGCCAGCCTTGGGCCCTCGCGGGCCGGCGGTGGTGGGAGGTGGCGCTGCCACGTGGCGGGCGGTGGTAGGCTGAGGCGAGCGGCGGACGTGTCCGGCACCGTCCAGACGTGTCCGGCGGCGTCGGATCTGAGATTTTAGGGTTAGGGGGGAGAATGAACCGCGAATTTCGGAGGGGGGGTGTATATATAGGCATAGGGGGAGCTAGGAGAGTCCAAAAGAGGTGCGGTTTTCGGCCACGCGATCGTGATAAAACGCTCTAGGACATGGAGTAGAGTTTGGTGGGTTTTGGGCCAAAATGGAGGGGTGTTGGGCTGCAACACACACGAGGCCTTTTCGGTCCCTCGGTTAACCGTTGGAGTATCAAACGAAGTCCAAATGGCACGAAACTTGACAGGCGGTCTACCGGTAGTAAACCAAGGCCGCATGACAAGTCTCGGTCCAATCCGGAAATGTTTAATCCCCACACACGAAAGAAAGCTAGAAATGACCACCGGAGGAGAACGAAGCGCCGGAATGCAAAACGGACAACGGGGAAAATGCTCGAATGCATGAGATGAACACGTATGCAAATACAATGCACATGATGACATGATATGAGATGCATGAAAACGAAAACAACACACGGAGACAAAGACCCGAACCCGAGGAAATAAATATAACTTAACGCCGGAAACGGCAAGAGTTGGAGTACAAATTGGGAAAGTTATACCCGGGGCGTTACAGTTTCTTGGAGGGGTTATCCTCCGCTGTTCCATCGCCATCTCCTTCTTTTGGGGTGTCCACCATGTATATGTCATATGACGATGTGGCTTTCCAGGGCCTGATAGGCGCTGGTTCTTCATCGTCTCCTTCATCGGCATCCATACCGTCGATGTCTTCGGAGTCGAAGTCGAGCATGTCGGTTAAGTCGTCGACAGTGGCTACAAAGTGGGTGGTGGGTGGGCTTTGAATTTCTTCATCATCCGAATCCCAACCTTGCTGACCGTAGTCCGGCCAGGGCTCTCCTGATAAAGAGAGAGACTTCAGTGTCTTCAAAATATCGCCGAAAGGCGAGTGCTGGAAGATGTCCGCTACAGTAAACTCCATGATTGGCGCCCAATCGGATTCGATCGGCAGGGGCGCAGAGGGTTCGGAGTCCGGAGAGGAGTCCGGCTCCTTGGAGTCATGAGTCTCGCAGAGTGCGGGGCTGGTGTTCGGCTCGATCGCCATTGGGATCGCAGCCCCCAAGGCAGCGTCCAACCACCCATCCTCGATCGGCGCAGTTGGCTCCGAATTAAGGGTCGAAGCCGATGCGGGTGCGGCCTCCAGGGCACTGTTCGGCGGCAGAGCTAGATCATGCTCGTCATGACAATGCGGCGCACTCGGCAGTGGCTCGAATCCGTCGAAGATCAAGTCCCCGCGGATGTCAGCCGTGTAGTTAAAACTTCCAAATCTGACCTGACAGCCAGGGGCATAGCTTTCGATCTGCTCCAGATGGCCAAGTGAATTGGCCCACAGTGCGAAGCCGCCGAAGACGAAGATCTATCCGGGGAGGAAGGTCTCACCTTGGACTGCATCGCCATTGATGATCGTAGGAGCCATCAAGCCTGACGGTGACAACATAGAGGAACTCTCAATGAAAGCACCAATGTCGGTGTCAAAACCGGCGGATCTCGGGTAGGGGGTCCCGAACTGTGCGTCTAGGCCGGATGGTAACA
Organism: Triticum urartu; assembly: GCF_003073215.2. Classification (NCBI taxonomy): domain Eukaryota; kingdom Viridiplantae; phylum Streptophyta; class Magnoliopsida; order Poales; family Poaceae; genus Triticum; species Triticum urartu. The sequence goes on along the minus strand of NC_053025.1, from coordinate 373,491,759 downwards.
GGAGGCAAGGGACACGAAGTTTTACCCAGGTTTCGGCCCTCTCGATGGAGGTAAAACCCTACGTCCTCTTTGATCAATATTGATGATATGGGTAGTACAAGAGTAGATCTACCACGAGATCGGAGAGGCTAAACCCTAGAAGCTAGCCTACGGTATGATTGTAGTTGTGTATGTTGTCCTACGGACTAAAACCCTCCGGTTTATATAGACACCGGAGAGGGTTAGGGTTACACAAAGTCGGTTACAATGGTAGGCGATCTGCATATCCGTATCGCCAAGCTTGCCTTCCACGCCAAGGAAAGTCCCTTCCGGACACGGGACAAAGTCTTCAATCTTGTATCTTCATAGTCCAGGAGTCCGACTGAAGGTATAGTCCGGCCATCCGGACACCCCATAATCCAAGACTCCCTCAGCTTGCTTGCTCAAAGTGCTTAGTGATATGCTCCAAAGCCCTCAACCACTTTCTCACTTACAAATATGTCCTACACCAAATATCCAACTCGGCCCCACCGATTCTTTCTATCTGGAGCCACCGAGTTCAGTTGACATAGCCACTGCCGGAAACCCTAATCAGTTCAATCTCACCGATGGGATCTCGGTCTTGCTGAGATGGGCTTGCAAACTCTCTGTTACCCATTGCAATATTTTCGGTCCCACCGAGATATGCAATTGGCCCCACCGTGTTTTCTTGGCCAGCTCTCTGTTTTGCTTATTACCCAAATCATCCCACCGAGTTTGAGTAATCGGTCAAACCGGGTTTTGGATTTACCCTAACCCTAGCACATTGGTCCCACCGAGTTGATCCAGTCGGTCCCACCGAAAACCCTAACGGTCACTAGATTTGCTGAATCGTTCCGACCGAGTTTATCAATTCGGTCCCACCGAGATTGGCAAGTTGTGTGTAATGGTTAGATTTTGTGTGGAGGCTATATATATCCCTCCACCACCTCTTCATTCGTAGAGAGAGCCATCAAAACGAACCTACACTTCCAACCTACTTTTTCTGAGAGAGAACCACCTACACTTGTGTTGAGGCCAAGATATTCCATTCTTACCATATCAATCTTGATCTCTAGCCTTCCCCAAGTTCTTTCCACTCAAATCTTCTTTCCACTAAATCTATATCCCGTGAGAGAGAGTTGAGTGTTGGGGAGACTATCATTTGAAGCACAAGAGCAAGGAGTTCATCATCAACACACCATTTGTTACTTCTTGGAGAGTGGTGTCTCCTAGATTGGCTAGGTGTCACTTGGGAGCCTCCGACAAGATTGTGGAGTTGAACCAAGGAGTTTGTAAGGGCAAGGAGATCGCCTACTTCGTGAAGATCTACCACTAGTGAGGCAAGTCCTTCGTGGGCGACAGCCATGGTGGGATAGACAAGGTTGCTTCTTTGTGGACCCTTCGTGGGTGGAGCCCTCCGTGGACTCGCGCAGCCGTTACCCTTCGTGGGTTGAAGTCTCCATGAACGTGGATGTACGATAGCACCACCTATCAGAACCACGTCTCAAAAATCTTTGTGTCTCCAAATTGCGTTTACACACTCCAATCCCATCCTTTTACATTCTCTCAAGTTGCATGCTTTACTTTCCGTTGATCATATACTCTTTGCATGCTTGCTTGATATGTATTGTGTTTGTTAAACTTGTGCCAAAACTCCACCTCAACCTAAAGAAATTAAAAACTGCAACTTTTAGCACTTAGTGTCTAATCACCCCCCCTCTAGACACCTCTTCTCGATCATTTCAATTGGTATCAGAGCTTTGGTCTCCATTGCTTTGGTTTAAACACCATTGGAGGAAGACGGATGAGTCTACTTTGGGGAGTCTTAGACATAGAGTGCCTATTCTTGATGGAGAATATTTTCATCAGTGGAAAAATGAAATGCTTGAGATTTTCAATGAATATCATTTGAACAAGTACATTGCTAGCCCTTGTGCACCACATGTTGATCCTTTGCATCCTACCCTTGATGAGTCTATTGACATGATCCACAACCTTAGAACTGTTAATCTTATCACCAGAGGCTTGCCTAGAAACTTGATTGAATGCTTGCCTACTCTTGATTGTGCCTACACTATATGGAGATTTCTTGAGGAACGCTTTCGAAATTATTCCTTGAAAGATCTAGATGAAATTCTCCATAAGTCTATTGCCTTGATTAAGATGAGTTCCAATGATCCCAAATTTGGTGACTACTTATTTGAGCTTACTAATCTTACGAGTGCCAAAGGAGATGTTGGAATCATTAGCAATATCATTTCCAAAGCTATTAGAATTCATAAAGATAACCATAGAAATGATCATTTATCTAATGAATTACCCTCTCTAGGAATTGATCAATCACAAGGTGATGTTGAACATGGATACTATGATGAGGATGATGATGACAGTGACTATGATCTTAATGATGCAATGAGACACTTTGGTCTTATGGAAAATCTTCATGGCTACATGGCTGTAGGAAAGGAATGGGTTCTTGATTGTGGATGTACTGATCCTATGACCGGAGATAAAGATATGTTCCGTGAGCTTGCTGAAAAAGACGGCCTTCGAAAGTATGTCGCCTTTGGTGATAACTCAAAGGGTAAGGTGGTTGACCTAGGTAAGGTGGCCATCTCACATGATAGCTCCATACAAAATGTCATGCTCGTTGAATCCCTTGGCTACAATTTACTTTCGGTATCTAGACTTGCTGATTCGGTTTCAATGTCCTATTTACTGAAGTAGATTGCCAAGTGTTTCATAGAGATAATCATAAAATAATCTTTACCGGTATATGCAGAGGTGATCTTTACATTGTTGATTTCACTAAAAAGGCTCAACCTAGAACTTGCTTAATTACTAAATCTTCTAAAGGTTGGTTATGGCATAGACGATTAGGTCATGTTGGTATGCAAAACCTTGACAAGCTTATTAAAGGAAATCATATCCTTGGCGTCAACGATGTCATATTTGATAAGGATAGACTTTACAACGCTTGTCAAGCAGGTAAACAGGTTGGAGGAAGGTATCCCGTGAAGAACATCATGACCACAAGGAGACCACTAGAGCTACTTCACAGGATCTTTTTGGTCCTAACGCTTACAAAAGTCTTGGTGGAAATTCTTTTGGTCTAGTTATAGTTGATGATTTTTTAAGATTTACGTGGGTGTTCTTTCTCGATGATAAATCGCAGGTCCAAAAGATCTTCAAAAACTTCGCTAGGAAGGCCCAAAATCAATTTGAAGTGAAAATCAAGAAGGTTCGCAGTGACAACGGAACGGAGTTCAAGAACGAAAATGTGGACACCTTTCTAGACGAAGAAGGGATTTCACATGAGTTCTCGGCTACGTACACACCTCAACAAAATGGAGTTGTTGAGAGGAAGAACCAGACACTCATCGAAATGGCGAGAACAATGCTTGATGAGTACAAGATGCCAAAGCACTTTTGGGAGGAAGTGGTTGAGACAACTTGTCATGCAACAAATCGGTTGTATCTTCACAAGCTACTCGGCAAGACGGTATACGAGCTCCTCACCGGTAACAAACCACAAGTTGGATACTTTCGAGTATTCGGCTCAAAGTGCTACATTCTTGATAAGCATCGTCATTCTAAATTTGCTCCTAAGTCTCATGAAGGTTTCCTACTTGGTTATGGCTCAAACTATCACACATACCGTGTCTACAATAATTTCACCCGAAAGGTTGAAGAGACGGTAGATGTGAAGTTTGATGAATCTAATGGATCGCAAGTAGAGCAATTGCCAATTTATGTAGGAGAAAAAGAGCCTTCGGAAGCAATCCAAGACTTGTCTATTGGCAAGATTCGTCCAACGGAGGTGAAGGAGAGTACCTCATCCGTCCAAGTGGAAGCTTCTACCTCATGACAAGGTGAACCAAGAGTTGATACGGAAGCATCCACAAGTGGGACACACCAAGATGAAGAAAACGAGGAAGTGCACCAAGATGAACGCCAACGACCTCCTTCTCCACCATGACAAGAGAACGACAACGTCAACAACGAAGAAGGCCAAGAAGAAGAACAAGATGAAGAAGATGTTCAACCAAGATCCAAACAAAAGCTTTCATGAGCAAGAATTGATAAAGACCATCCCGTCGAGAAAATCTACAATGATATCCAAACCGGGAGAATCACTCGCTCAAAAACTTGTTTAGCTAACTTTTGTGAACACTATTCATTCATCTCTAGCATTGAACCTATGAAGGTTGAAGAAGCTTTGGAAGATCCAGATTGGATAAATGCCATGCATGAAGAGCTACACAACTTTGAGAGAAATCAAGTTTGGACATTAGTTGAGAAGCCCGACAACAACCACAACATCATCGGTACCAAATGGGTGTTTCGCAACAAGCAAGATGAAGATGGACAAGTAGTTCGCAACAAAGCACGTCTCGTCGCCCAAGGCTACACTCAAGTCGAAGGTATGGACTATGCTGAGACACATGCCCTCGTTGCTAGACTTGAGTCCATTCACATCTTACTTGCCTATGCTAATCATCATGATATCACCTTGTACCAAATGGACATTAAAGTGCTTTTCTGAATGCTGAAATAGAGGAGGTAGTTTATGTTAAGCAACCTCCCGGATTTGTCAATCCTAAGAAACCTAATCATGTTTACAAACTTCACAAAGCTCTTTATGGGCTTGAACAAGCTCCTAGAGCATGGTATAAATGCTTGACCAAGTTTCTTATTGAAAAAGCCTTTGAAATTGGAAAAATAGATTCTACTCTTTTTACTAAAAGGGTTAATGGAGAACTATTTGTGTGCCAAATTTATGTCGATGATATTATATTTGGATCAACTAACCCTCATTTTAGTGAAAAGTTTGGAAAGCTACCGTCGGAGAAGTTTGAGATGTCAATGATGAGTGAAATCAAATTCTTTCTTGGTTTGCAAATCAAGCAAACTAAGGAAGGTACCTTTGTCTCTCAAACGAAGTACACCAAGGACTTATTCAAGAAGTTCAATATGCAAGAATGCAAGGGTATGACTACACCCATGCCTACTAGTGGACATCTTGATTTAACCGAAGAGGGTGAACTGGTTGATCAAAAGGTTTATCGCTCTATGATTGGTTCATTGTTATATCTATGTGCTTCACGTCCCGATATTATGCTAAGTGTGTGCATGTGTGCACGATATCAAGCTACTCCTAAAGAATGTCATCTTAAGGCCGTGAAAAGGATAGTGAGATACTTAATCCATACACCAAATTTTGGCATTTGGTACCCAAAGAGGGCCTCCTTTGATCTTGTTGGCTACTCCGACTCGGACTATGCCAGTGACAAGGTTGATAGAAAGTCCACTTCGGGTACTTGTCAATTTCTTGGTAGATCTGTTGTGTCTTGGTCTTCCAAGAAACAAAACTCGGTTTCCTTATCCACCGCCAAAGCGGAATACATTGCCGTTGGATCATGTTGTGCTCAGTTACTTTGGATGAACCAAACTCTTAAAGATTATGGGATATCTGTGAAACATGTTCCATTACTTTGTGACAATGAAAGTGCTATTAAGATTGCTCACAATCCCGTGCAACATTCTCGAACTAAGCATATTGAAGTTTGTCATCATTTCATTCGAGATCATGTTACCAAAGGGGACATTAATCTTAAGCATGTTCGCACCGAAAAGCAGTTAGCTGATATATTCATGAAACCACTTGATAAGAAAGTGTTTTGAAGGTTAAGAGGTGAATTGAACATCATTGATGCTTCAAACTTGGAGTAGGAACTCCATTTGATACATACAAGGCATGAGCCTATGACTGATCCTTGATATTTCTCTTATGTTGACTATCTTAAGTCTTGGATTTATTTGCACCTTGCATGTTATCTAACCCGTGTAGGTACATGGATGAATCTAAATCTATGAGACTGCAACTCACTCACATCTTGAGCAATTTCTATATCACCAAGTCTCTACACAATGGTGGATGAAGACAAGGAAGCACGCAACCATTCAAACATATCCTTTGACAAATTTTATGTTGAGTTTCATGATTGTCATTTTGGATATACAAGTGCTCTTCCTTGCAAGAACTAACCCATGTAGGTAGATGAACTCAAACTCCAAGTGGTGCTCCCAACTCTTGATGAGCTACATCAACCTTGAGCAACCCACACAAGTTCAACTACATGATCATGATTAATGCCACCACCCAAGGTATGTTATTCCATCTTATAGAAGCTTTACTCCAAGTCATGAGTCAAAGCAACTCGACAAGATGTGAATACATCAAAAAGATTAAACGAAAAATGGTAACCCCATTTTGAGCTTAAACGACGAGTATGACCTATGATCAAGTGATCTCACTTGACTCCTAAGTCAATATACTCTAACATAGGTGACTTTGTCGCCAACCAATTCTAGATGAAGTTCTCTTGTGTTCCTTTTTTCGTTCTCTTGCATTTGTCTCATGCATATTTGTTTCCAACTTCATCTAGACTTCTTTTTAGTTTCTTCTCTTTTATTTTCTGTTCTGCATTCCTTGCATCCAAATCATTGCAAATCTTTCAGTTAATTCCTTGCAAATCCTTGTGAGATCTTACGTGTCTAGTGAGCTGAGGTGACAAGTGTTTTCTCTGCGATGAAATCGGTCTCACCGGTCTGATGCTTTCAGTCCAACCAAATCCTGTCGGTACAACCGAACCATACAACTCGGTGTCACCGATTTCACTACAGGAAAGACATCTTGCCACTTGTTTTTGCATTCTTTTTTATCCAGATCCACTCAATGAATCTTGTCCTCGACCAGCATCCCATTCAACTTGCTGCTTTGTTTTGTAACTCAAGGACCAAACCCATCATGACAAAATCCAGAAGAACCCTTCTTGGAAATTGATGTCAAAGGGGGAGAGAGAGATCACATCAAAGATTAATCATATCTATAGGGGGACAGAATATTCAAGGGAAGAAAGAGTAATCATCAAGGACCCCAGATGCTTGGTGTTCAAGAGGATAGAAGTCACATGTCTTCAAGAGGGGAAAGACATGTTCATATTTGCTCGTTTGCATTAGCTCTGTTTATTTCCTTTCAGCTCTGATTTTGCTCTAATTTTCTGTTCCCTATCTTCTCCCAGAATCCCATGCTAGATTCAGGGGGAGCAAGACATCTAAGGGGAGGAAATCCTTGAATTTATTGCACATCTTTACCTTTGGGGACATGTCTATATCCAATGTGGTACTTAATACTCACTCTACATGTCATCCCAGTCTTGGTACTCGTGTGGTTTCTTTTGTTTGCTTTGGCCAGTAGGTGTATCTGTGTTATCTAACCTTGTTTACGCAGGTTCATTCCATCCTACGCCAACTCAAGACCACAAGGTAAGTATATGCATCGCATTCATGCGTATGAGAAATTCTTGCTGATGTACATACTGTTTGCAAGAAGGACTCATGAGCATGAAGGTACATTTCTCATATTCACATCATTTGCTCTGATGCATATAGCAAAGATACATGTAACACATTGCTTACTTTGTCATGTTTATGCATTAACATGCTTCTATATTCCATATTCACATGATTGCATACATGTAGGGGGAGCCTATGCATGTTACATGTCTTTCCAAAGCTTTACTTACTATTCTCTATATCTTTATCTAAAGCTTTGATGTATGTTGTCATCAATTACCAAAAAGGGGGAGATTGAAAGCACAAGTGCTCCCTAGGTGGTTTTGGTAATTAATGTCAACATATATCTTGTTGGAATAACACTTTTACCTAGTATGTTTCAGATAAGTTCAACAATGAAGTGGCATGGACTAGAGGATTTGGAACCCCTTCAAAATGCTAAGGACAAAGGATTGGCTCAAGCTCCAAGCTCAAGACTCTACATTTTCTATTTTAGTGATCCAAGATCACATTGAGTCTATATGAAAGCCAATACTATTAAGAAGGGATGAGGTGTTGTTTCATGGCTTGCTTGCTCAAAGTGCTTAGTGATATGCTCCAAAGCCCTCAACCACTTTCTCACTTCCAAATATGTCCCACACCAAATATCCAACTCGGCCCCACCGATTCTTTCTATCCGGAGCCACCGAGTTTAGTTGACATAGCCACTGCCAGAAACCCTAATCAGTTCAGTCTCACCGATGGGATCTCGGTCTCGCCGAGATGGGCTTGCAAACTCTCTGTTACCCATTGCAATATTTTCGGTCCCACCGAGATATGCAATCGGCCCCACGGAGTTTGCTTGGCCAACTCTCTATTTCGCTTATTACCTAAATCGATCCCACCAAGTCTGAGTAATCGGTCAAAACGAGTTTTGGATTTACCCTAACCCTAGCACATCGGTCCCACCGAGTTGATCCAGTCGGTCCCACCAAAAACCCTAACGGTCACTAGATTTGCTGAATCGGCCCGACCGAGTTTATCAATTCGGTCCCACCAAGATTGGCAAGTTGTGTGTAACGGTTAGATTTTGTGTGGAGGCTATATATACCCCTCCACCACCTCTTCATTCATAGAGAGAGCCATCAGAACAAACCTACACTTCCAACCTACTTTTTCTGAGAGAGCCCCACCTACACTTGTGTTGAGGCCAAGATATTCCATTCTTACCATATGAGTCTTGATCTCTAGCCTTCCCCAAGTTGCTTTCCACTCAAATCTTCTTTCCACTAAATCCATATCCTGTGAGAGAGAGTTGAGTGTTGGGGAGACTATCATTTGAAGCACAAGAGCAAGGAGTTCATCATCAACACACCATTTGTTACTTCTTGGAGAGTGGTGTCTCCTAGATTGGCTAGGTGTCACTTGTCACTTGGGAGCCTCCAACAAGATTGTGGAGTTGAACCAAGGAGTTTGTAAGGGTAAGGAGATCACCTACTTCGTGAAGATCTACCTCTAGTGAGGCAAGTCCTTCGTGGGCGACGGCCATGGTGGGATAGATAAGGTTGCTTCTTCGTGGACCCTTTGTGGGTGGAGCCCTCCGTGGACTTGCACAGCCATTACCCTTCGTTGGTTGAAGTCTCCGTCAACGTGGATGTACGATAGCACCACCTATCGGAACCACGTCTCAAAAATCTCCGTGTCTCCAAATTGCGTTTGCACACTCCAATCCCATCCTTTTACATTCTTGCAAGTTGCATGCTTTACTTTCCGCTGCTCATATACTCTTTGCATGCTTGCTTGATATGTATTGTTTGCTAAACTCTTGCCAAAACTCCACTTCAACCTAAAGAAATTAAAAATTGCAACTTTTAGCACTTAGTGTCTAATCAACCCCCTCTAGACACCTCTTCTCGATCCTTTCACAAGCTTAACCAGAAACTTTCTGCTTGAATCCATTGTGACTCAATGTCCAGGGCAGCACGTTCTCTCGCCATCCTAGCGTTCTCAGCGTTTAGCTCATCCTTGGACTGTGCTATCTCAGCTCCTAGTTTCGCGATGTCCACTTTATGTAGTGCTTGAGTCTCTGGTGTTACCTCTACAGCTAACAAGGTTTCCAAAGCATCCAAGAGCTCGGATAAAATTTGAGTGGCGGGCGCCCAGAGCCACTCGCTCCGGCTGTTACTGTGGCCGTTCAGCTGGAAGTCATGGCTGCAATGGTTGATGAATTCTAGATTGGTTGTGTGCCAGCCATAAAGATCGCGACTCACTTTGGCGGCTCATAGGGGTCCAGGATATTGTTGCCATCGGAGTAACCCCCAAGCCCGACATCTTGAAGTTGATACATTGAATCGGTCTCGCCGGTTGAGGACTCATCATCAGAATAGATGGCCGTCTCTCCACCGGACAAAGATCCTTCCTCAAGATCCGCCCCGTGGATGAAACCAACAAAGGCGTGCTTCACGGCGGTTTGAACCTTGGCAGGTCATGCATGTTGAGATGTATTGATGATGTCGGAGCAAGGGTCCAGCGTAGGCTCCGACTCGTCGATCTTGCCGATGAAGACATGGATTCCGCCAAAGGGGAGCCGGTACCCATACTCAATTGAGCCGGCCTCAGGGCCCCAGCCAGCGTCGTCGATGTAGAGTTTGCCGTGGCGGCTCTTGGTCATCCGGCCCACGCCGTATCCCTTGATCCCTAAGAAGCCGCCCTTCAAGAACTCGAAACCATCATGTGCCAGCCCCATGGTGGGCACCAACTATCGTGGATTTGTCACGACAGATGTCCTAGCTGAAGGACTTAGGTGTGGAGCCATCATAGCTAGGTTAGCTTGAATGGGTTGAACGGGACAAAGAACACAAAGAGTTTACCCAGGTTCGGCCCCTGTCAATGAGGTAAAAGTCCGCGTCCTGCTTCTAGTTGTACTGCTTGGGTTTCGATTACAAGGGAGCGAATACGCTTGACCTAGTTCTTGATTGTTTGTTTCTTTAGTTAACCCGCCGCTGGGTCACCCCTTTATATACAGGGTGATGCCCGACGGCTTATAGAGTGTCGGCCAGCTCACATAAACATGGCCGGCTCGGTTTCTAACTAAGCTTGCACTACTGCAGGATGCTGCTAACGTGACACTACGAACAGAGACCCTTCGACGAAACTATGTGCGATGCAATAATCACAAACGGTGGTGTTAAAAAACCGTCAAAAAGGTGCAAAACGTTTGTGATGACGGATGCATCAAAAAACGGTTTGGATTTTAGTTGCGTGTGCGATGCAGGGCATATGGTTCAATTCAATTAACTATTTTCGACGTGGAGGAACAAAAGAAACGGGCAGCCAAATGAAGGTGTGTGCGATATACAACATACGATTCACTCGGATGAACTGTTTGTGATTAGGCAACACAAAAGAAATGGTCAGCCAGATCAAGGTGTGTGTGTGATATACGGCATGCCATTCACTCGGCCTTGTCATCAATGTGTGACCTCTGTGGCAACCGTTCGCTCCCCACTATCCTCTTCTTGTACCATGGAAACCGTCCATCACCTCTTCGCCTTTCCCTCTCGATTTGGAACTGCTGTCGCACGCTCTTCCTCCCTCCATTTTCTTTCACCCTTCCTTCTGCCATTGTTCGATCATCTTCTCCATGTAAGGAACAGGCCAGAAATGACCCTGTTATTCTTGCCCCGATCTAAAAGATGACGTGGTGGAGGAACTCATTGATCGGTGCGATGTCATCACCTTGGCTAGCATGGCAGGTTCGTTTAAGTCCATTCTCGACTCAATAACATCATTGCAAAGAACCGAAGGGTTCAGGAGCAGTTTAATCTCCCCTATCTTCTTCACCATGACGTTGGTCACCGGTGTGGGGACGACGGAAGCGTCTCCTTGTGCAAGTTGATGCTGCTTCACAATGATACATGTGATGTTAATATGCCATTGCTTGAGGGTAAGGCTTGGGCAGGTGCAAATGGAGATTGGGTTGTTTATATTGGGTATAACAGTGAGTGGGAACTTGTGAATGTGTACACTCATCACTGGGTTCCACTTCCAAAAATCATAGACTGCCCTGAGGTTGAGCAAACAAATGCTCTACGTATGTTCAAATACGATCATGGTGACTGTCGTCTATGGAAGATAGCAATTTGTCGAGTTCCCAACCGCTCTTGGGATTACAAGAACTATGGAGTTGTTGCTATCTTCGACAAGCTTGTTGTTGTCCTTACTTCCATGCCCCGATGGATATTGCTCAAAAGTCAATTTTTGTACACATATGAGTACTGTGATGCAATTCAATACGAGGGTCTTGTGTTTGCTGACACCACTCATGGCACTGTTTTTGCATGGAATCCTTATGGTTTCGGTTCATTCGTCTTCCATCATAATTATAATTGTTTCATCCACATGCATGCGGGTTAGCTAGTTTCCCTTTACTAATTAACCTTCTTTTGCTTCCAAGGTCCTGTGAACATTCCACCACCTATACTTGAAAAGTTTTATAACCAAGGGGGAGATGACGATGGTGATGATCACGAGCATGAGGACGAGCAGGACCTATATACTCAGTGGCGCCTAGCAACTTATTCTGATGGATCACCTCTTCTTGTATGTATACAGGGCACTTCTGATGTTACTAATGAAGCAGGTGTTGTCTCCCATGGTCGCACTCTACGGACCAATTCCAACATCCCTTGCAGGGTATTGAGGATGGATACTAGTGTGCTAGCGCCAAGACCTTCTCCCTAGTTCATTATTGATTGTCTTGGAGAAAACTCGCTCTTCCTTGGACAAAACTATCCAATGATGGTGAAAGGTGATCTAGCTGCTATTGACACAATGTTAGTACCATTTATGAGAAGCAATTGTATCTATACCTCAGACTTTGCTTTGGTTCCCTACCCTAGGTGTCACAATATGCGTCATGATATAGGCTGCTTCAACCTAGATGATCAGTCCTGCGTTGGTCTCGAGATTGACAATAGATGGCCCTTCCCAGAGAATCAGTTATGGTTCAAAGCAAGCGTTTCCAATGTTAAGGATTGGTTGAGCTGAAGTTCATTTCATTGCTTTGTTATTTGTTGTGTGAGAAAAACTTTACATTACTATAATGTTTTGTTGGAAATAATATATAATCCAACATGTATCCTCATTGTCGTTGTGTGTTGATGACTTGTTGTATGTAATGAATTGTACATTTGCATGTGCATCCCATCAACTCACGCCTGCTCGCACGGCACATGGTTCGCGTGGCGTCACGTATATTATTTTTCTATTTGGATGATTAATGCTTCCGCTTTATCGCTTAACCGAAGCGTGGCACTTATCCATTGTTGGTCTAACGCTCACAGTTCGAATAAATAATCCATTTGGGATATTGGTTCCCAATTATTAATAATCTCCCATCTGTAATTAGATAAAGATTACATCAAAACTAGTCTCAAATTTGACAAAAAAAGCACAATGCCACTTTGTGTTGGTATCCATATGAACAGTGCTAGTGATTTTTGTTGCAAAAATTAGATAGTGCTAGTGATTTTTAGCTGCATATTTTGACAAATCACAGTGGTACAAAGTTGACAAATGGCAATGTTACTAGATAAACCAATGTCAATCTTTCCAGTTCGACAAATGGCAACATACCCAATATGACAGATGGAAATCTTACCCAATTGTTTCTACGTGGTTGCACATGGGTCATCCAAAACAACCGTTTGCATTGAAGGGATGCACAAATCCTGCACTGCGAATTTTCCCTTGAATTAATGGGGAAGACCATACCTCTCACTTTGCATATGGGTGTTCTATCTAAAAGGTTTGCGATCAAGAGCTGCACAAATCCTGCTTGGCACATTTTCCCTTGGCTTCCTGGGGAAGCTATCCATTTGCTTACGGGTGTTCTAAAAACATCATGTTCGGCATACAAATGTTTGCGATGAGTGTTTTATATTTAAAAACCATTGACGTTATTTTCAAAAGAAAATCGTTTGATAAGTCTGTACATTAAGATAAAAAAACACAAGTTCATTCAAAACATATCTTTCATTAAGTCACACAGCAAATTTATTTTCATATGATCGAGAATTCGAGATACAATATTAAACCCAAAAAAATATTTCCGGCGGTGGCGGAGGCGGCGTGCCGCGCCATCATTGTCGTTGTCGTCCTCCTCGACGCCATTGTTGAAGTCTTTAAGGCAGCACAAAATGTTCTTCACTTGTAAATCAAACATCATGTCATCGCGCGATCGACGGGCGGGGCGCGGGAGGACAACAACTAGCGCCGTAGAGAGGTAGTGGTCGACGGCAGTGTCCCATGCCACTGAGAGGGGGCATGCGCACGGGCACGGGCGCGGCGGGTACAACCAAACGCACGGGGACCGCCACCGTGGTGGGTGGAGGGGCGCGCACGGGCACAGGCGCGATGGGTGCAGCCAAATGCATGGGGACCGGTGCCATGGTGGGTGGAGGGGCGCGCACGGGCACGGGCGCTAGCGCTCGCATGTACACGAGCTCGCGCGGGTCTGCGGAGACCTCACCGACACCCGCGGCTTCCAGCTTTGCGATAGTGCTCGGTGACCAGCCCGTCAATGCTACAGGGATGGTCACTAGCACGGGCGCGGGGATGGGAGCTGGGACGGGAGCGGGGGCAGCAACCACCGTGACCAGCTCGTTCAGGGCCATGTCCATGAGGCCCCATTCCTCCTTATTTTCTATCTCCTCCAGCTCGGAGTCGACTTTACCAAACTTGAAGACTAGTGGCAGATGATCATTCTGCGCCATGGCAGTGGAGGTCTACTAGAGGGAGGGGAATGGGAGGCGAACTATAAGGCCGCCCGTATTAAACAGCGGCTCGGGCGCCATTAATGGAGAGAAAGGCGGGCATCCATGGAAGTCAAAGGTCTCGCTTCCTAGTGAGCCTGCGCAGTGTACAACTCGCATGCTTCCTGGTGAGCCCGCGCATTGGAGGATAGCTTGCACGCCTCTTGGTTAGGCTGGGCACCGGACTCCGCTCGCACAAATCTCGTTCAGTCAAGCATATGTTCGCACGACACCTCATATAGCCAATAAAACGAAGACACGTGGTGTCACGTGAATGGTTAACAGAACGCACACGATTTGAATTATACAAACGTTTGAGATATTAAAGTGGCAACTATTTTTTCAAAATGCCTTTGTTGGTTGTTATTCCAGTGCGCCTTCTCTAAAAATGTACACGAAAAATACCACAGCTTGTCGGGTGCCATTCCATGATAGCATGCCAAGTTTCATGAATTTCAGACGAGTTCCGGATTTACTAAAATTTAAAAACAAAGTATCTCAATGTTTTGCCAACAATCAATGGTGCCCTGGTGTTTGAAATTCATTCCCATTTCTTGCATGGGACCTAAGCATGCACCCAAGGACGCAAATTTGATTTTCAACCAATTTATATGCACTGGAGCATGTGCATGTAGTTCAAATTTGAATTATGCACATAAAATGCCTAGAAAACCCAGTTAATCTATAAAAATGTCCAAATGAACCCGAAAAATTCCAAAATTTAACACAACACTCCTATTGTTCTATGCTGACACTAGAAAATTTTTGAAAGCAATAAGAGGCAGATGATATCGTTTTGTCCCCAAAGGTGGGACGTTCCAACCGAAACCATCAGGCTTATTGTGAGAAGCTCTAGTTTGTGAGAAACTTATACCCAAACCTGCCGCAAATGAGACAAAATTTTTACCACGACATGTTGATGCCGCTCCATGATAGCATACACCAAGTTTCATGAATTTCAAACGAGTTTTGGATTTACTAGAATTTAAAAACCAGGTATCTCGATGTTTCCGACCGAGTGACGGTGGCAGGGTGTTTGACATTCATTTTCATTTCTTGCATGGGACCTAAGCATGCAACCAAGGACACAAATTTGAATTTTCAACCAATTTATATGCATTAGAGCATGCGCATGTAGTTCAAATTTGAATTATGCACATAAATGCATTGAAAACTCAATTAATAAATAAAAATGTCCAAACGAACCCCAAAAAATCCCAAAAATTGACACAACACTCCTATTGTTTTATGTTGACACGATAAATTTTTTGAAAGCAATAAGAGGGAATGGATATCGTTTCGTCCCCAAAGTTGGGACGTTCCCTACCGAAACCGTTAGGCTTGTTGTGAGAAGCTCTGGTTTGTGAGAAGCATATCCCCAAACCTGCCCCAAATGGGACAAAAAATTTAGCACTGTATGTTGATGCCGCTCCATGATAGCATGCAAAGTTTCATGAGTTTCAGACGAGCTTAGGATTGACTAGAATTTAAAAACCAGGTATCTCAATGTTCACTGCCGAGTGACGGCGGCAGGGTGTTTGACATTCATTCCCATTTCTTGCGTGGGACCTAAGCATGCTACCAAGGACACATATTTGAATTTTCAACTAATTTATATGCATTAGAGCATGTGCCTGTAGTTCAAATTTGAATTATGCACATGAATGCGTAGAAAACTCAGTTAATGTATAAAAATGTCCAAGAAAACCCTGAAAAATCCCAAAAATTGACACATCACTCGTGTTGTTCTATGTTGACACGAGAAACATTTTGAAAGTAAGAAGAGGGAACAAATATCGTTTTGCGCCCAAGGTGGCATGTACCCTACTAAAACCATCAGGCTTATTGTGAGAGAAGCTCTGGTTTGCGAGAAGCTTCTACCCACACCTACCCCAAATGGGACAATATTTTTACCACGGCATGTCGTTGCCGTTCCATGATATCATATCAAGTTTCATGAATTTCAGACGAGCTTTTGATTACTAGAATTTTAAAACCATGTATGTGAATGTTAGTGGCCGAGCGACAGTGTCAAGGTGTTTGACATTCGTTCTCATTTCTTGCATGTGACCTAATCTTGCATCCAAGGACAAACATTTGATTTTGCAATCCATTTTTATGGACTGGAGCATGTGCATGTAGTTCAATTTTGAATTATGCACATAAATGCCTAGAAAACTCAATTAATGTATAAAAATGTCCAAACAATCCCCGAAAAAATCCAAAATTTAACACAACACTCCTATTGTTCTATGTTGACACCAGGAAAAAAATTGAAAGGAAGAAGAGGCGACGAATATTGTTTTGTGCAAAAAGGTGACACGTTTGCCTAATGGAACCATGAGGCTTCTTGTGAGAATCTCTGGTTTGTGAGAAGCTTATACCATAACCTGCCCCAAATGGAATAATATTTTCTACCCCAGCATGTTGATGCCATTCCATGATAGCATTGCCAAGGTTCATGAATTTTAGACGGGTTTTGGATTTACTAGAATTACAAAAGCAAGTACCTCAACATTTGCCGGAGAGCCACGGTGCCGTGGTGTTCAAAATTCATCCCCATTTCTTGCATAGGACATAAGGATAAACCCATGGACACATATATGATTTTACAACCCATGTTGGTGCACCGGAGCATGTGCATGTGCTTTAATTTTGAATTGTGCACCTGAAATGGCTATAAAACCAATTTATTGTATAAAATTTCCAAAAGAACCATGAATAATTCCAATTCTTTTACGACACACATATAGTTGCATGTTCACTGCAAATAAAAGGTCTAGCAATTCAAACACCATGCATTGCTGCTGTGACCCGATTATGTAATTCAAATCAAGATGAAAAATCAAGTAGATCCCACGCAGTTTATTATGCAGTACAAAATATCCTAGAGCACAGTCGGTGTATAGTATGCCTATGGCTCATGCGAGAAGGTGCATCGGCTACAGTCGACATCTGGCATGTCAAGCAGACTAGCTGGCGCCCCAAATATCATTTCACTTTCAATCATTACCGGTGAAAGATGGGCACATGGACCCACATTGTGAGGGCAACCTTAGCGGCCCACTCCAGCGAGAGCACGACCGCAGTCGCCATGCGCATGCTAATAAGGTGCATGAGCACGACCGCATTCTGCGACCGGGCGGCCAAGGCAGCCCAAATGGCCTCTGTTGCTTCTCAGGTGGCGGCAAGAACATCTTCCTCGGGGATAGCAACTGGCGAGAGCAGCACAACAGCTATCTGTTCCGCAGCAGCGGCCTTCGCCCCGATGGAGGCCGCCCACGCCCATCTCATGGTGGTCACCACACAAATCGAACGAAGCTTCTCCGACAACGGTTGGTAACCCACGACCGAAGAGTTGGCAATCCCCGAGAGCATTCGAGAAGCCGTTCGTTCCTCCGCCGCATACCCTGCGACGACGGAGCCCGTCCAAGCCCAGATCGCGGCCGCCCACGCCCAGCTCATGGCGGTCTTTTCCAAAGAGATGGCGGACGCGGATGGCGAGATGCTTGCCAAGTATGGTGCGATGGATGCCATGGAGCACCTTCCCCAGGAGACCGTCGGGCGTGAGCTGGACATGGAGGAGGCAACGGAGATCGATGAGCACTAGCCGTAGTAGTACTCTTTGTTTTGTTTAATTAAGAGTGCCGGTCTTTACTTTCTTAGAGTAATATTTAGGCCAGCTAGCTATGTTTAATTGCTGAACTTGCTCGATTAAGAAGTGTGGGTGTGCTGTGTACCCAAATTATGCAATGACGTGGATGACCACTGTAACGAGGGAAATTGGAACCAGATTTTTTGACGTTCAAACTCATCATACACGGGTTAAGCTATCTGAATCGTTTGTGATGTTCACATATCGTACATAGTTCTGAATAAGGGATCGTGTCTGATGATACTTTGCGTGCTAGTTTTCTCGCTGAACCGATTCAAATTTTTTTGGCTTCCATGGAAATAACTACCTCCCCGCCACCTCCCCCTTAACAAAAGCCACATTTCCCCTATTTACGCCTTCCTTTCCAAGTTGAAACCTTCACTCCTTGCTTGCAGCGCCGCCCCCTCGCCGGCGACCCTCCTTCATGCTACTCGGACTCGTCTTTCCAGGCAGGTAATCCACACCAGACCCCTATCCTTCTCCTTCCACATCCCACTTGCCCTGACCGCCGGTGCGCACCTTCCACCCAAATCACTGACCCCTCCACCAAATACGCGATGCCCTAAGCCATGGTGCATGTAGTATAGCCGGGAGCTCAAGGAGCATTCGGCAGCGGAGAAGCAAATCACGGCCGCACACAAGGATGAGGTCATGATGGCTGCCATTCGTGCCGACCCCCAAATCTTGGAGGAGCACCTTGCCGTCGAGGCCACCGTCGATGCCTCACGCGCCGACGCCATGATGCGATTGGCTACTTTAAACGATAGTTCATGGTGTTTTCTCGAGGCCAACCTCCGTGCCTTCGACGAAGACTACGAGGTGTTTTCTCAGCGTGCACGTGCTTACCTCAACTCGAGAGCTGGCAGGTTGGTGCCCGGAGCGGCTCAGGCAACTCACCACTATGACGAGGGCACCCATGATGCGGAGGCCTCGCCCTCTTCCATGTCCCAGGAGCCAATTGTCATTGATATATCCGACAATGAGGAGTAGCTTTCCTTATTAGCTCACTATAAGGACACATGTTTAGTTTGCTAGCTACTACCTTTCCTTAACAAATTCTAGTGAATTGCGATATCTACTTTTACCATGCAATCTGTTGCTCTAGTGTATATGTTCTATAGGTCATGCAATGTGGTGCTAACTCATTAACTATTTGGTTAATTAGTTGTCGTGTTCAGTTAACTGTTTGGTTAAATTCTGCAAATGTGATGTTCAATTCTTCGTGGTGCAACTTTGTATTGTCTTCCATGTTAGAAATAAATCAAATTTTTCTTTACAAAATACATGAGAAACAAATATAATTGCTATATTTCCAAGTTGTCAAGCATGCTTGGTTTGGTTAAACATTTCATCTTCTAGTATGTTATACATTGTGCAATGTGGTGCTCAGTTAACATTTGGTTCATTTGTTGTGGTGTTTAGTTAACTGTTTGGTTCAATTCT
Organism: Triticum urartu; assembly: GCF_003073215.2. Classification (NCBI taxonomy): domain Eukaryota; kingdom Viridiplantae; phylum Streptophyta; class Magnoliopsida; order Poales; family Poaceae; genus Triticum; species Triticum urartu. The sequence goes on along the minus strand of NC_053025.1, from coordinate 373,472,508 downwards.
GCAATGCGATGTTCAATTGTTATGGGTGCATTCTGTTATTGTATACCATGTGAGGAATAAATCGAATTTGGCTACACTTAATACATGAGAGACATATACAAGTGCTATATTTCCTAGTTCTTAATCATGCTTGGTTTGGATAAATGGGTTTTCCATGTGGCTTGAATTAAGATGAATATGCAATGTGCTTATTTTTATCAACATATTTTACTAATAGCCTGCGAACCCTTACTTAACCTGATGACTAACTACCTTATATGTGTTGCAGGGAAACAATGGGAAGCACCGAGGTTTACAATCGAGGTTAGCATGTGCATGGTCCGTTATCTAATAGCACATTATTGTGCAATTGTACGAACCATTCTAATATTTAGGTTTTTAACAATTTGGTCTTGCACATGTAGGTCCTGCTGTTAGAGGTTTTGACCCACTGTTCGACCCTTTTTGCATATGGGGAAATGAGTTTTCCATGAATATCAATCAAGTGAAGAAACTCAGAAAGATTGTTAGGATAAAGAAATTAGCGACAAAAACAACAAGATCTTTGTCAGCACAATGAAGAAGACATCAGTTCACTGAAAGATGGTGCTAACTATTATACCTTGCCTTTTTTATTCCTTTGCCCCATTTCCAATATAGAGAAGATATTTATGCACATCCTTGTTTTCAGGCCTTTCCAAAGTAGTTCACTTATTCTTACCTCTCAAAACACCTCTATGGTCAGGAGGCAAGGAAGGTTTTTATACAACACCCACGGTTCAATATTGAAGTGTTCCTGAAGAGGATGAAGGACAGACAGTCAATCATCCACATGCACTAGCCTAAAGTTCCAAAGACCTTCAACATGAATGAAGGCTCAATATTCGCCTTCCGCTTGAGCAATTTTCCAGATGAGATGCATCTATATATGTACCATCTATGATGCTAATTTCGAAAGGTTCTACATGTTGCATGTGAAACTTGGTGCTGGTGCAGTTTTGTAATGGGGTAGCTGAGTGCAGAAGCTATATCATGTTGTACTCTAATGTATTTCAATTATGAAATCCTGCTTCCTTAATATGGAAAGAAATCTATTATGTGCTTAATATGAATGTCAATTAGATTAGTAAATGGATTATTAATAATAGGGCAATTAGCCTGCTAATGGTGAATTAGCGTACTAATTGGGTTTTGCTATTGCAAACGGTTAGTGAGAAAATACCGTGGGCGATGACCTTAGGCAGTGCACATAGTTTCTAGGAATAAACCGTGTTGGATCAATGAACAATCAGATACGACCTTCTGTTGAAAACTGTTTGCGTTAGGCCACCTTGCGCAAACGTTTACCACATAAAAACTGTGTGTGATGGACAGCCTTTGCCACACATTTTCTTATACTCACTGTGTGTGATACATTCAATAACGCAAATGATAAAATTTTTAATATCGTTGCCAGTGCAACAAACCCTGGGTCTGTTGCCCAGACTGTGCACAGGCACAAGAGCAAGGTTGATGCGCCAACCCAAGCCAAGATACAAGAAACCAAGAGATTTGAGGAGCCAGCATGCAGCTCAGAGAGATTAAGGCCAAGCTAGAATAGCAGGGCATTGCCAAGAGAAGGCCTTCTTTGCCGGGCAGGCGATCTCGGCAAGGGGCGAGGCCACCCCCAGAAGCAGACGACCAAGACACCCTGGCAGAACCTGCCGGGGCTCACAGAAGCAAAACCGCCTCACCAACCACTCAAGCACGACCCACGTCATTGATCAGTGTGGTGTCAAGCCACGAGGTGATTAAGTGGAAGCCATTCGCCACATGGCAGCTATTTCCTACAGAAGAAACCCACAGATGACACTGATAACCCACAAGTATAGGGGATCGCAACAGTTTTCGAGGGTAGAGTATTCAACCCAAATTTATTGATTCGACACAAGGGGAGCCAAAGAATATTCTCAAGTATTAGCAGCTGAGTTGTCAATTCAACCACACCTGGAAACTTAATATCTGCAGCAAAGTGTTTAGTAGCAAAGTAATATGATAGTAGTGGTAATGGTAGCAGAAGGTAACAATAGCAAAAGTAATGTTTTTGATATTTTATAGTGATGATGACAATAGCAAAGGAAAAGTAAATAAGAGAAGAACAATATATGGAAAGCTCGTAGGCAATGGATCGGTGATAGAGAATTATGCCGGATGCGGTTCATCATGTAATAGTCATAACCTAGGGTGACATAGAACTAGCTCCAGTTCATCAATGTAATGTAGGCATGTATTCCGAATATAGTCATACGTGCTTGTGGAAAAGAACTTGCATTACATCTTTTGTCCTAGCCTCCCGTGGCAGCGGAGTCCTACCGGAAACTAAGGGATATTAAGGCCTCCTTTTAATAGAGTACCGGACCAAAGCATTAACACATAGTGAATACATGAACTCCTCAAACGACGGTCATCACCAGGAGTAGTCCCGATTATTGTCACTTCGGGGTTGCTGGATCATAACACATAGTAGGTGACTATAGACTTGCAAGATAGGATCAAGAACTATCATATATTGATGAAAACATAATAGGTTCAGATCTGAAATCATGGCACTCGGGCCCTGGTGACAAGCATTAAGCATAGCAAAGTCATAGCAACATCCATATCAGAACATAGTGGATACTAGGGATCAAACCCTAACAAAACTAACTCAATTACATGATAAATCTGATCCAACCCATCACCGTCCAGCAAGCCTACGATGGAATTACTCACGCACGGTGGTGAGCATCATGAAATTGGTGATGGAGGATGGTTGATGACGACGACGATGAAGGATTCCCCTCTCCAGAGCCCCGAACGGACTCCAGATCAGCCCTCCCGAGAGGTTTTAGGGCTTGGCGGCGGCTCCGTATCGTAAAACGCGATGAATCCTTCTCTCTGATTTTTTTTCTCCCCGAAAGCAAATATATAGAGTCGGGGTTGAGGTCGGAGGAGCTCTAGGGGGCCCATGAGGTAGGGGGGCGCGCCCAGGGGGTCAGGTGCACCCCCACCCTCGTGGCTAGGGTGTGGGCCCCTGGTCTTCATCTTTTGCAAGGATTTTTTATTATTTCCAAAAAGACGTTCCGTGAAGTTTCAGGTCATTCTGAGAACTTTTGTTTCTGCACATAAATAACATCATGGCAATTCTGCTGAAAACAACGTCAGTCCGGGTTAGTTTCATTCAAATCATGCAAGTTAGAGTCCAAAACAAGGGCAAAAGTGTTTGGAAAAGTAGATACAACGGAGACGTATCAACTCCCCCAAGCTTAAACCTTTTCTTCTCCTCAAGCAATTCAGTTGATAAACTGAAAGTGATAAAGAAAAACTTTTACAAACTCTGTTTTCTCTTGTTGTTGTCAATATGTAAAGCCAGCATTCAAGTTTTCAGCAAAGATTATAAACTAACCATATTCACAATAACACATAGGTCTCATGTTTACTCATATCAATGGCATAATCAACTAGCGAGCAATAATAATAAATCTCGGATGACAACACTTTCTCAAAACAATCATAATATGATATAACAAGATGGTATCTCGCTAGCCCTTTCTGAGACCGCAAAACATAAACGCAGAGCACCTTTAAAGATCAAGGACTGATTAGACATTGTAATTCATGGTAAAAGAGATCTAGTCAAGTCATACTCAATGTAAACTAGCATTAATGAATGCAAATGATAGTGGTGCTCTCCAACTGGTGCTTTTTAATAAGAGGATGATGACTCAACATGAAAGAAAATAGATAGGCCCTTCGCAGATGGAAGCAGGGATTTGTAGAGGTGCCAGGGCTCGGTTTTGAAATAGAGATGAATAATATTTTGAGCGGTATACTTTCATTGTCAACATAACAACCAAGAGATGGTGATATCTTCCATGCTACACACATTATAGGCGGTTCCCAAACAGAATGGTGAAGTTTATACTCCCCCTCCACCAACAAGCATCAATCCATGGCTTGCTCGAAACAACGAGTGCCTCCAACTAACAAGAGTCCTAGGGGGAGTTTTGTTTGCAATTATTTTGATTTGATTTGCACAAAGCATGGGACTGGGCATCCCGGTGACCAGCCATTTTCTCGTGAGTGAGGAGCGGAGTCCACTCCTCTTGAGAATAACCCGCCTAACATGGAAGATACGGACAACCCTAGTTGATACATGAGCTATTCGAGCATCCAAAATAGGATATTTATTTGAAGGTTTAGAGTTTGGCACATACAAATTTACATGGAACGGCGGGTAGATACCGTAAATAGGTAGGTATGGTGGACTCATATGGAACAACTTTGGGGTTTATGGAGTTGGATGCACAAGCAGTATTCCCGCTTAGTACAAGTGAAGGCTAGCAAAAGACTGGGAATCGACCAGCTAGAGAGCGACAATAGTCATGAACATGCATTAAAATTAATCAACACCAAATGCAAGCATGAGTAGGATATAATGCACCATGAACATAAATATCATAGAGGTTATATTGATTTTGTTTCAATTACATGCGTGAACATGTGCCAAGTCAAGCCAGTCGAATCATTAAAAAGAGGATACCACCCTATCATACCACATCACAACCATTTTAATAGCATGTTGGCACGCAAGGTAAACCATTATAAGCTCCTAGCTAATTAAGCATGGCATAAGAAACTACGATCTCTAGTTGTCATTGCAAACATGTTTATTCATAATAGGCTAAATCAGGAACGATGAACTAATCATATTTACAAAAACAAGAGAGGTCGAGTTCATACCAGCTTTTCTCATCTCAGTCAGTCCATCATATATTGTCATAATTGCCTTTCACTTGCACGACCGAATGATGTGAATAATAATAATAATAATAATAATAATAATAATAATAATAATAATAGTGCAGGTGCATTGGACTAAGCTGGAATCTGCAAGCATTCAATAAACAGGAGAAGACGAGGCAATATGTGCTCTTCTGTCAGATCAACAATAATGCATATAAGAGCCACTTCAACAATTTAATCATGGTCTTCTCCTATCAACCCCAAAAGAAAAGAAAAGAAATAAAACTATATACACGGGAAAGCTCCCAATAAGCAAAAGAAGAACAAGAAATCTTTTTGGGTTTTCTTTTTAATTACTACTACAAGCATGGAAATTAAAACTAGCTAAAAGCTACAACTATTTTTTTATTTTTCTTAAGGTTTATTAAACACACAAGAAGAAAGCTTAAAAAGGAAATAAACTAGTATGGATGATACAATGAAAAAGTATGAGCACCGACATCTAGCAATGAGTGTGTGAATATGAATGCAATGTCGGTGGGAAATACATACCCCCTAGCTTAGGCTTTTGGCCTAAGTTGGTTTATGGCCACGGTTGGCCTGGCGGATATCCATAATAATAGTTGGGGTCGTACTGCGATGCAGCGACTATTGCCTCCTGAGCTGCAGCGTGCCGACGAGCTACCTCCGCCCTCCTCTCGTACTCATCTGCCTCCTCTCTGGTAATAACATATCTTCCTTTTGCCTGATAATCAAAGAAGGCAGGAGCAGGAAGGGTAATACGGACAGCACGACGTCTGTCAAAGATTAAGCGATACTGGAGAGGTGATTCATTCCTCTCAACAAACTGGTGGTGGACCATAGCATTAAAGTCTAGGTAAGCAGGAGGCAATTCAATATCATCATTATGTATGGTTATACCAAGAAAATCAGCTAAGCGGGTTGCATAAATTCCACCAAAGAAATCTCCATTAAATCTATTATTATGCAACCTACGTGCAACAATGGCTCCCAAATTATAAGATTTGTCTCCTAACACAGCACTCCTAAGAATACTGAGGTCAGGGACACACATATGACATGCTTCATCTTTACCATTTATACACCTACCTGTGAAGAGAGCAAAATAATGTATAGCAGGTGAGGGAGTCCTAGATTAGGGGGTCTCCGGACTGTTGGACTATGAAGATACGAGATTGAAGACTTCGTCCCGTGTCCAGATGGGACTCTACTTGGCGTGGAAGGCAAGCTAGGCAATACGGATATGTATATCTCCTCCTTTGTAACCGACCTTGTGTAACCCTAGCCCCCTCCGGTGCCTATATAAACCGGAGGGTTTTAGTCCGTAGGACAACATACAATCATACCATAGGCTAGCTTTTAGGGTTTAGCCTCTCTAATCTCGTGGTAGATCGACTCTTGTAATACTCATATCATCAAGAACAATCAAGCAGGATGTAGGGTATTACCTCCATCAAGAGGGCCCGAACCTGGGTAAACATCATGCCCCCTGCCTCCTGTTACCATCCGCCTTAGACGCATAGTTCGGGACCCCCTACCCGAGATCCGCCGGTTTTGACATTGACATTGGTGCTTTCATTGAGAGTTCCACTGTGTCGTCACCATAAGGCTTGATGGCTTCTTCGATCATCACTAGCGATGCGGTCCAGGGTGAGGCTTTCCTCCCCGGACGGATCTTCATATTTGGCGGCTTTGCACTGCGGGCCAATTCGCTTGGCCTTCTGGAGCAGATTGAGAGCTACGCCCCTGGCCATCAGTTCAGATTCGGAAACTTGAACTACATGGCCGACATCCGCAGAGACTTGATCTTCGACGGATTCGGGCCCATGTCGGACGCACCGTACAGTCGTGACGAGCATGACGTAACTCTGCCGTCGGACAATGTTCGGGAGATCGCATCCGCAACTACTCCATCCATCAATCCGGAGCAAATCGCGGCATCCGAGAGCGGAGGGATCGACCCCGCCATGGAGGCCGCACTCTTAGTGGTGTTAGAGCCGGATACTGACTTCACTCCTTACGAGAGCCGTGTCGCCGAACCACTGGATTCATCTTCGGCCATGGACTCCGAGCTGCTCATATCCATGCCCGTCGAATCCGACTGGGCGCCGATCATGGAGTTCACCTCCGTGGATATCTTTCAGCACTCACCTTTCGGAGATGTGCTAAATTCATTAAGGTATCTCTCCTTGTCAGGAGAACCTTGGCCGAACTATGTCCGGCCAGAATGGGATGCGGACGACGAAGAAATTCGCTGTCCACTCACCACCCACTTAGTAGCCACTGTCGACGACTTAACCGACATGCTCGACTTCAGCTCCGAAGACTTCGACGCTATGGACGACGAAGTCGGAGACGAACAGGATCCACCACCCTCGGGGCACTGGACCGCCACCTCATGATATGATATATACATGGTGGACACTCCCAAAGATGCCAATGGCGACGAGACAGTGGAGGATGACCCCTCCAAGAAGCAACCCAAGCGCCGACGTCAGCGGCGCCGCTCTAAGTCCCGCCATAGCAAGAGCAGTGATACCGGCACAGGAGATAATAACACTCCGGATAGCGCCAAAGACAACAACAATCCCCTCCAGCACGATGCAGAGCTAAAGGACGAACAACCTAGCCCTCCAGAGCAGGCAGGAGATGGAGAACCGGAGGAGGACAATTACATGCCTCTCTCCGAAGACGAGGCGAGCCTCGGCGACGACGAGTTTATCGTGCCTGAGGACCCCGTCGAGCAAGAGTGCTTCAAGCGCCGACTTATGGCCACGGAAAATAGCCTAAAGAAGAAACAGCAACAGCTTCAAGCTGATCGAGACTTTCTAGCAGACAGGTGGACCGAAGTCCTTGCGGCCAAGGAGCATGAACTCGAGCGCCCGTCCAAGAGTTACCCAAAATGCAGGTTACTACCTCACCTCGCGGAGGAAGCATTGAAACCTCATTCACCAGTGTACAATGCGGCTGACCGGCCACTACGCGGCCGAGCCAGGGAGGCGTTTCAGCCTAAAGATCATACCGCACCCCGTCGCCACTCAGTCAAAAATACTAAGGCCCGGGGCAACACAGAGGACCTGCGAGACATCTTGGATAGTAACGCAAAAATCCCAAGGTCAATATATGGGACACGGGCACGTGCGCCACACGGGACGATGATCGTCGCGTCGGATACACCAAGAGTAAATCCGGCCGGGCCGAATACAGCAGACAAGACTGATACGAACTACGTCGGGATATAGCCCGGCACAGAGGTGCCGCACACCCCCTATGCTTCACTGATGAAGTTATGAATCATGAATTCCCGGAGGGTTTCAAACCCGTAAATATTGAATCATACGATGGTACAACAGATCCCGCTGTATGGATTGAAGGTTTCCTCCTTCACATCCACATGGCTCGCGGTGATGATCCACATGCCATCAAGTACCTACCACTAAAACTCAAAGGACCAGCTCGGCATTGGCTGAATAGCTTTCCAGCAGATTCCGTTGGCAGTTGGGAGGATCTGGAAGATGCATTTCTTGACAACTTCCAGGGCACTTATGTGCGGCCACGGGATGCTGATGACTTGAGCCACATAACCTAGCAGCCAAGGGAATCGGCCAGACAATTCTGGATACGGTTCCTGACTAAGAAAAATCAAATTGTAGACTGTCTGGATGTAGAGGCCCTAGCAGCATTCAAGCATAACATCCGCGACGAGTGGCTCGCCCGCCACCTCGGCCAGGAAAAGCTGAAATCTATGGCAGCCCTCACGACACTCATGACCCGCTTTTGTGCGGGCAAGGACAACTAGCTAGCTCGCAGCAACAACACATCGAGGAATCCGGATACCTCGGATACCAAAGATGCTAACGGTAGGCAGCGTCGTAATAGACCAAAGCGCCGCAGTAACGGCGATAACATCGAAGATACGGCAGTTAATGCTGGATTCAGAGGCTCTAGATCCGGTCAGTGGAAAAATCCATTTAAAAGAAATACTCCGTCTCCGTCCAGTCTGGATCACATACTGGATCGCTCGTGTCAAATCCACGGCACCCCCGACAAGCCAGCCAATCACACCAACAGAGAATGTTGGGTGTTCAAGCAGGCCGGCAAGTTAAATGCCGAGAATAAGGACAAGGGGCCGCACAACGATGACGAGGAGGAGCCCCGGCCGCCGAACACAGGAGGACAGAAGGGGTTTCCCCCACAAGTGAAGACGTTGAACATGATATACGCAACCCACATTCCCAAGAGGGAGCGGAAGCATGCACTAAGGGATGTCTACGTGATGGAGACCGTCGCCCCAAAGTTCAACCCATGGTCTGCCTGTCCGATCACCTTTGATCGCAGGGACTACCCCACTAGCATCCGTCATGGCGGATCCGCCGCACTGGTCCTAGACCCCATCATTGACGGATTTCACCTCAGTCGAGTCCTTATGGATGGCGGCAGCAGCCTGAACCTGCTTTGTTAGGATACAGTGCGAAAAATGGGTATCGATCCCTCGAGAATCAAACCCAGCAAAACCACCTTTAAAGGCGTCATCCCAGGTGTATAGGCCCATTGCATAGGCTCAATCACACTGGAAGTGGTCTTCGGATCACCAGATAACTTCCGAAGCGAAGAGTTAATCTTCGACATCGTCCCGTTTCGCAGTGGTTATCATGCACTGCTCGGACGTACAGCATTTGCAAAATTCAATGAAGTGCCGCATTATGCATACCTCATGCTCAAGATGCCAGGACCTCGCAGGGTTATAACAGTAAATGGAAACACAGAATGCTCACTCCGTACGGAAGAGCACAGTGCGGCCCTTGCAGCAGAGGCACAAAGCAGCCTGTTCAGGCAGACCACTCATTCAGTGTCACAGCCCCCGGACACCTTCAAGCGAGTCCGGAACATGCTGCAACAGGATCACCTGGCACAATCAGAGCTCTCCTAGCAATCCGGCCCCCGTCCTAGTCCAATTGAAGCAACGAAATCCGCGCCGCGCGTACATAACTACGCATTGAAAATACCATGGACATAGGCGGGGCACAATCAGGACACGCCCGCATTGTGGCTTAACCACACCAGGGGCTTTACACCTGTGACATTCCTTTTCTCTTTCAGGGCCTAACTCTTCGGAAGCCCTTTCTAGCAGTACGATTGCCGGACACATTCCGGAAGCAACAACCAAGGCGGCAAGAAGCTAAGATGAACACGGGATCCGCCAGGTGGTCTCTAGTAATACTTGATATACCTATTTTTCACTATTTATGCATAGCTTGCCTAGGGATAGGACATTTCGAATTGTCCTACTTATGCTTATTGCACTACTTGTACCAGTATGCTTCGACGTATTATTCACATAACAATGCATATCATTAATCTGTCATTGCATTATTTAAGTTTTTCTCTTTTCTCTTATACGTCCATTTACGACAATCCGCATGCGCATGTTCGGGTACAGTCAGTACGCCAGGGGCTCTCGTTTACCCCACAATATGGCGCACGAAGTCTGAACACTTTCGACAGTGCGGCACCCCAAACTTATAGCATTATATGCATCAGCTCCGAATCATGTCTTTTTTCAAATGTTGGGTCGCCCGGCTCCCATGCTTTGGTACCTTACGTTCCGCTATATCGGCTAAGGTAGCGGTGGGAGAACTACTGCGATTGTGTCCCGGTTCTTCCGGACGAGCACCTCAGTAGAGAACGCCAAAAACTGACTGTCATGATAAAGCGAGAGACTGGTCGCTGTTTGAGAGGTCTCAAGTCCATAAAGACTTTTTCCGCTTCGAGCGAGGAGTCGGCCTTGTCTGGCTTAGGCATGTATAGCGCCCCAAATTCGGCCCTCCGAATACCAGGGGCTTCGCCAAATATTTAAAATTATAGACTTCTATGGCTAAGTGAGAGTGATAAAGCATTATAGTCCGATTGCCTGGTTCGTTGCGCTGAACACCTCCCTTGAAGCACCCAAAATTCGGGTAAAGAGTGTTCAGATTTACCCCGAACACCCCAGTACTAGTTACATGGGGGTAGAAGCCGACGACTGGCCAACTCTCAGATTTTATAAAAATGGCCGCACAGAAGGTAATATTTTAAATTAAGAAAGCGTCGCATGGCGCAAAAGAACTCATTTCATATTACAGGATCACATGGGCATGTTCATTCAAAAATTACATCATTGGCACACTCATCTGCCACTAAGCAGGAACCCTTCAGGACGCTCTGATAGTAATTCTCGAGGCAGCGATGCTTCTTGCCCTTCGGCGACCCCTCCTTCACCAGCTTCACGGCGTCCAGCTTCGCCCAGTGCACCTTCGCCCGGGAAAAAGCCCTGCGTGCACCTTCGATGCAGACAGACCGCTTGATGACTTCAATCCATGGGCAGGCTTCCACAAGCCGCCTCACCAGACCGAAGTAGCTGCCAGATAGGGGCTCGCCAGGCCACATCCGAACTATAAGGCCCCTCATGGCCCGTTCGGCTGCCTTGTGAAGTTCGACCAACTGCTTCAGCTGGTCGCTCAAGGACACGGGGTGTTCGGTCCCAGTATACCGAGACCAGAACAACTTCTCCGCTGAGCTCCCTTCCTCGGCCCGGTAAAACTCCGCGACATCTAATGCACTGCGGGGAAGATCTGCAAACGCTCCTGGAGAGCACCGAACTCGGGTAAGAAAATGGAAAGTCTCCTTCACATGCTTGCTTTGCATATTGAATGCCTTACCCGCTACTATCTTCTTCGCCGCGTCAATCTCTTGGAGGGCCTTGTGGGCTTCAGCCTTGGCGCTCCGGACGCTTTCAAGCGCCTGCACAAGCTCGGACTCTCGTGTCTTGGAGTCAAGCTCCAAGGACTCGTGCTTTTTGGCGTGAGCCTCGAGCTCTTGCTGCACCTCGCCTACTCGGGCTTCTTGTTTCTCCCGTTCAAAGCGTTCTTTGGCCGCTTTGTCTTCGGCCTCGGGCACCGCCTTCCTCAGGGTCTCCACCTCGGTCGTGGCCCCTGACAAATTCATGATGATCCTATTACTTTACACCCGAACTTATTTTTAACTATATAGACGGGGGTATATCTTACCTTTTCTCTCTTCGAGCTGCCCCTTGGTGAGGTTGCTCGTCCTCGGACCGCTTTAGGGCCTGCTTCAGCGCAGAGACCTCCGCAGTACGTGCGGCAGCGGCCAGCAGTGAAGGCTGCACATACACATAGCCATACTCTAATTAGACTCCTAATTTATCATTTGATCCTCTATTCGGCTTTTCTTCACGAACGCCGAATAGAGCATCAGGGGCTACTATCTATGCGGTAATATTTTCTTATATTTTGAAACCTTACCTCAAAGCCTGTTAGGAGGCTGGCGCAAGCTTCGGTCAGTCCGTTTTTGGTGGACTGAACCTTCTCGACCACCGCACTCATGATAGTGCGGTGCTCTTCTGCGATGGAAGCGCTGCGAAGCGCTTCCAGCAGGGTGTCCGGTGCCTCTGGTTGGACAGAGGACACCGACACGGATGGTTGGCCCCCCTTAATGGGGGACCGCCTGCCGGAGTCCGGAACCATCGAAGGTTCCGGGGCAGTGTCCGGCTGGGGCCCGAACTAGAAGCCCATAGGAGCCTCGCACCCATGGTACCCAGGGTCCAGCAGGTTGCTGTGAGGCGCCCCCAGGATCACCTCCCCTTGGGTTGGTGCCTTTTGAGACGACACCTCGGTGTTGTCCATAGGGCGAGGGGTGGAAGCCATCGGAGGAGAACCGTTGTTCATATCCGACGAGTCCAAAGAGCCGCTCGACGAGGGTACGTCGAGGTGAGCTCGGGACAGACTGCATAATCATGTTCAGCATGAGGAAAGGCAGTACAATAAAACATACCATGAAGCACTATGGTATCCGGACACTTATAACTTCGCCAGGGGCTTGTCCCTGGGTAGACACTCGTCACTGCTGTCGGCGGCCGTCGTGCAATAGTCCGGAGGGAGGGTCTTTCCCTTCTTGGACCCTTCAGCCTCCCCGGATGGGTCGGCCTTCCTTTTCTTGTCTCTCCCGGCTGGGGGGAGCTTTTCTCCTCCTCCTCGTTTCCGTGGGAGGAGTGCGCGTCGGAGTCATTGGACGATGAGCCCGATGTAACCTTGCGCCGGACACCCTTTCGGGTCCCCGTGGCCTTCTTCTTGGCCTTCTTTTTCGGCACCTCGTAAGGTGCCGGAGTCAGCATCTTCGTTAGAAGAGCGTCTGCACGATCTTCGGGCAGGGGGGCTCGGCAATCAAGCTACTCCGCTGTCTCTATACAGTCCTGTTAATGACATGAAAGCTTAGATCCAGCACATAACTAAACCAGGGAGAATAAATACCCTGAGAGATATAAAAGCCTACCGGATGGGCGCGGCGCTTTGCGCTGAGTCCGTGGTCCTCGGTAAGGGAGGGAGGCATCTCGGCGCCCTTGAACAGCACCCTCCAGACGTCCTCGTGCGTCGTGTCGTAGAGCACTCGCAGCGTCTGGTGCTTGGCCGAGTCGAACTCCCACAAAACAAGTGCCCATCGTTGGCATGGAAGGATCCGGCGAAAGAGCATAACCTGGACCACGTTGACGAGCTTGATTTTCTTGTTCGTCATGTTCTGGATGCAGGTCTGGAGTCCGGTCAGCTCTACCGCGGAACCCCAGGACAGGCCCTTCTTTTTCTAGGAGGTGAGCCGTGTGGGGATTCCAGATTGAAATTTGGGGGCCGCCACCCAGTTGGAGTCGCGCGGCTCGGTGATGTAGAACCACCCCGATTGCCACCCCTTTATGGTATCTACGTAGGTGCCCTCGAGCCAGGTGACATTAGGCATCTTGCCCACCATGGCGCCTCCGCACTCTGCTTGCTGGCCACCCACCACCTTCGGTTTGACGTTGAAGGTTTTCAGCCATAGGCCGAAGTGGGGGCTGATGCGGAGGAAGGCCTCGCACACGACGATAAACAGCAAGATGTTGAGGATGAAATTGGGGGCCAGATCATGAAAATCCAGCCCGTAGTAGAACAACAGCCCACAGACAAATGAGTGGAGAGGAAATCCCAGTCCGCGGACGAAATGGGTAAGAAAAACTACCCTCTCATGGGGTTCGGGCATGGGGACGATCTGCCCCGCATTTGGCAGCTGGTGCGCGATATCCGCGGCCAAGTATCCGGCTTCCCGTAACTTTTTGATGTTCTCCTCCGTGACGGAGGAGACCATCCACTTGCCTCCTGCTTCGGACATGATTGGAGTGGTTCGAGAAGAAGAATGCGTGCTTGGGTGCTAGAGCTCGAGTGTGCGGGAATGGGTAAGCGAGAAGGAAGAAGGCGTGGGTGAAAAAGTAAATCTTTCTCCCTTTATAAGGGCGGAGGAGGTGATGAGTCTCCCCACTTGCCTGGCAAAAACTTCTTATTCCCCAGGCGCCGTAATTGATGGCGTGGTTGGGTTACCCACGCCCATATTGATGAGAATCCTGTGATAAGGGGAACACGATCTCTGCTTTGACAAGACGTATCAAGAAAACCGCCTCGCGATATGTGCGGAGCTGGTTGAGAAAAGCGGTTCGAATAATAACCGGGCCATGTTGTGATGTCATGCTGTCAAAACGTGTCAGCATATTAGATTTGTGGAAATATTGTTCTCTCTACGGTGGTATGTGGAACTTATTTTGCAGGGTCAGACACTATCCTCATATTCAAACTCTTCCATGGTGTATTCAGAGGAGGAACCCGCCTTGCAATGCCGAAGACAATACTGCGCGCCGGACTCATCGTCATTGAAGCTTGGTTCATGGGCTACTAAGGGAGTCCTGGATTAGGGGGTCTCCGGACAGCCGGACTATATCCTTTGGCCGGACTGTTGGACTATGAAGATACGAGATTGAAGACTTTGTCCCGTATCTGGATGGGACTCTACTTGGCATGGAAGGCAAGCTAGGTGATACGGATATGTATATCTCCTCCTTTGTAACCGACCTTGTGTAACCCTAGCCCCCTCCGGTGCCTATATAAACCGGAGGGTTTTAGTCTATAGGACAACATACAATCATACCATAGGCTAGCTTTTAGGGTTTAGCCTCTCTGATCTCGTGGTAGATCGACTCTTGTAATACTCATATCATCAAGAACAATCAAGCAGGACGTAGGGTATTACCTCCATCAAGAGGGCCCGAACCTGGGTAAACATCGTGCCCCCTACCTCCTGTTACCATCTGCCTTAGACGCATAGTTCGGTACCCCCTACCCGAGATCCACCGGTTTTGACGCCGACAGTAGGAAAATGAATGCTCCCTATGGTAGCTTGTGTTATATCTCTAGATTCCCCCACAGTTATACTAGCAAGAAAATCTCTAAATTCAGATTTGCGGGGTTCACTAGCACTACCCCATTGGGGAAGTTTGCAAGCATTGGTAAAATCCTCTAAGTCCATAGTATAAGATTTTTCATAAAGATCAAATAGGACAGTTGGAGAATTACGTGAAGATGAAAATTCAAACCTCCTCACAAAGGAACTAGTGAGATAGTGGTACTGACGACATTTTTCTTCCTCGAAGCTCACAAGAACAACGTTATGAAAATATGCGCTAAATTATTCCTTAATCCCCGCTTGATCCATGAAGTCCTCTGAAGGCCATTCACAAGGCCGCAATGGAGCATCCCTTGGTGGATCATCATCAGCATCACACATTGCAAGCCTGGTTCCTTATTTCCTTGAAGAACCACATTGGTACATTTTCCTAAGCATATTTGTCCCTCTGAAAAATTTCTGAAATTTTTAGTAACTTCAAAATAGAAGTGAACCAAACTCAACAATATTGATAGCAACTACTCCTACAAGTGCCTAGAGCCTATATCATGCATCAAAACTACTTGGAACCATATAAATTTTACATGCAAGCTCAAGAACATGGTCACCTAGGCAGCATAAATTTGCAATGAATAAAGCACTAGAACAAAAACTAATTGGACCAATGGAGGAGTCACATACCAAGGAACAATCCCCCCAAGCAGTTTTGTGAGAGGTGCTTTGAGCAAGGAGATCGGAAATGGCAGCAAAATGAGCTTGGACTCGGCTTTGAACTAGATAATCGTGTTTGTGGGAGGAAGAAGGAGTATGTGGGTGCAGGAATAAGTGGAGGAGGGCCAACGTGGGCCCATGAGGCAGGCAGCGCGCCCTCCACCCTCATGGCCAGGTGCTTGCCCTCCTGCTGTGTTCTTAGTGCCAAATATTCTCAAATATTCCAGAAAAATCATATGTAAATTTCAGGGCATTTGGAGAACTTCTATTTTCGGGGTATTTTTATATTGCATGGATAATTCAGATAACAGATGAAAAATACTTATTTTTATTTTATTTAATATAAATAACAGGAAGTAAAAGGAGGGTACAGAGAGTTGTGTTTTCTAACTTCATCCATCTCATGATCATCAAAAGGAATCGACTAACAAGGTTGATCAAGTCTTTTTAACGAACTCATTCCGAATAACATGGAACGGGAGAAATTTCGAATAACACTATGTTACCTCAATGGGAAAATGCACATCCCCCATAATAAGAATATCATATTTCTTCTTGACAGTAGGAAGAGGAAATTCAAAACCTCTAAAAATAATCGATGGAATTTTTCCAATAGAATTGATACTGTGGACTTGAGGTTGTTTCCTCGGAAAGTGTACCGAATGCTCATTACCATTAACATGAAAAGTGACATTGCCTTTGTTGCAATCAATAACAGCCCCTGCAGTATTCAAAAAGGGTCTTCCAAGAATAATAGACATACCTCGTCCTCGGGAATATTGAGAATAACAAAGTCCGTTAAAATAGTAACGTTTGCAACCACAACAGGCACATCCTAACAAATACCGACAGGTATAGCAGTTGATTTATCAGCCATTTGCAAAGATATTTCAGTAGGTGTCAACTTATTCAAATCAAGTCTACGATATAAAGAGAGAGGCATAACACTAAAATCGGCTCCAAGATCACATAAAGTAATTTTAACATAGTTTCTTTTAATGGAGCATGGTATAGTGGGTACTCCTAGATCTCCAAGTTCCTTTGGTATTCCACCCTTAAAAGTATAATTAGCAAGCATGGTGGAAATTTCAGCTTCCGGTATCTTTCTTTTATTAGTAACAATTTCTTTGATATACTTAGCATAAGGATTCATTTTGAGCATATCAGTTAATCGCATATGCAAAAAAATAGGTCTAATCATTTCAGCAAAGCGCTCAAAATCCTCATCATCCTTTTTCTTGGATGGTTTGGGAGGAAAAGGCATGGGTTTCTAAACCCAAGGCTCTCTTTCCTTTCCGTGTTTCCTAGCGACAAAGTCTCTCTTATCATAATATTGATTCATTGTGGGTTATCAAGATCAATAGCAGGTTCAATTTCTATATCATTATCATTGCTAGGTTGAGCATCAACATGAACATTATCATTAACATTATCACTAGTTTCCGGTTCATTACCAGATTGTGTTTCAGCATCAGAAATTGAAATATCATTTGGATTCTCAGGTGTTTCATCAATAGGTTCACTAGAAGCATGCAAAGTCCTATCATTTTTCTTTTTCTTCCTTTTAGAAGAACTAGGTGCATCTATATTATTTCTCCGAGAATCTTGCTCAATTCTCTTAGGATGGCCTTCAGGATACAAAGGTTCCTGAGTCATTTTACCACCTCTAGTCATAACTCTAACAGCATTATCATTATTCTTACTATTCAATTCATTGAGCAAGTCATTTTGAGCTTTAAGTACTTGTTCTACTTGAGTGGTAACCATAGAAGCATGTTTACTAATAAGTTTAAGTTCACCTTTGACATTAGCCATATAATCACCCAAGTGTTCAAGAATATTTGAATTGTATTTCAATTGTCTACCAAAATAAGCATTAAAATCTTCTTGCTTCACCATAAAATCAAACTCATCTAAGCATTGGCTAGCAAACTTAGTAAATGGGATTTAAGCTTTATCATATCTATAGAGAGAATTTACCTTTACTACCTGTGTCGGGTTATCAAGACCATGTACTTCGTTAGTAGGTAATGGATGAACATCATATGTTTCCTCAACAGGATGTAAATTAAGACCGTGTATTTCTTCAATAGGAGGTAAATTCTTAACATCTTCAGCTTTAATACCCTTTTCTTTCATGGATTTCTTTACCTCTTGCATATCTTGAGGACTGAGAAATAGAATACCCCTCTTCTTCGGAGTTGGTTTAGGAATAGGCTCAGGAGCTGGCTCAGGAAGTGTCCAATTATTTTCATTTGTCAACATATTATTCAATAGAATTTCAGCTTCATCCGGTGTTCTTTCCCTGAAAACAGAACCAACACAACTATCCATGTAACCTCTGGAAGCATCGGTTAGTCCATTATAAAAGATATCAAGTATTTCATTTTTCTTAAGAGGATGATCAGGCAAAGCATTAAGTAATTGGAGAAGCCTCCCCCAAGCTTGTGGGAGACTCTCTTCTTCAATTTGCACAAAATTATATATATCCCTCAAAGCAGCTTATTTCTTATGAGCAGGGAAATATTTAGCAGAGAAGTAATAAATCATATCATGGGGACTACGCACACAACCAAGATCAAGAGAATTAAACCATATCTTAGCATCACCCTTTGATTAGAATGGAAATATTTCAAGGATATAAAAGTAACAAGTTCTCTCATCATTAGGGAACAGGGTGGCTATATCATTTAATTTAGTAAGATGTGCCACAACAGTTTCAGATTCATAGCCATGAAAAGGATCAGATTCAACCAAATTAATTATATCAGGATCAACAGAGAATTCATAATCCTTATCAGTAACACAGATAGGTGAAGTAGCAAAAGCAGGGTCAGGTTTCATTCTAGATTTAAGAGATTGCTGCTTCCATTTAGCTAATAACCTCTTGAGCTCGTATCTATCTTTGCAAGCTAAAATAGCTAGAGCAGCTTCCTTTTCAAAAACATAACCCTCAGGAATAACAGGTGATTCATATTGATTAGGGGGAGAGTTTTCATCATCACTTTCGTCAATATTATCAGTTTCAATAATTTCACTCTCTCTAACCCTAGCAAGTTGTTCATCAAGAAATTCACCAAGTGGCATAGTAGTATCAAGCATAGAACTAGTTTCATCATAATTATCATGCATAGCAGATGTGGCATCATCAATAACATGCGACATATCAGAACGAATAGCAGAAGCAGGTTTAGGTGTCACAAGCTTACTCAAAACAGAAGGTGAATCAAGTGCAGAGCTAGATGGCAGTTCCTTACCTCCCCTCGTAGTTGAGGGGTAAATCTTGGTTTTTCAATCTCTCAAGTTCTTCATAATGATAAGCAGATATAAATACCAACTGACTCAAAGAATAGAGCTATGATCCCCGGCAACGGCGCCAGAAAATAGTCTTGATAACCCACAAGTATAGGGGATCGGAACAGTTTTCGAGGGTAGAGTATTCAACCCAAATTTATTGATTTGACACAAGGGGAGCCAAAGAATATTCTCAAGTATTAGCAGCTGGGTTGTCAATTCAACCACACCTAGAAACCTAATATCTACAGCAAAGTGTTTAGTAGCAAAGTAATATGATAGTAGTGGTAACGGTAGCAAAAGGTAACGATAGTAAAAGTAAAGTTTTTGGTATTTTATAGTGATGATAACAAAAGCAACGGAAAAGTAAATAAGAGAAGAGCAATATATGGAAAGCTCGTAGGAAATGGATCGGTGATTGAGAATTATGCCGGATGCGGTTCATCATGTAACAGTCATAACCTAGGGTGACAAAGAACTAGCTCCAGTTCATCAATGTAATGTAGGCATGTTGTCACACCCTGTTTTTCATGCCACAACACTTAAGCTAATAAATCATGATAAAATGTGGTTTGACAAAAACTTTTGAGTGTTTTGGACCTTGCCTTGTTTGGATTTTGTCTGTTGTTTGCAAGTGCTCTAAAAATCAAATAAATCCTCCAACTCCTATACTTCATCTCCTTGCTCCAAACTCTTGAACCAATGATCATTCCATGTGTATAGAGCAATATAGTATTTTCTTACAAAAATAATTTGGCCAAAAAGTATTTTCAAAAATTAGTTTTCCAAAACCCCTGAATTAAGATTTGTAATGCAAGTACTTAATTTAGGGCAGTAAAAAAATCTTTCCAAAAATATGTTTGACTCCTATTAGATATAGGATACCCAGAAACCATAAAAATATAATTTTAAATGTTATTTTCCTATTTTATTTAAAAGCTTTTTATTAAGGCCAGAAATGGTCTTTAATAGGAAAAAAGTATTTTATTCTTTCAAAAATATTTGACAAAAATCAGGGAAACTCAGTGGACATATATTTTCCATATATAAAGAGTTTCAACACATGGTCATGTTCAAAATATTGGTCAAATCCCTCAAAAACCCTTTCTGGATATTTCAAGCTTTTGAAATATTTACAAAGGAAATATTCCCCAAAAATTCCAAGAAAATTCTAGCATGTCACATATGACATGTTTGATGATCTTGCCAAGTATCATGTCATGGAGAATAGTATAACCCCATGAAATCTCCCAAAACCATTTCTGTCCATTTTGAAGTTTGAGCAACTTTACATTGCCAAACATGTCCAAATGTTCTCAAACCTTGTGAACATGCTCAAATGGTCTAATTATTCATCTAGACCAAATGGCACAAGTTGGAGAGAATGTTATCTTGCTCAAAGTGCCCCAAAACCCTTCCTGTTCAGAACCAAATTTGAACAACTCTACATTGGCAACTTTCTCCTTTTGATCTCAACTTTTGTGGACATGTTCATAACCTCAAATGATGACACTACACCAAGTGGTGCGTCAAGGAGAATAGATTTGCATGACTAAATCTTGGTAAAGCCATTTCTGTTGATTTCTAGGGTTTACCAAAGTTACATTGGCTACTTTGCCCAAATGAGCTCAAACTTGGTGGAACATCCTACTTCTATGTGCCATTCCATCCTGTTAATTCTCATGTCAAGTGGAATTAATTTTCTTGCCCAAACCAGCATCAAACACCTTCTGCCATTTTACTAAAACCCCTGTTTTGACCTCTTCCACTCTTCTCCATGGCCTCCACTTTTTACCACAGCCCCTCCTAGACCTCTTCTACCTGCAGTAGCAATGGCTGCATCTCAGATCAATAATTGAGGGGTGAAACCACCTCTTTTACCCCTCTGGACAGCCCTTGCACCCCTCTTCCTCACCTCCCTCCTCACTCCAGTGGCCACCCAAGGCATCCAAGGTTTTCCCCATATTATTTACTCCTCCCTAGAGCTACCAGACATGCTTAGCCGTGCCAACTTTTCCAAAAAAATGGCATGCCGGCCATTTGCATGCTCTGGAGCGCGCTACAGTGCGCTCCCGCACTGTAGCCGCCCCGTGCCAAGCACCTCCAGCCACCTCGGGCCTCCCTAGCGCGCCCGACGAGATGCCTCGGCATCCGGGACATGGCAGCTGGTCGGCCCCCTCCTCCCTCTCTCACCTGCCCCTGCTCGCACGCGCACTGGCCGCCCGAGAGCTCCAATGGCCGAGCTCACACGCGCGATGCTCTGGCCCTCCCCCGCTCCTTCTCTCCCTTCCCTTGGCCGTAGACCATATCTACAAACGCCCAGGACATGCACACACGAGCCCCCATGACCCCTAGCAATGGCAACGACCTCGCCAGCGCACTCGTCCATGGTGCACCGTCACCCTGCCTTAAACGACCATCCCGAGCCCCTTCTCTGGGCACCGTTCGCTCTCTCTTTCCCCCAGCGACCTCCTAGAGCATCCAGATCCTCCTCACGTGCCTCCCTTCTCCTCCTGCCACCGCGCGGCTGCCGCTTCGCCTCGCTCAAATTCTAGCAATGCAGAGCACACCTCCCTCCCTTTCCTCCACACAATGACTCCCCGTGGTCCGGCGAACCTCCCCACCTCCTCGAACAGTCGCGGGGATGCTCGAAGGACGAGAGCCATGGATCGCCGACGACCTCCCTCTCCACCGTCAAAGCTGCGGTCACCTCGGCCCCCTCCGGCGGCCGTGACCTGCACCAGCGGATGCGCCGCTCCGCGCTGAGCTCGTCCATAGGCGGAGCGCCGCGGGAGACGGCCAGATGCGCCGGCTATCGCCGGACGAGCGCCGGCATGCGCTCTGCCTCCCCTGCTCTGCCTCGAGCGGGAGGTAGAGGACGACCGCCCCGCCAGCTGGCATGGGGGCCCCGCCTGTCAGCGGCAAAGGCGACCGAG
Organism: Triticum urartu; assembly: GCF_003073215.2. Classification (NCBI taxonomy): domain Eukaryota; kingdom Viridiplantae; phylum Streptophyta; class Magnoliopsida; order Poales; family Poaceae; genus Triticum; species Triticum urartu. Next base: position 373,450,549 of record NC_053025.1, on the reverse strand, counting down.
CCGGCCCACCAGTCGAGTTAAGTGGAAATGGCTTCGGGCCGATCCGCTTGCCCCGCTGGGTGGCGCCCTCCCGCAGTGCGCCTTCGGCGTCACCTCCTCCCTCGCGTAGCCGAGCCACTGGGCCGAGCCCAGTAGGCGCTGTTTAGCTAGGCTTCGCCCAGTGCGCTTTATAAGTTTGAGTCCCTTTCTTCCTTTTTCTTTTCATAAATATTGTAAAATTCCTAAATAATTCAATTAGACTCCAAATTTGATGATTCTAATTTCTGTAAGTTCATAAATTCCCGATCTATCACATGGTGCAATTTGCACATTTTTCCATAAAGATTTTCTTCACAAACATTTATGAAATCCCATTTCTCCATTTTTGTCATAAACTTTAGAAAATCACAGAGAGCTCAAAAATGATCCAAATGCCATGATTCAAATTCCTAGATGCTTCTAAGTTCATAACTTAGTTTATGAACATTTTTCTCAATACTTTCTGTACCACACAAAATAATGAGCCATTTCTTCATATTTGTCAACCTTGTAAATTCATAGGAAAATCATTTAAACTCCAAATCCAGTGAAACCAACTCCTAGATGCTTCTAAAATCATGATTTGTTAAATGGTTACCTTTGCTCATTTTTCAAAAATATATTTCTGTACACTTCTTGCAAATCCATAAACCCCTTGATTCCGTCATATCAAAATGTTTAGAAATATCCACTGACCCAATTCCAATGAAACCACTCTGGTTAATTTTCATATAACCAGAGATGTCCTAGAAAAGTCAAATCAATATTTTTGGTGCACTTTTATTTTTGCCTTGTTGTGTTGCTTATTATGATTGCTTTCAACGATAGTTGATGAAGTATACGAAATGCTTGGAGTTGGACCAGAGATATTTGAAGACCTCGAAGACTTTGTTAAAACAGGCAAGCAGCCCTTTGACCATGATGAACCATTTTACATCATGATGGAATTTTCGTTGCTTCACCGAGTGCATGATATACCTTGATTGGCAACCTTGCTAGGCTTGTCTCCGTTGCATACTCCATTGATACTTGCATTTTTCATGACTCTACCCTTGCTTAGAGTTGTGTTGGTGGGTTGTAGAAATATGCTATAGTTAATGGCTACGCAAAGTGGGTCAGGGTTATGCATGGAAAGAAACAAGTGTGGTTTGACATACTTGCAAATAACCCAGTGGGTGCCACTAATGCCCCTGGGAGATGATGATGAACTAGGTCACTACTTGGTGGAGAAGTAGTGTACCGAGGCTCGATAAAAGTGTTGTTTACAGAGACGGATTAGATTTAAGATTTGTCGACTGTCCCAACCTTACATGCGCAACCACTCTACCCTTATATGGGAAAGGGCATTATTGATTACCTAGGCCGATACTAGCTTGGAGCCCACATTACTAGTGACGGGAGAGTTGTTGGTGCGCTCTCTCGGGACGGGGTCGTGCCAGGTAAGGCGGCCATGATTGTTTTCACAGGGCACCGGATACACCGTTGTGTCCCCTCTCGGATGTTACGATCTCTAGTGAGTCTCGTATGATGTATATCGAGAGGATACAGAACAACGAGTGGACTCCTTGTTAGTGTCGTCTAGGGAAAGATAGTGATCGGGTGCTTACCCCGGGTACTTGAGGTACCGCGGGTCGTGGATGACACGAAAGTTCCCCGGATCTTGTGGGTAAAGTGTGCAACCTCTGCAGAGTGTAAAACTATTCGAATAGCCGTGTCCACGGTCAAGGACAGTTGGGTGGTGCTGCTTAGACTACGTCCATATGTTTCTGACAAACACGGTTTGGTAAAAATATTGACGTGATTCGTGAGGTAGTCACGATGAGCTTGAGCATGAGTTGTTCATAACTCTCTCTCGAGGTTGATGTCTGTAACCTCCTTATACTTGTTGCAGACGCATTCATATTCTTGATAAATGTTGATCATACTTGCATGAGAAAAACTAGCTTTCCGCAAAAATGCCAAAATTAGCAGTAGTGCCTTGCATAATTATTCTATTATCACCCTTGGGTTGCTTGCGAGTACATTCAAAGTACTCATTGGCTTGCCACTGGTTATTTTATTGGTCAGGCATGAAAGAACATGATATGAAGAAGAGTACCCCGGTGAAGAACATGCGAGCTAGGACGCTTCCCAGTCAGAATGCATGTAGGGTTAAGGCAGATGGCATGGGTCCAAGTTATCGATGAAGATTTCCGTTGCGATGTTATACTCAAGACTTGACCATAATGGTCCTACTTGTGTAATACGGTATGTATGGATGTAAGACTCTTGTTATTCAGCTTCTGTGTGTTCACTGAGCATTGATCTCTGGGATCACTGTACACGTGCATTTGGTGATCACGACTTATGAGTCGGGGTTGATCTCAGGCACGGCGGTGAGGATCATGAAATTGGTGATGGAGGATGGTTGATAATGACGACGGCGACAGATTCCCCTCTCCGAAGCCCCGAACGGACTCCAGATCAGCCCTCCCGAGAGGTTTTATGGCTTGGCGGCGGCTCCGTATCATAAATTGTGATGAATCCTTCTATCTGATTTTTTCTCCCCGAACGAAAATATATAGAGTTGTGGTTGAGGTCGGAGGAGCTCCAGGGGGCCCACGAGGTAGGGGGCGTGCCCAGTGGGGCAGGCGCGCCCCCCACCCTCGTGGCTAGGGTGTGGCCCCCCTGGTCTTCATCTTTTGCAAGGATTTTTTTATTATTTCCAAAAAGACATTCCGTGAAGTTTCAGGTCATTCTGAGAACTTTTGTTTTTGCACATAAATAACATCATGGCAATTCTGCTGAAAACAGTGTCAGTCCAGGTTAGTTTCATTCAAATCATGCAAGTTAGAGTCCAAAACAAGGGCAAAAGTGTTTGGAAAAGTAGATAGGACGGTGACGTATCAGACACCCGTCCCGCGACGTGTCAAGAGAACATGCGCGGAGCTGGGAAGATAGTCCGGCAAGGCTTGCCGGACAACCAGTGATGTGACACTGGGCGGTGCACTTAATGTGCCTTGTCAGTCCGCAGAGTTAGGTATGATAGCACTGGTTGCTATCATATCAGTGCATAATGACTACTTTGCCATTGTGGTGACCCCTTGATCTATAAAAGGAGGCCCATGGCAACCGTAGAAAGGGTTGGAAAGTTGATGAACCCACACCCCCATTCGCGGGTAGTCGCTACTTCCCTAAGGCAATCCCTGCCGAGCAAGTGTAGTATGCTTCACCACCTCCATTCCACCATCAATCCACCAAAGCAGGAGTAGGGTTTTACGCCTCACGGTGGCCCGAACCTGGGTAAATTGCTTGTGTGCTCTCTGCCATGCTATCGTGCGCTGGTCTGCTCTTTGTGCAATGTGACGCCTCCCCTGCCGAACTAGCAAGGGGCCTCCAGGTTCCATAGGTGGCCACGGATATCCCGTGACATATTTGGTGCACCAGGTAGGGGGATCACTTGCGCGAACCTGAAAGCATGCGCTGCGTGTCATCTTCATCACCATCTTCATCTTCGACGATGCCTTCGACCATGGCGCCCAAGAAGAAGTCCAGTGCTTCGGCCCATCCATCCACCTCGAAGGCTCTGCCGCCCGCGACCTCTAATGCTGCGGGGGATGCGGAGGCACACGAGGACGTGAGCGCTGGTGGGGACGTGGTTGGAGCAGGTGGCGCCATCAACACTTCCCTCGCGGCGGACACGGGGGCAAGAGAAATCGGAGGAGAACAACATCAGCAGCGCCTCAACTGTCACGCTCCGCAAGGTGCAGGCGAGGGGGTCACCCCGTCCGCACCCCTCCTCTCACCGACGGGAACAGCCACAACAACGATGCTCGGTCCGGGGTAAGCCATCGCCCTCCAGCCACCCCCGCCACAGGAGTGACTGCGGTGCATGCGCCTCCTCCCGGAGGAGCCAACCAGACCGCTGTGCTCGACGGAGCCTCTAACCCTCGAGCACCACTTCCGCGCAACCCCGCTTCCCAGGTGGTCGTCCCACAACAGCATGGGTGTGGCACCGTCAGGAGCCAGGTGACGGTGCGGTCGACTTCATCAACTTCTATGCCAAGCACAGCCACAGAGGCTATGGCGCGAGCTCAGCTGCTGCTGAGGTTTCCGCCAGCAGTCGAGCAGATGGATTAATGGTGTGCCACCATCCAAAGCCTGCTTGGTTTCTCCGAAGTTGGGAGCTCACGACGAGCTGGCCCACCACAACCTCCCCAAGCGATAGCAACCACCTGTACTACTGGCTGTACGGAGAGGGCCATCCCCACGATGCAGTCCCCACCATAGCAGCCGGCGCGGTTTTAGCAGAATCAAGATTCTGACGACGTCTCGATGCCCTCTTCTGACTCTTGAGCGCGTCCAAGCCAACATAGAGCCCCGAAGGATAGGCGGTGGGGAGACGCGCGCGCCGTCGTAGATCGACACCGCGACGACCTCCGCCCGACCAACGGGTGCGATGGCCTCAACGTCGACGAGCCTGCGCTCGGTGTTGGCGGGTGCCTACCTTTCAAGGTCGACTGCTCTGCCTTTACATGAGAACTACGGCAAGTCCATTGGACGTCCGTTCATACATTCAAGCCAGAGATACCTGAGAAGTACGACTGGAGGCTGAACCCGGCAGAGTTCCTGAGCATCTACACCATCACTATTCAGACTGCCGGGCGAAGAGATGAGAAGGTGTTCACCAACTACTTCCCTTTGGCCCTCAAGTCCAGTGTGAGGTCTTGGCTAATGCATCTTCCAGAGAACTCCATTTCTTCATGGGCTAACCTGTGGCACGAGTTCATCGGTGCCTTCACCGGTGGCCATCAAATGCCCGGCAGGCCCAGTGACCTTCAACTTTTCCAGGAGAAGGAAGGAGAAACTCTCCGTAAGTATTTGCAGAGATTCAATAAAGTTCATATAAATATTCCAAATATCCATCCGACAACCATTATAGCAGCTTTCTAGTCCAATGTGCGCAATCGTCGCATTCGTTCCAAGATGAACGTGCGGTTGCCCAAGACTGTGAAGGAGCCATACACATTGGTGGATAAGTGTGCTTGGATGGAGGAAGGAAGGAAGTTGCCCGGAGAGGAAGATTGCACCAATGTTGATTCATAGGATGAGGATGAATCAACCAGTCAGAGAAAGGGCAAGAAGCGAGGTAAGAAGCCAAGAGATAAGGCAGTGATGACTGTGGAAGGTGCGGGCACACCTAGTACCGGCAAGAAGGCCAAAGCTGAGGCCCCGGCAAGGAAGATGCCGCTTGCACTGCCTGCCGGGAAGCCGCTGCCACCGAGAAATCTGGGAAAGGTGATGGGCCGTACTGCAAGATCCATCGGACAAAGGGCCATGACCTTTAGGAGTGTTACTAGGTTGAGCAACTTGTCAAGAAAAAGAGGGAAAAATATGATCAGCATGACAAGGAAAAAGGTCAGAATGCCACTGGCGGTAAGGGCCGAGGCGGTGAAGCAAATCGCCCCGGCAAACCCTTTCGGAACCAAGGAAAGCCTGCCAAGAGTCATGTCGGTGTCGAAACCGGCGGATCTCGGGTAGGGGGTCCCGAACTGTGCGTCTAGACGGATGGTAACAGGAGACAAGGGACACGATGTTTTTACCCAGGTTCGGGCCCTCTCGATGGAGGTAAAACCCTACTCCTGCTTGTTTAATATTGATGATATGGGTAGTACAAGAGTAGATCTACCACGAGATCAAGGAGGCTAAACCCTAGAAGCTAGCCTATGGTATGATTGTTGTCCCTATGGACTAAAACACTCCGGTTTATATAGACGCCGGAGAGGGCTAGGGTTACACAGAGTCGGTTACAATGATAGGAGATCTACATATCCGTATCGCCAAGCTTGCCTTCCACGCCAAGGAAAGTCCCTTACGGACATGGGACGAAGTCTTCAATCTTGTATGCTCATAGTCCAGGAGTCCGGCCGAAGGTATAGTCCGGCTATCCGGACAACCCCTAATCCAGGACTCCCTCAAGTCAAGAAAAGGAAATGTGTAATGATGTGAGTGATGGAGGCGATGAAGAGGAAACCTGTGAGCAGGAGTTTTAGAAGGACACTGACGCCCTATGCATTGATGGGGGTGCATCCTTGCATACCTCTCACCGCCAGCTCAAGCGATGGGCACGAGAGGTCAATGTCGTGGAGCCAGCGCCAGAGGCCCGCAAGCTGCTCAGATGGTCCTGCATGCCCATCTTCTTTAATGGGGAGGATCACCCTGGCCGCACTACTGCAGTAGGATGTTTGCCATTGTTGGTCTCCCCAACAATTGGCAACCTCAAGGTCACAAAGATGTTAGTGCATGGCGGGGCCGGGTTGAATCTGAATTCCCCAGTAGTCATCAGCAAGCTTCAGATAGGAGAAGAAGAGCTAGAGGTTACCGGCACATTTTGAAGAGTTAATCCCGGCAAGAGCCATCCTAATGGAAAGATTACGTTGTCGGTGACGTTTGGGGGAGAACTGAAATATCAGACTGAGAAGATTGTGTTTGATGTGGTTGATCCCCCCTGCCGTACAATGGAATTCTTGGATGCCCAGCCCTGGCCAAGTTCATGGCAGCATCCCACTATGCTTACAACACCTTGAAGATGCAATTATTTGTGTGGACAAGATGTACCGGGATGCAGTCGCAGCAGAGGCAGCGGCAACAACAGTTCCTTCCAAGGAAAGCAAAGGAAGCAAGAGAGATTGTAGGACCTCCGGCAAGGAGTCTGGGAAGCGTGCCCCCTCCGAGTGCACGACACCCGTTGACGACATGCCGGAGTGTTCCAACAGCAACATATCCAAGGTTGCTGCACCCCAAGTGAACAAGGTCCCGGCAGGGCTGGCTGGCGTTGATGGTACTTTCACTATCACCACCGCCCTCGATGACAAATAGGAAAGCGCGCTCGTTGCCTTCCTGTGGATGAATATCGATGTGTTTGCCTGGCAACCATCCAATATCCCTGGTGTTCGCAGGGAGGTAATAAAGCACCTCCTTGCCGTCTTCCCACATGCCCGACCTGTCAAGGAGAAAGTCCGGAAGCAGGCCTTGGAGAGGCAGTAGTTCGTTGCCGAAGAAATCAAGAAACTAGAGGCAGCTGGTTTGGTCAGAGGAGTACTGCATCCTAAGTGGTTAGCAAATCTAGTGGTAGTCCGGAAGGCTAATGGGAAGTGGAGGCTTTGCATTGATTTCACAGATCTCAACCAGGCTTGCCCGAAGGACCCATTTCCCTTACCGCGCATCGACCAGATTGTGGATTCCACTTCTGGTTGTGGTTTTCTCCCCTTTCTAGACACATATTCCTGATATCATCAGATCCTCCTGTCCAAGGAAGATGAAGAGAAGACGTCATTCAACACTCCATGTGGTACGTACTGCTTTGTCCGCATGCCATTTGGATTAAGGAGTGCCAGGTCCACTTTTGCAAGGGCAGTCCAGATTGGTTTTGAGCCACAGTTTCATAGAAATATAGTAGTCTATACGGATGATATCATGGTCAAAACCAAGGATAAGGCCACCCTTATCCAGGATTTGGAGGAGACATTTGCTAATCTACGCAAGATGAATTTGAAGCTTAATCCGGAGAAGTGTGTGTTTGGTGTTCCCTCAGGCAAGCTACTGGGTTTCTTCGGGTCCCATCGGGGGATCGAAGTTAGCCCCGACAAGATCAAAGCCATTGAGCAGATCTAGGCACCAAGGACAGTTAAGGATGTGAGGCGCTTAACAGGGTGCGTTGCCGCTCTAAGCAGATTCATCTCCAATTCTACCAAGCGTGCCCTGCCATTCTTTAAAATCTTGAAGAAGGCAGGGCCTATGAAGTGGACCCCGGAAGCAGATGCAACTCTGCAGGAGTTGAAGGCCTACCTATCATCTATGCCTACCTTGGTTGCAGCCAAACCCCAAGAACCATTGTTGCTATACTTGGCAGCAACCAACCAAGTGGTCAGTGCAGCCTTGGTAGCGCAGCAAGAAGTGGATGAGGCAGAAAGTGAGAAGAAAACATCAGAGTCAGAGAAGGATCAGGACAACAATGAGCACGGCAACGAGAACAACCCCAAGGACGCGGCAATGAAGAAAGTGGTGCAGCGCCCAGTGTAATTTGTCAACTCCTTGTTACAGGGGCTAGATCGAGGTACTTTGGTGTGCATAAGTTGATCTTTGGTCTCATTATGGCCTCAAGGAAACTGCGCCACTACTTCCAAGCCCACGAGATCACGGTTGTCACTCGTTTTTCGCTGCAAAGGATACTCCAAAACCCTAAGGCTACTGACAGAATAGTGGAGTGGGCTTTGGAGCTATCCAGCTTTGGTTTGAAGTTTGAGAGAACATCAACTATTCAGAGAAGGGCACTAGCAGAGTTTATTGCAGAATGGACGCCAACCCCCGATGAGGAAATGACACAGACATCTATCCTCACCAAGGAATCACCCCAAGAATGGATTATGGATTTTGATGGTGCTTTTTCCCTACAAGGTGCAGGGGCTGGCGTGCTTCTTGTTGCCCCCTCCGGGGAGCATTTGAAGTACGTTGTCCAAATGCATTTTTCCCGGGAAGAAGCGACCAACGATATAGCTGAGTATGAAGGGCTCCTTGCCAGGCTCAGGATTGCAGCAGAATTGGGAATTAAGAAGCTAATCATTCGAGGAGATTCACAACTTGTGGTGAGACAAGCCAAGAAGGATTATCAAAGTCCATTGATGGAGGCATACATCGAGGAAGTGAGGAGACTGGAGGAGCACTTTGATGGGTTGCAAACAAAGCACGTACCCCGTGCAGAAAACAATATAGCTTATCACCTGTAAAAGTGTTCTGCACAGAAGCTTCCTGTGGAACCAGGAACTTTTGTTCTCTGTCTCTCTCAGCCCTCCGTATCACTAGCAACAATGGACCGAAAAAGGAGAAAGTTGGGCTACGGTAAGCCTCTCCGGGTCGAGCCATCAGCTCCCGGCAGAGACCCTGCTGGAAAGAACTCCTCACAGCCTGCCGGACCACCCCCTCCAGCCAGACCCATGGACCCCGCGAACGAGGCTGGTGCTCCCATAGCAGAGGAAGTGCCGCTAGTCCTCGTTGTAGTCCATTGCTCCAGGGGTGTGCCACAAAGGAGAATGAGATCTTGCATCCGAGGGTACGAACATATTGCATGAAGGCATGGCTCGTCAACTGGGTGCCATTGTCGGTGATGATCCTTGCCGGAACTCCAAAATGACACACCAATTCTTTCAAGAACTTGATAGCTGACTGAGCAGTCACCTTTCTCATGGCAGTCACTTCCGGCTACTTTGTAAACTTGTCGATGGCAACGAACAAGAATTCAAAGCCCCCGATTACTCGAGGGAAAGGGCCGAGGATATCGAGCCCCAGACCGAAAATGGCCATGATAGAGGGATTTTATGAAGGGCTTGGGCAGGGAGGTGTATTTTCTTGGAATGGAGCTGGTGAGGAAGCTATGTACCGAGGGTAGGGTCTTGGACCTGTCCTAACTGCCCTACCCAAGGACATCTCTAGAATAAATCACCTTTCAATCGACTTCGAGGTGTTCCACTCGACAGACTCGAAGACACTCGACCAAGAAGCAATCACTCGACGGCCAGGAGACCTAAAGTCACTCCGCACGCTAACGGTCGGTCATTAAGTAGCTTTTATGGTCATCATAGCACTTTATTAGGGGCGTTACCAGTAACGCCCGACCTTAATGTATTTGAAACCCTGCATAACTTAGGGCCGGAGGGGTCTGGCGAACTCTATATAAGCCACCCCCTCCTTAGTGTAAAGGGTTCACACCCCTATAATTCATACACACATGATCCAGTCGACCACCTCCGGGCTCTGAGACGTAGGGCTATTACTTCCTCAGAGAAGGGCCTGAACTCGTAAACCTCGTGTGCTTACAAATACTCCATAGCTAAGATCTTGCCTCTCCATACCTACCCCCCTACATTACTGTCAGACTTAGAACCACGATAGTTGGCGCCCACCTTGGGGCAGGTGTCTCAGCGATTTTTTGGAGGAGTTGCGATCTTTTCCGACCCAAATCATCATGGTTTTTGGCGGAGTTTTGGTGGAGGGCCGCGAGATCCGTCTCGGCGCGCTCACGTTCATCGCCGACGACTCCGCTTGGCTTCAAGAGGCTCCGCTCGACGTGGACACACTCCCTGTCTGCGGGGCAACGCACTTTCGCGCGTGCGTCCGCGGCATCCTCTTGCAGCAACCGTCGACCCATTATCGGTCGGCCCCTGTGTTATCCTCCCTCCCTGTTTCCCGTCGGCGCAAGCGCTCCGGTCGGTCGAGACTTTAGCGGTGGGTGAGACATGCGGTGGCACGCCAGTCGGCCACCCCTCAAGTCACGGCGATCGAGCCCGACGAATCCCTCTACGGCCTATTCGACCTGTCGACTGGCTCCGCGTAGTCCTCCCGGTTTTCCCCGCACCGACGGAGGCGCAAGTGGAGGCGACCCGTCACATCCCCGTGAGGAATATCTCCCCGAGCCTGTCACGTTGCTGTAGAGAGAAGAACTTCGTCGCCGGAACATGGATGCACTGCACACTCCTATCGTTGGAGAAACCCCCGAGGCTCGTGCCTTGGAGGACGCGCGCCTGGAAAACTTGGCTGAGCGCACTCGACTGGAGAACCTCCAGCGAGGACTCGACGAGCGTGCGCGACAACGGGTTCTAGAATCCAGTCGACGTCAGCTCTTTCCACCCCCGCAGGTATATCGAACTCCGATTCAGAATTTAGCAGCTGCAGCCCGTATAGGAGAGTCGATTCAGCCTTCCCAATCAGAGGACGGCAGAGGCTTGCTGCAGATCAAAGCGTTACTCCGGGCAGCAGGAGACCAAAATTGTCGAATTTCGGGTTCCGGCAGACCCTTGAGGTTCGAACACTGGGGTGCATGCGGAGATTTCGCCTTCTACCTACCTACACCCCTCCGCCTCGCTAAGATCTAAGCTATGGAAAGAACAGCACAAGAGACACAGGGTTTATACTGGTTCGGGCCACCGTTGTGGTGTAATACCCTACTCCAGTGTGTGGTGTGGTGGATTGCCTCTTGGGCTGAGGATGATGAGCAATACAAGGAAGAACAGCCTCGCGAGGGTCTGTTCTTGGCTGGGGCGACGAACTGCTAGGAGGAGTTCAGTCACCCTTCTCTCTCTCTCTCTTCTCGATTGCGATCCGATCTTTCTACCCTGTGGGTGGCTAGTCCTATTTATAGGCAAAGGCCCTGGGCCTCTTCCCAAATATTGAGCGGGAAGGGCGCCAACAATTGGCCACTTTGAAGGGGAACATCTGGTACACTTATCTTGACTAAAGTTGGTCCTCGCCTGCCAAAGGCTTTCGTGGTGACGCTGGCTGGGGCTCCACAATGACTTCCTCCCTGCCGTTGGACTGGTCTTGGTCTCGTTGCACCGAAACAGGTGCCTTTGCTTGATGCTCTCGCCTGCGCTTGTTCACTTTGCACCAAAGAGGAAAAGAGGACACTGCGCGGCTGGCGCCCGCCTGGCGCCTTTGGTCGTCATGGCTTGCATCACGGGCACCTCGTGAGGTACCCCGCCTTGATCTCTCCGCCTCCTCGCGGGCCAGCCTGACGAGGCCGTGCCTGAGGAAGCTCCGTGTCATCCACCCCACGAGGCTTGCCCCCTCGCGAGGGTATTGGGTCTGTGTTGATGAAGACGAGCCATGCTGGGCCCCCCTTTGAGCCACGCCGCAGGCCGTAGGCAGGCAAGTCAGGGGACCCCCGTTCCCAGAACGCCGACAGTAGCCCCCGGGCCCAAGGCGTGCCCGGATTTGGCCGTGCAGGGAGGCGAAAGGGCAAGAGCGAAGCGCCGCGGGCCCTAACAGCCTACAGCCTTGGGCGCCGCATGGCGGTTGATGGGACGTGAGCGCCTCAGCAACTGCGCGAGTTGATAAAGGAGTGGCATCTGCCTAGGCTTTGCTTTTTGCTTTCTCCGGTTCCTGCTCAGATCCCCTTTCTTGCGCCTCTCCTTCCTTCCTCCAAAATTTCCAGATCTACTCCGACCGCGTTACCTAGGAAGCCATGGCGCCTCGTCAGTCCCCGGTCGGAGCTTGGTACTCGTCTGCCCTGGACTCGCTGAACGTGTCGGAGGCGAGCCTCGCCTAGTTGCGCCGGATGGCAGCGGTACAGGGCATCGACGGGGGGAAGGTGTTCAAGGCTGGCTCCGCCACCCCTGAGGGCCAAGGGAGCACCTTCTATCCGTTCTTTGTAAGCACCATTGCTGCTGGCCTGGTGCCTCCCTTCTCTGAGTTCTTCTTCTCCGTCCTCCGCCATTACAAGCTACAGGCTCTGCGTCTCCACCCCAACTCCGTCCTTCTCCTAGCAATCTTCGCCTATTACTGCGAGGCTCACGTAGGGGTGCAGCCCTCAGTGGCCTTGCTGCGCCACTACTTCTACCTCTGGACCTTTCGCGGTCCTGCTTCCGCGTGCGCGAGCTTCATCGTGTACGGTGGCGCCATTGCCATTTCGAACCCCGGGAAAAGGATTGAGGGCTTCAGGAGCAAGTGGATCTTGGCAGATGCTGGGCGCATCCACCCTCGGCTGATCTTTCCCACGGAGAAACCCACGAGCTCCAGCGATTGGGGTCGAGCGGAGCTCGCCGACCCCCGCGCGAAGCTGGTGTTGGAGAAGATGGACGCGGATCTGAGGCCGGCCAACATGGCGGCGGCGAAGCTGACCGGCGCGTCGCTGCTGAGGGAATTCCTGGAGCACCAGCTGGCTCCACTTCGGCAGTACTCACTTCCAATGTGGAGGCCCCATCCGATCCCCGCGGCCTTGGCCGACGAAGATCTGGCTGCGGTCCTCCAATCTCTGGTCGGGGGCGATGTGGCGAGGTTGGAGGGCGCTCCTATGCCCTTGTTCCTCCGCGACGACTGGGAGCAGGTAGTGGAGTCCATGCCCGTCTTCAACGGGTATGGGCCCGTGCCCATGGAAACTCCCAGGGAATCAGTGGATGTGTCCTCCGACGACTCCAGCGAAGAGGAGGAAGGAGGGGAGCGGGAAAAAGGGCCTGACTCCGAGGCGACTGACGGAGAGTCGAGGGCTCCCCTCCCCCGGCGCAAGTCCTGCATTCTCCGCCTCTCTCCGAGCGATGACGACGAGGATGATGATGAGCAAGACGGCGGGAGCTTGCCCCCAATCCCGAAGAAGGACAGGACCGGGCTGATCTCCCGCGGGTCTGTCCCGGTCCCGAGGCAGACCGCAGACGCGCCTTCCGCTTCCAAGCTTCCCGAGGTTGACCCTTCCAGCCGGCTTTTGGGCTTCAAATTTGGCCGGAGGCCGCTTGAGCTCACTGGCGACGACCCGTAAGCGCTTGATTCTTGTCTTTATTTCTTGTTCTGCTTCTGAGGCTTGACGTCCGCATCTCTTGGATAGGCTGGCGCCTGCAGCAAAGAAGCCGAAGGGAGCTCCTGAGGTTCCATCCGTGGCAGCGCCTCTGCCCGCGAAGGAAGGTGACCGTGACGCACGGGCTTCTCCTGCCCGGTCGTCCTCGTGAGGCCTGGCTGAGCCGGCTGGGGCGAGCTCAGCTCCCATGGCCCAAGTGACTCCCGAGGTGCCTTTTCCTGCTGCCGCCACTTCAACCATTGGGGCGCAGCAAGTTCCGCCTTAGGATGCTGTGGTCGCGCTGCCGCCTTCTCCTCCTACTCCACTGACTGCTGTCTCTCCGACTCCTCCTGCCGTCCTGGATCGTGCTGCTGCTGAGCTGGACTGGCTGCGGTAGGATCTTCTTGGCGCCAACCCTCGCTTGGTGGCCGGGCGCTTGGAGCTGGCTTCAGGATGGATTCGCTCCGACGCTTCGATTCGGGCGGCGCTGGTCCAGGCCTCGACGGCTTGCGATGAGGAGAGGCAGGCCGTCCTTGAGGCGAAGGCTGCTCGTGATGCAGCCCTGGGGGAGGTGGTCAACGTCCGTGGTCGCTGGAAGGCGCTGGAGGACGAGCTGCAAGGCCTGCGGGACCAGCTCGCGAAAGAGGCCCACCTTCGCCAAGAGCAGGAAGAAGGCGTGAAGGCTCGCGAGGCGGCCGTCAAGGAGAGGGAGGTCAAGCTCAGGAGGTGCCGTGACAGCCTAGGCGCGCTGGAGCAGGACTTGTGGGCGAGGAAGGTCGAGCTGGATGACAAGGCCCAGGTTCTTGCTGAGGACCGTGTGGCCTTCGCGGAGATGGAGGCGAAGGCTCGCTCCTCGCTGAGGATGCTTTACGACAGCGGCCTGGAGAGCCCGCTGGCTGGCGCCGAGGACGGCCCCGCCAAGCTGCTTCCCTTCCTGGTTCGCGCTCTTGAAGATGTCGCCCTTGGCCTTGGCCCCACGGCCGAGGCCGAGGCGCGTGTCCTGTCTTCTGCAGCGCTGACGCGGGTCCTCACCCACATCTACCTTCGCGATCCTGGCGTCAACCTTGACAGCCTGCTGGAGCCAGTAAGCGGCGAGCGTGCCGCTGCCGCTGCCGAGGCCATGAAGGGTCGCGCGGAGGCTCTGCTGGGGAAGTTCCGGGCCTTCAGCACCAAGCCGAAGCAAGGCGCTGCCGACCCCGCTGCTCCATGAGGCGAACCCACTCCGCGCTGCTCCACAGCCGACAAGTGACTCCGTTGTGGCTCCTGTCCTGCCTTTAATTCCTGCACATGTATCATGCCTCGGGGAGGCGTTTAAACTTCCGTTTGGCATTGAGATAGCAGTGTGGACTGTAATATTTGCTTTTGAATTCCTTGAAATTTACGCTTTTCCTTCCTACTTGCTTATGTTCTATGCCGGCAGAGCCCGGCCCCGCGCATACCTCAGCCGTTGTTAGCCCCGACCGGAAACCAGGACGGGACCAAGGAGTGAGGGGCTACATGACAAGTTAGGCTCCTGAGTCGCCCTGCTCAGGAGTCCCCCTTGGTGCACGAACAGCAAGTAGGGAGGTGTGATGTGGGTGGATCTACCGTTCTACGTCTGCAGAGCCCGGCCGCGTGCATACCTCAACCACCGTTAGCCTTTCGGAACTAAGGAGTGAGGGGCTACGTGACCAGTTAGGCTCCTGAGTCGCGATGCTCAGGAGTCCCCCTTGACGCTCGAACGGCCTTCGTACCTTCGCTCCGCTCGGGGAGAGACGCGCGACGAACCAGGCCCGGGGGGGGGGCTGGCTGGGTGGCGTGCGTCTGGGCGTGACCCAGGCGCAGCCCCCGTGCCCAGCCCCCTCGTGCAGCACTCCCAAGGGGAGTCGTTACGATGAGGCTAGACACTAAGCTCTGGGCTCCCTGAGGTTGATGCGGCCCGGGGCCGCCCTCAGTTGTTTATCACCAGCGCGGAGCATAGCGCTTCCGTATGTGTACGGGCATAGCTGCTCCTCGGCAGTGTCGTCAGCCAGCGCGGAGCATGGTGCTTCCACTGGTATGTGGGAGGGGGCTCCCCTCCGGGAGGAGCCCCCGGGGCGTGTACAGCCCCGCCCTGACACGTGACTGGCACGGTAGGGCCTGGCGAGGTGTATCTGGGCACCCGTGAGCCAGCGTGGGACTCACGGGGCCCTACCTCTAGGTGGGTTGCGCCTGGCACTGGGCCTTATCTTGTGATGTGTCCCTGCAAATTTGGTTAGATGCCGGCACGCTACGTCCTCGGGTCCCGGCCCTCGAGCTGGTGTCAGCCGTCGCTGGTATGCCAGGTCGCGATGTCGTGGACAAGGCCAGAGGGTGAGGGCTGGAGAGCCAGTAAGAGCCCTGAGTCGCGATGCTCAGGTACCCCCTCCTTTAACGTGAAAGTGGTCGGCATGGAGAAGAAGAGGTGCCGTGGACAGGCATCAAATAATCAAGCATGGTGGGTCGAACGCATAGCCGGAAATAAACGCAAAAGGGATACATGCCGCTGGGTCTGGCCTGAGCGACTTGGGGGATGATGCAGCCCGAGGGGCGCCCCCAACAAGGTAAGCTAACAACAAGAAATAAAAGGGATACATGCCGCAGGGACGGACCCACGCGGCCTGGGAATAATGCAGCCCTGGGGGGGCTCTCCCAGCTGGAAATGAGACTTGAAAGATGTCACCTGATGATGTTGAAGACGAAGGAGTGTTGGTGTAGCAGACTCGGTGGGCTGCGGAAGCCGATCCTCACGAGCCCCCAGGCCCAGGGGCCTCGGGAGGCTCCGGAGGCGCTGGTGGCTCCTCGCGGACCATCTCCATCTACGCCAGGGCTGCGGAACGCCTGGCCTCTTGAGCCTCCATGATACCCCTCATGAGGCGCTGGTACGTGGCAGCCGCGTTCGGCAAGCCATAAGGCATGCGAACGTAGCTGTGGGGTGGACCTTCGCAACGCCCCACTCGCGAGGGCCAGAGGCACTCCAAAGAGGCGACTCGATTGAGCCCTGGTATGTCGATGCAGACGCGCAGCCCACCATCCTCGCCTGGATGGGGAGCCACAGATGGTAGGCGGCGGCCGCCTTTCATGACTCTTGACTCCTGTAGCTCCTGAATGGCCTTGCTGACGAACTCCTGAGGGTCTGGCTCTCCTTGCCTTACTCCTTCTTTCGGGAAACGTGCTTCGAAACACGCCTCCATGTGGTGCCCAAGCGCCTCCCTCGTGACCTTAGCCAGGTCGGTGGCCCTCCAGGGGAGAGCCCCCGAGCCCTGCCTGAGGAGGGCGCTGGGCGCGCTTTCCTATGCGATGGAAGGAGGTTCCCCCTAGGCAGGCGCGGGCCCTGAGGGGCCTGCCTCCTGAGGGGTCGGGCCGGATGATGTCTTCTTCTTCTTGGGGGCGGTCTCGGGAAGCCTCCTGCTTCCGCGATCCGGGTCTTCTAGTGATGCGTCCTGAAAGGCTCGTTCCAGGGAACACACCGCGTCCTTCTCTTCACAGGGCACCGTGATGACTCCGCCACTTCCTGGCATCTAGAGGACGTTGTAGCCATGGTGAGTTACGGCCATGAACTTGGCCAGCGTTGGGTACCCAAGGATGGCGTTGTACAGCAGGCGAATGTGGGCGACGTCGAAGTCGATGAGCTCAGTGCGGTAGTTGTCGCGTGCCCCGAAGGTGACAGGGAGGCGGACCTACCCAATCGGGACCGTGGAGCCGTCGGTGACTCCGGAGAAAGGCTTGGTTGGCTGAAGCTGGTTGTAGGGCACTTGGAGATTGTTGGATGTTTCCACGGACAGGACGTTGAGCCCTGCCCCGCCTTCGATGAGGGTCCTGGTGACCACCACGTTGCTGATGATTGGGGAACAAAGCATCGGGAGGACTCCGGCTGTGGCCGCACACTTGAGCTGATCTGCTGAGCTGAACGTGATGGCGCATGCCGACCACCTAAGAGGGCGCGTGGCTTCGAGCTTGGGGAGGACTGCATTCACTTCGCGGGTGAACTACTTTTAGATGCGTTGAGAGGCTGGGGCTTGAGCCCCGCCCAGGATGCAGGCGATCGCGCGCGGCTCCTGGAAGCCCCCAGCCCCCTCGTCCTGATGGCGGTCCTCGTTTCTCCTTGGCTGCGGCGGTAGCGGAGGGAGGCATGCGTTGCCTTGCGGGCAATCCTCGCGAGGCTAATCCCTCCAGTCTCCCTCGCGAGGCGGGTCTTGCCAGTGATCCTCGCGAGGTTGATCGCGCCACCCTTGGCGCGGGCAGGGTCTTCCCAGCATCCTGCGTTCCTTCCTCCTCCTCCTCGACCGTAGCCCCGGTCACCGCGGTCGGGGCGACGGCCGATCCTTCCTTCTCACACGGCTCGGAGCTCTTGACATTCGTTGGTGTTGTGGGTGTGGAGGTCGTGGTACACACAGTACCGACTGCCCTTGGAAGATTCGGGTTGATCTCTGCCCCGCTTGGTGTTTGGTTCTGCCGCGAGCACGGCAGCCCCCTTGCGCTTCACATCCTTGGCCTTGGGCTTCTTCTCTTCTGGGTCTGCGGCAGGCAGCTCGAGGAGGGAGAGACGCCCTTCTTCAGCCCTGGCGCACTTGGTTGCCAAGTTGAACAACTCCAAGGAAGTGAACAAGTCTTCATGCATCGCCAGCTCCTCCTTCATCTTGACATCGCACACGCCGTCGGAGAAGGCTGAGATGATGGCCTCCTCGGCCACCTTGGGAATCTTGAGGCATGCGTTGTTGAAGCGCTGGATGTACTTCTGCAGGGTCTCTCCGGGTTGTTGCTTGATGCGGCGCATGTCGCTCACGGCGGGTGGCCGGTCGCAAGTACCTTGGAAGTTGGCGATGAAGCGGGTGCGCATCTCGTCCTAGGAGGAGATTGTGCCTGGAGCCAGGTTCAGGAGCCAGGTGCGGGCCCCGTCCTTGAGCGCCATGGGAAATCAGTTCGCCAAGACCTTCTCGTCTCCGTTGGAAGCTTCGATGCCCAGCTCATAGAGCTGGAGGAACTCCGCAGGGTCGGCCGTGCCGTCGTAACGAGGAGGCAGGTCTGGCTTGAACTTGCCAGGCCACGCGGCGCTGCATAGCTCGGTAGTGAAGGCACGGTAGCCTGCTATGGCCATAGGAGGCCTTGGGTGATGGAAAGCTTGGTCTTGCATGTCCCCATGCGCTGCAGCTGGGAGCAGCGCGGGGTCTTGACGTGTGGGAGCAGGAGCATGGTGGTGGCGTGCTGGAGAAGGGAGCGCCCGGGCAGCTTCTTGCGGGCGAGGGACTTCTTGGCAGCCCTGCTCTTGTCGCGCTGGCACCTGACAGAGCGGGTTCTGCCCAGGGGCCACGTGCCTTGGAGCAATGGCGCCTTCTTGAGGAGGAGGCGGCTGGGGCGCCCCCGGAGCTTCATCACCCGCGCGGGGCGGGGTGCGGTGCAGCGGAACGGACGGCGCAAGAGAGCCCCCTGCGGCGCGGACGAGCTCGGCGACGCGGTCGAGCCATTCTTCGTAGACGTCGTCGACGGGACGGTAGCGCAGGAGCTCATTTGCTGGGGCTCCACAATGACTTCCTCCCTGCCGTTGGACTAGTCTTGGTCTCGTTGCACCGAAACGGGTGCCTTTGCTTGATGCTCTCGCCTGCGCTTGCTCCCTTTGCACCAAAGAGGAAAGGAGGACACTGCGCGCCTGGCGCCCACCTGGCGCCTTTGGTCGTCATGGCTTGCGTCACGGGCACCTCGTGAGGTACCCCGCCTTGATCTCTCCGCCTCCTCGCGGGCCAGCCTGATGAGGCCATGCCCGAGGAAGCTCTGTGTCGTCCGCCCCGCGAGGCTTGGCCCCTCGCGATGGTCTTGGGTCAGTGTTGATGAAGACGGGCCGTGCTGGGCCCCCCTTTGAGCCACGCCGCAGGCCGCAGGCAGGCAAGTCTGGGGACCCCCGTTCCCAGAACGCCAACAAGAATTCCGTTGTTTCTCAGTCGCAGAACAGGATTCATAGCAGATCCATTGCTGCAGACACAGTCCAGTCGGCTCATAGCCCAAGATCACCCCCGAGGCGTGAGGGACGTGGGGACCGGCGTGATCAGTACGGAAACCGTGAGCAGTATGATCACCGATTCGATTGTGACGATCGACGTCGAGTGCCCACCCCTCCCCCAAGGAGTGGATCGTATGTGCCTCGACAGCAAGATGACATGCGCCCTCATAGTATTGGGCGAAGGATTCCAGTCGACCCCAGGGAACCAGGCTTTGATGCGAGATCCATTCTCGTTCAAGGTTTGGTCGACAGGAACAGAGCTCACCATGAAGGTCACGACAGAGATGCACCTACCAGTAGCAGAGTACATGTTTCAGGGCCAGAGTGCTTTAGTAGAGCCATCAGGGCCGCTGTGATTCCTCCCAACTTCAGGTTGGCGACTAGACTCAGTAAGTTCACTGGTGAGTCCAAGCCCGATACTTGTCTTGAAGACTACCGAGTGGCTCTCCAGATTGGCGGTGGCAATGATGAAGTGGCCATGAAGCACCTCCCTCTCATGTTGGAGGGCTCGGCCAGAGCGTGGCTGAATCAGTTAGCACCCAGCAGCATTTACACTTTGGAAGATCTCGCCCGAGTGTTTGTCACTACATTTGAATGAACATGCAAGCGACCGGTAGGACTGACAGAACTGCGGTCTTGCGTGCAGAAGCTGAATGAAAGGATTACATCCAGAGATGGATCACATTACATCACACGGTAGAGAATGTGCCTGATCATCAAGCAGTCTGTGCCTTCAAAGAAGGCATCAAGTACAAAGAACTGAATCTGAAATTCGGTCGAACCGGAGACATGTCTCTGAATCGGATGATGGAGATTGCCACCAAGTATGCTAATGGTGAAGATGAGGATCAACTCTGGAGTGGCAAGCACAAGTCAGTCGCCCAAGAAATCGGAGGAGGAAATTCCAATCGGAAATATAAGTGGAAAGCCGAGCCAGCTGCTCCTGGGGAAGCCTTGGCTGTAACTCAAGGAAAGTTTAAGGGGAAACCCAAAGGGCCTTGGAACCCCAAGAAAGTTAAAGATCAAGACGGAAATGATGTGTTGGATTTGCCATGTCACATCCACACCAAGAAAGATGAAGAGGGTAAGATCATTTACCCGAAACATACCACTCGACAGTGTCGGCTCTTGATCCAGCAGTTCCAGGGCAAACAACCCAAAGATAAGGAAAAGGAATCGGACAAAGTTGAGGACAAGGAAGACAGAGATGGTGGATACCCCCAGGTCGATTCCACCTTGATGATTTTTGCTGATGTTGAAAGCAAAAGTCGACTGAAAGTTATCAACCATGAGGTGAATATGGTTGCTCCGGTGACACCCAGTTATCTGAAGTGGTCTCAGATTGCCATCACATTCGACCAGTCCGATCACCCAACGCACATTGCCACCCCTGGGAGGCAAGCTTTGGTGGTCGACCCAGTTGTTGAAGGCACTCGACTGACCCAGTTGTTGAAAGGGATGGGCATTCCCATGTCCAGACTCAGTACCGGCAACATGAGTTTCCATGGAGTCATTCCTGGGAAGTAGGCTGAGTCACTCGGCCAAATTGCTCTTGATGTGGTTTTCGGTGATTCCAAGAATTACCGCAAAGAAAAGTTGACGTTCCAAGTTGTGGATTTCCAGAGTGCTTATCACGCTATTTTGGGCAGGCCAACTTACGCACGCTTCATGGCTCGACCATGTTATGTGTATCTCAAATTGAAGATGCCTGGTCCCAAAGGTGTGATCACTGTTACGGGCAATCGGAAGAAAGCAGAAGAGTGTTTTCAGAAAGGCTCAAAGATCGTTGATGCTCAGATGGCCGTGGTGGAGCTGCAGGAATACCAGAAGACTGCAGACCCGAGTGATTTGTTGCGAGCCATGAAGCCTGCTACAGAATCAGCTTTTCAGTCGTCTGGTGAAACGAAGCCGGTTCACATTCACCCGACCGATCCCAGTGCTGCTCCGACTTATATCTCAACAACACTCGACTCCAAATAGGAAGAAGCGCTCATCCAGTTCCTCCGTGAGAACTGGGACATCTTCGCATGGAAGCCTTCTGACATGCCGGGTGTTCCCAGGGGGCTTGCTGAGCACCGCCTACGAGTCGACTCAAAATCAAAACCCGTCAAAGAACATCTCCGACGGTCCGCTGTCCAGAAGAGAAAGGCTATTGGCGAGGAGGTGGCTCGGCTCTTAGCAGCGGAGTTCATCTGAGAGATTTACCACTCCGAGTGGCTCGCCAACATTGTCATGGTGCCCAAGAAGGACAAGTCACTTCGCATGTGCATTGACTTTAAACATATCAATCGGGCCTGCCCGAAAGATCATTTTCCTCTCCCCCGCATCGACCAGATAGTCGACTCGACTGTGGGATGTGAGCGACTGTCTTTTTTAGACGCCTATTCCGGGTACCATCAGATCCGTCTGTATGGACCTGACGAGATCAAAACAGCTTTCATCACTCCATTCGGGTGCTTCTGTTATGTTACCATACCATTCGGCCTCAAGAATGCCGGAGCCACATTCATGAGGATGATTCAGAAGTGTTTGCTCACTCAAATCAGTCGGAATGTGGAAGCATACATGGATGATATTATGGTCAAGTCACGGAAGGGTTCCGACCTGCTGACTGACCTTGCTGAAACCTTTGCCAACCTCAGGAGGTATGATATCAAGCTTAATCCATCAATGTGCACATTCGGAGTTCCTGGCGGAAAGTTACTCGGTTTTCTCGTTTCCGAACGGGGAATCGACGCCAATCCAGAAAAAGTCGGTATTATACTCCGGATGAAACGTCCTGTGTGAGTGCACGACGTCCAGAAGCTTACTGGTTGCTCGGCCGATTTAAGTCGATTCATCTCTCGTCTCGGTGAAAAGGCATTGCCTCTTTACCGATTGATGAATAAGTCAGACAAGTTCGAGTGGACTCCTGAAGCTGATGCAGCCTTTGCAGAGCTCAAAGCTCTGCTCTCCACCCAGCCGGTGCTTGCTGCTCCAATCAGCAAAGAACCTTTGCTGCTTTACATCGAAGCCACGGGACAAGTCGTCAGTACGGTACTTACAGTCGAGCGGGAAGAAGAAGGAAAAGCCTTCAAAGTTCAGCGCCTAGTATATTATGTTTCTGAAGTTTTGACCCCGTCGAAGCAAAGATATCCTCATTATCAGAAGCTTGTATATGGGATTTATATGACCACAAAGAAGGTTGCTCACTACTTCTCTGATCATTCCATTACGGTCGTCAGCGACGCTCCATTGTCAGAGATCCTGCACAACATAGATGCAACTGGTCGAGTGGAAAAATGGGCGATTGAACTCCTTCCTCTAGATATCAAGTTTGAGGCAAAGAAAGCTATCAAGTCCCAAGCAATAGCAGATTTCGTCACCGAGTGATTGAACAACAACTGCCGACTCAGGTTCACTCGGAGCATTGGACCATGTTCTTCAACGGTTCCAAAATGCTGAATGCTTCTGGTGCCGGAGTAGTATTGGTCTCCCCCCGAGGATATAAGCTTAGATATGTTCTTCAAATCCACTTTGATTCCTCCAATAACGAAGCAGAATACGAAGCACTTTTATATGGGTTGGGTTGCCCATGGCCATTTCACTCGGTGTCCGTCGCCTCATGGTCTATGGCGACTTAGATTTGGTGGTTAATCAAGTGATGGAAGAGTGGGACATCAGAAGTCCGGCCATGAATGGTTATTGCAATGCAGTGAGAAAGCTGGAGAAGAAATTCGGGGGGTTAGAACTTCATCACATACCCCGACTGAAAAATCAAGCAGCTGATGATTTGGCGAAAATAGGTTCCAAAAGAGAAGCCATTCCCAGCAATGTGTTTTTGGAACACATCCACACACCATCAGTTCAAGAGGATCCCTTCACTGAAGAAGCCCCGCAGCCAAAAAGTGCCACGGATCCGATTGAAGTTGAAGTCCCAGCTGTGGTCGACCTGATCATGGAAGTTTTGGTCATCACTCCCAACTGGACGGTACCGTACATCGCGTACATCCCAAGGAAAGAACTCCCAGAGGACGAAGAAGAGGCTCGACAGATCGTCCGTCGATCCAAGGCCTTTATAGTCATAAAGGGACAGTTGTATAGAGAAAGCGCGACTGGAATCAGTCAGAAGTGTATAACACCAGAAGAAGGTCAGATAATCCTTGATGATATCCACTCGGGGACCTATGGTCATCACGCGTCCTCTCGGACCATTGTGGCTAAAGCATACCGAGCGGGATTCTACTGGCCAAGAGCGAATGAAATGGCGAAAGAGATAGTCGACAAATGTGAAGGATGTTAGTTTTACTCCAATATGTCGCACAAACCCGCGTCAGCCCTGAAAACCATTCCACTCGTCTGGACCTTTGCTGTTTGGGGACTGGACATGGTTGGACCACTGAGAACGGGCAGGAGCGGCTTCACTCATGTGCTAGTAGCAGTCGACAAGTTCACCAAATGGATTGAAGCTAAGCCTATCAACAATCTTGATGCTTGCACTGCTATCAGTTTCATCAGAGAGTTGATATTCAGATATGGAGTTCCGCACAGCATCATCACTGATAATGGTTCAAACTTTGATTCCGACAAATTCAGAGCCTTTTGCGCCTCTCAAGGCACACGAGTCGACTACGCTTAAATCGCTCACCCCCAGTCGAATGGACAAGCGGAAAGAGCAAACGGCTTAATTCTCAAAGGACTGAAACCCCGACTGATGCGCGATCTCAAGCACGCAGCAGGTGCATGGGTCGACGAGCTTCCATCAATTCTTTGGGGATTGAGGACAACCCCGAACCGATCGACTGGAAGAACCCCATTCTTTCTGGTCTACGGAGCCGAAGCAGTTTTGCCGAGTGACCTGCTTCACAACGCACCCCGAGTCGAGCTCTACTCTGAAGATGAAGCAGAACAAGCCCGGCAGGACGCAGTCGACCTCCTGGAACAAGAAAGAGAAATGGCCATGATCCGATTGACCATCTATCAGCAAGACTTCCGTCGATTCCATGCCAGAAATGTGAAGTCGAGCCTTCCAAGAATGAGACTTGGTCCTCCGAGTGGATCAACAGAAACCACACAAACTCGCTCCTACTTGGGAAGGTCCCTTCATCGTCACCAGAGTCCTCCACAATGGAGCGTACCACCTTTATAATGTCGATCGCCAGATTGATGAGCCACGAGCCTGGAATGCGGAGCTGCTCCGCCCCTTTTATACTTGAATTCTCACTCGAAAGAGATGTAATAAGAAAAACTTCCGTAGTTTATTTATCAAAGACAAGGGCATTATAATTTTCCGAGTGATTGTTATTGTTTTTGTTTGCATGAGAAATCCCCCAGTGGATGGCTTAGCTGCGAATCCGTTTCGCCTAAGTTTGTAAAAATAATTTCCTACCGAGTGGTGAGCGAGCCTCCCACTCGGGGGCTTAGCTGCGAACCCGTTTCGCCTAAGTATTTGAAAATCCTACCGAGTGGAGAGCCGGCCTCCCACTCGAGGGCTTAGCTGCAGTCCAGTACTTGCCTAAGTATTTGAAAATCCTACCGAGTGGTGAGCCAGCCTCCCACTCGGGGGCTTAGCTGCAGTCCAGTACTCGCCTAAGTATTTGAAAATCCTACCGAGTGGTGAGCCAGCCTCCCACTCAGGGGCTTAGCTGCAGTCCAGTACTCGCCTAAGTATTTGAAAATCCTACCGAGTGGTGAGCCAGCCTCCCACTCGGGGGCTTAGCTGCAGTCCAGTACTCGCCTAAGTATTTGAAAATCCTACCGAGTGGTGAGCCAGCCTCCCACTCGGGGGCTTAGCTGCAGTCCAGTACTCGCCTAAGTATTTGAAAATCCTACCGAGTGGTGAGCCAGCCTCCCACTCGGGGGCTTAGCTGCGAACCCGTTTTGCCTAAGTATTTGAAAATCCTACCGAGTGGTGAGCCAGCCTCCCACTCGGGGGCTTAGCTGCAGTCCAGTACTCGCCTAAGTATTTGAAAATCCTACCGAGTGGTGAGCCAGCCTCCCACTCGGGGGCTTAGCTGCAGTCCAGTACTCGCCTAAGTATTTGAAAATCCTACCGAGTGGTGAGCCAGCCTCCCACTCGGGGCCTTAGCTGCAGTCCAGTACTCGCCTAACTATTTGAAAATCCTACCGAGTGGTGAGCCAGCCTCCCACTCGGGGGCTTAGCTGCAGTCCAGTACTCGCCTAAGTATTTGAAAATCCTACCAAGTGGGGAGCCAGCCTCCCACTCGGGGGCTTATCTGTATTCCAGTACTCGCCTAAGTTTGAAAAATCCTACCGAGTGGAGAGTGACCCTCCCACTCGGGGGCTTAGCTGCAGTCCAGTACTCGCCTAAGTTTGAAAAATCCTACCGAGTGGAGAGCGACCCTCCCACTCGGAGGCTTAGCTGCAGTCCAGTACTCGCCTAAATTTGAAAAATCCTACCGAGTGGAGAGCGACCCTCCCACTCGGGGGCTTAGCTGCAGTCCAGTACTCGCCTAAGTTTGAAAAATCCTACCGAGTGGAGTGCGACCCTCCCACTCGGGGGCTTAGCTGCAATCTAGTACTCGCCTAAGTTTGAAAAATCCTATCGAGTGAAGAGCGACCCTCCCACTTGGGGGCTTAGCTGCAGTCCAGTACTCGCCTAAGTTTGAAAAATCCTACCGAGTGGAGAGCGACCCTCCCACTCGGAGGCTTAGCTGCAGTCCAGTACTCGCCTAAGTACGAAACACATCCCAATCCGCAAGGACGACGAGGTGCAGGTCGACTGCCACCTTCTCCTTCGGAGCTTCGCCACAAATACAACATGCGCTCCATCCCAATCCGCAAGGACGACGAGGTGCAGGTCGACTGCCACCTTCTCCTTGGGAGCTTCGCCCCAAATACAACGTGCGCTCCATCCCAATCCGCAAGGACGACGAGGTGCAGGTCGACTGCCACCTTCTCCTTCGGAGCTTCGCCACAAATACAACGTGCGCACCATCCCGATCCACAAGAACGACGAGGTGCAGGTCGACTGCCACCTTCTCCTTCAGAGCTTCGCCACAAATACAACGTGCGCTCCATCCCAATCCACAAGGACGACGAGGTGCAGTTCGACTGCCACCTTCTCCTTGGGAGCTTCACCACAAACACAACGTGCGCTCCATCCCGACCCGCAAGGACAACGAGGTGCAGGTAAACTACTACCTTCTCCTTCAGAGCTGCGCCACAAATACAAAAGTTGTCTTGAGTGAAGAACGAGTTCCACTCGACGGAGAATTCGTGAAGATATTCAACGATAAACCAAGTTCAGATAAATCCTAAAGGTTCCAGACCGCAGATCAAAGTGCGCGGGCATTCAGCCCTAAAGATTTTGACGTTTACAAAAACCACTCGGCATTCCGAGGAAAATTTAAGGTGGGTCATTAAAGTTTGTTCACTCCGCGGGAGGAGGACTGGCAGGCTCGACGAACTCGTCCAGATCGACACTGTCGGCGATCCGAGTGGCTGCAGCAATAAAAGTCTCCATAAAAGATCGGAAGTCATGCCTCTGGGTGTTGGTGACCTTGATTGCTGCCAGCTTATCTTGTCGCACCTCCTTGCAGTGGACGCGAACCAAAGACAGAGCCACATCAGCACCACACCGGGCAGAAGATTTCTTCCACTCCTGCACTCGACTAGGGATCTCATTAAGTCGAGTCATCAGAGACTCGAGATCATTCTGGAGCGTGGCCCCTGGCCAAAGTGTCGTGTCGATCCGTGACATGACGACCTTCAGTCGAGCCAAGTAGTCCACAACACTGTCGACGCGGGATTCCAGTCGGAGCAGATTCGTGGCAGTTTCATCTTTCACAGGAGAGTTGATGGGGTCCAAACCTGGCTCAATCTGCCCAGTCTCCTCCTCGAAGTTCTGGCAAAACTCTGCATTCACGATCTAAGGATAAGTCAATTTTCGTATGGTGAGTCAACAAAAAAAACATCAGTCGGAACAAAATGTATACCTTCAATCTTGATGAACAACTTCTTGGCAAGGCTCCTCAGATAACTCTCCAGATCGTCCCTCCTGCGAGCGATGCCTTCCATCTTCTCGTACAGGTTGACATTGTTTTTCTTCAAGCGCGTGCACTCCTTGTTGGCTTCGTTTAGGGCAGATTTCATCTTGGCGTTCTCTTCTTCCAATTGGCTGACTGAAGCCAGTTTCTGTTCAGCCAGAGCGGTTCTGTCGTCAGCTTTCTTTTGAGCAGCAGCCAAATCCTGATCCTTCTTCGCCAGAGCTTCGTTCAGTTTTTCTGCAAAGAAATGGTGCTTGATTCAGAAAGAGCAGAAGGGTACTCAAGCCTAAGAAAACCAGTCGACAAGCTCGTCTTACCATTGGCGTCGTCCTTGGCCTTTTGCAGCTCTGTCTTGGCCAATTCCAAGTCAAGGTTTAGCTGGATCTGCTGTTTCTCCAAGTCAGCAAAGGGAGGGGAAGTTATTTTACAGCAAAAAACGACAAAGACAATCAATACTGAGACTACGGTCGACTGCCCGCAGTCCACCATAGTCTCGGGGACTACACCCACTGGGTGCACTTTGAGTGCCCCCATCGGTTCGGTTTACACTCGACACGACCAGACCAGATCGAGCGAAAGAATCATAACACAAAGACTACAGTCGACTGCCAGCAGTCCACCGTAGTCTTGGGGACTACACCCAATGGGTGCACTCAGTGTGCCCCCACTAGTCCAAAAATTCAATCGACGCACCCAGTGGGTGTACAGATGCAAAGATTTTCGGAAAGAGAGTCTCCAGATAGCATATCCTAACAGAACAAGCGGTGATCAGCTAACCTGAACATTGCTTTGGAGAGCCGAGCTGGCGTCATAGGTGGCCTGACTGGCGTCCCACACCATCTTCACCTTCTCCATCATAATGCCCGCCTGGCGTATGGCTTCCTTGACAGCATTCACTTCGTCCTCTGGGACATGATGGATAACAAAAACTGAAGGTGGGTCGGCAGGAGCTTGAGCAGTCGACGAAGAAGGCAGGGCACTCGCCAATGGTACGGCAAAGGTAACAGAACCCCGATTGGCATCACCAGCGTCCTGAACGACTGGTTCCGCCATCGGCGTCGACTGTGGCACCTTGCTTGCAGGAGCTTTCCTATTTTTCCTCGTCAAAGGCCTCTCAGGCTCTTCATCATCATCATCGGGGAGGTCAATAATGTTAGGATCTATTCAAAGATCAATCGCCAAAATCACATCACCCAATAGTACACATTGCAGTTGAGTCGACCAAATAAAGACAGAATGACAGAAATCATACCCAGATTGGAAGTGACTGCATCCTCCATTACCTCATCCTCATCTCTGTAAGCTGAGGTCCCGGAAGTAGCAGCGCTGCGAGTTCCAAAGTTCGTCTAGTTAAATCAAGAAAAAATAAACAGCACGGAGTGTCGAGTGAATACAAAGGGAGACACTCACGCAGAAGCGACGGGGATGTCAATCTTAATCTTCGGCAACACCTTCCGAGGCTTCTGCTCCGCAACTTTGAGATGCTTTGACACTTTTTCAGTTGGGGTTGGTGAAGATGTCCGAGGACGCTTTGAAGAATGACCAGTCTAAGCAATCACCTTTTCACGGGTGCTCGGTCGTTCTTGGTCAAGCTTGGATCGCCTCTCCCTGCGAGGACGCGACTCGACTTCTTCTTCGTCACTTCAGTCGTTGCTTTCTTCGACCTCTTCTCCGTCAGAATGCCATTCACCACTGTCGCCGCCGCTCGCCTCTCCTTACAGATCTTGCTCTTGCTCTCCGTTGGGCACTAAGTACATTTTGATAAGGGCCTGAAAGAAAGCAGGAAGAATAAAGTCAGTCGACACAGTATAGACAGCTGCGCGAGTGAATTCAGATTATAATCAAAAGCT
Source organism: Triticum urartu (assembly GCF_003073215.2). Lineage (NCBI taxonomy): Eukaryota > Viridiplantae > Streptophyta > Magnoliopsida > Poales > Poaceae > Triticum > Triticum urartu. The sequence goes on along the minus strand of NC_053025.1, from coordinate 373,421,404 downwards.
CAGAATCGGACCTTTTCGGGTTCGTGGGACTGGTCGAATGGAGGAACTCTCCTGGCTCCCCTGGGGTTGTCCTTGTTTCCGGTAATGCCCGACAGCCACCCCTCCAGTGTGTCGTCATCGAACTCCTCCGGGTGAATCCGAGTGGTGTCATCAAGACCCGAATACATCCACATCGGATGGTCTCGAGCTTGAAGAGGCTGGATGCGCTGCCGAAGGAAAACCTCCAAGAGATCCATACCAGTGACCCCGTCACGGATAAGCTGGACCACTCGTTCAACCAGCACCCTAACTTGCACCTTCTCCTCCGGGAGAACCTTCGAAGAGGAGGGTTTCCTCACTCAGTCCATGGTAAAAGGAGGGAGGCCAGTCGACTGCCCTGGCGTCGGCTGGTCTTTGCAGTAAAACCAGGTCGACTGCCATCCGCGGACCGAGTCGGGAAGAATCATGGCCGGAAAGGAACTTTTCCCTCTCATCTGAACACCAAGACCCCCACACATCTGAATCACTTGTGTTCTCTCGTCACTCTGATTGGCCTTTTTCACCGTCTGAGAACGATAGGTGAAAATGTGCTTGAAAAGACCCCAGTGAGGCCGACAACCCAAGAAATTCTCGCACAAAGACATGAAAGCAGCGAGATACACGATTGTGTTGGGAGTGAAGTGGTGGAGTTTTGCCCCAAAGAAATTCAGAAATCCCCGAAAGAAAGGGTGAGGAGGCAAGGATAATACACGGTCGACGTGGGTGACAAGGAGAACGCGCTCACCCTCCCGAGGTTGCGGCTCGAATTCCTTCCCCGGAAGCCGCGCCAATCCATGGGGGATCAGTCCTCCATCGGCTAGGTCGTCGAGGTCTTCTTGGCGGATCGCCAAGCGGATCCAGTCGCCCTGGATCCAGCCCTTCGGCAGGCCGGCTCGTGAGGAAGATCCACCCCGACTGGTCGCCTTCCCCTTCGCCTTTGCCGTCGCCTTCTTCACCCGCTCCAGAGCCGCCGTCTTCTCCTTCCCCATCGTCGCCGGCGAGACGCGTACGGAGCGGCGGTGCTGGGGCAAGAGCGAGCGCGACGAAGAAGCCTGAAGAGGAGAAGAGGAAATGAGAACGCACTATTCAAGAAACCCCAATCCGACGCCTTATATGAGGTCGCTTCCGAGGGGCTGACTGGTAGGCCCGGACGATCCTATCAAATCCCGTAACAATTGCGCGCGCGATACGTGGCGAAAAAGGTGGCGCGGAGATCGAGGCGGCTCTGCCCTATCCCATCTGATTACTGCGGCCTCCCCCGTCCCACGCGCTTCCCAAAATTCGAATCCCGTGAAATCTGCGGGCAGCAAAACAACTTGTCAGACGGAAGATCTCCTCCACACCGTCACTCGGAGCTTTTCAAGTAAAGAAACTAACTCGACAAAAAACTAAGAATGGATCAAGGCGATTGAAAAGGAAGTTGCTGTCATCACTCAGGTTCATTGATCCGAAACAATATATGCTCATGGCATGAAAAATGAGTCGGAGAAGTTCTCAACTCCTTCCCCACTCAAACCTCGATCCATTCGAGGGCTAATGATGAAGCTATGTACCTAGGGTAGGGTCATGGACCTGTCCTAACTGCCCTACCCAAGGACATCTCTAGAAGAAATCACCATTCAATCGACTTGGAGGTGTTCCATTCGACAGACTCGAAGACACTCGACCAAGAAGCAATCACTCGACGGCCAGGAGACCTAAAGTCACTCCGCACGCTAACGGTCGGTCATTAAGTAGCTTTTATGGTCATCATAGCACTTTATTAGGGGCGTTACCAGTAACGGCCGACCTTAATGTATTTGAAACCCTGCATAACTTAGGGCCGGAGGGGTCTGGCGAACTCTATATAAGCCCCCCCCCCCTCCTCAGTGTAAAGGGTTCGCACCCATGTAATTCATATACACATAATCCGGTCGACCGCCTCCGGGCTCCGAGACGTAGGGCTATTACTTCCTCCGAGAAGGGCCTGAACTCGTAAACCTCGTGTGCTTACAACTACTCCATAGATAAGATCTTGCCTCTCCATACCTACCCCCCTACATTACTGTCAGACTTAGAACCACGACAGCTGGCAGGCTTCGCATTTCGTGACTAACTCGCCCGCATCTTCGAGGGCTATGGGCCAATAGAATCCTTGCCATAATGCTTTCCCAACTAATGCCCTTGATCCAATGTGGGAGCCACACATTCCTCTGTGAATCTCAGCCAACAGTTCCTTTCCATCCTCTCGGCAGACACACTTCAATTTCACACTATTGGGCCTCCTTCTGTATAGAGTGTCATCGACAAACTGATACATACTGACCCTTCGGGCTACTTTTTTAGCTTCATCTTGGTCGCCGGGTAGTTCTCCGGTCTGGAAGAAGTGGACAATGTGCCTTGCCCAAGTTGGAGCCTGGGGCGCTGAGAGGGCGAACGCTGAAGTGCTACGTGGACTCAAGATAAGAACTTTTGATACGCTGCAGAAGAATGGCAGGCGGTGGATCCAAGAGCTGCGGTAGTTCTCTGGTCCCTTAGAAAGACACCTAACCGAGCTACCAGGCAGACTCCCTTCTCCCTGGTCTATGGGGCAGAAGCAGTTATCCGAATGGAACTCATTTATGGGTCCCCTCGAGTGCTTGCCTACGATGAAGTAGCACAAGATCAGCACCGTCGTGACGACGCTGTGCTACTCGAGGAGAAACATCTCCGAGCCGCTACATGTGCTGCATGCTACTAGTAAGCCTAGTGTCGCTATCACAACCGCAGGGTTCATGCCCGGTGTTTTGAGGAAGGTGACCTTGTCCTTAGGAGCGCTCAGTCCGCCAAGGGTACAAACAAGCTGTCACCGAAGTGGGAAGGCCCTTACTGGGTAGTATGAGTCAGCAGACCTGGCGCAGTCCATCTTGAGACCAGAGATGGCACTCAGTTGCAAACTCAAGGAATATTGAGCATCTCCGCAAGTACTACCCGTAAGGCACGGCTATCGGGCCCTGCCCGGCAACTACCCTTTTGTACAGAGGCGATGACCCCGTGCAAGAGAAAATAAAGAAGCGATGTACGGGGGCCCAACTAAGATTGCATGCATGCGTGAGCACACCAAGATCGCTACATAAGCATTTCATGAGCATTTGCATATGCATATAGATAGGATCACATCCTGCATTCTTTCCCATCTAGATGAAGTTGTAGGTTCTTGCCGTGAACTTGGCTTCGTCAAGGAGTTGAGAAGATTCCCCGGCACTGCACTCTCCGGCAATCCAAACAGATAAGTTCTACCTCTTATCCACTAGTGTTCTGTAAGCTATAACTTGTGCATAGAGAAATCTCGCCACTCTCTTGAAACTAAGGTGGTCCCATCTTTGGCTTGAACGCCGCTTCGGCCTAGATGGTCGTAGTGACTTTTTGATAAAAGAAGTCGGCGGGGGGTTGGCCCCTCTATCTATTCCCCGACAGACATAGCTCTCCGGCAGACAAATAGGGTGCCGGCAGGATAGTCTGCCGGGGAAAACTCATTTATTTACATTAAAGGGGCATCTCACCTCGACATGGACGTACACATGCACGTGTTCCTAGCAAGGTTCATCTTTTTCATTCATATGCTAATACAAGTTCAAGCATTATAGCACACAAAGATGGACTCGAGGGATTACATTATCCGAGTTAAAATTTGGTGATTGCCTACAGATTTAAGACTGAAAAAAGATAATTGCCCCGTTACTCCTTTGCCCCTGTCCATGTCCTACAGGAAGAGGTCGAAGGGGTCGGAAGCGGGCACGGCTGGGATTCAGCGCCTCCGCAAGATCAGGACGGCACCGCTCCCCAGCAGGGAGGAAGAAACCGGAGGGAAGGCGTGGATGGTGACGCTGCCGGAGGACAGAGTGGAAGACACGGAGTCACCGGCAAACACGACTCATCGGAGCGGTCGTCCCCATTCCTGATGCGTCGTGGGTTGTTGCTACCGTCCGCGTCACTACCACCAGAAGACCTTGGTGCAACCATCACGCTGGACGCCATGCTCTATGGGCCTTCCCACAGAGAGCATGGTCGCCCCCAGGAGCCCTGGTGTCAGAAGTCACCGCACGTCCCGAAGACGCATGTGAGAGCAGGGAGCCTTCCCACGCGACAGAAGGACAACGCCCAGGAGGAGCCAGATTCGCCCCTATCAGTGGCAAATCCTTCCATGACTCCTCCCCAGCGCCGCGAAGGGAAGAATAATGGGGAACGATCGACTACCATATGCCATTCCTACTTCAAGCTGCAACACGGCGTCACTCGCATCCCCTCCCACTAAAGTCAAGGCCACGGGTGACCCACCGGCAAGCACACCGGGGTTGCCACTCCCAGTGTCGGCACCGCGCTGCCTAAATCTTCCTCTCAGACCCAATGGAGATCCCAAACAGGAGCCCGGGGGCTGGCCCCAGGCCTCTCTCTTTGACATAGCCAGTAGAAGCGAAAAATAAGAAGAGGGGGAATGCAAAGATGGGTGACTCCGCTCTCCTCCGCCCCTCCCTTTTATACGCAGGACGAGGAGGAGGGCTGGTCCATCAACAGGCGGCCACCGTCCTCCTCCGCCAATTCAAGACGGTCGGGCCCTCACCATGATGCTCTCCCGCGCCGCGGGCCTCCGTTACCTACCCCGAGCAATGCATGCAGCATACGTGGCCAAGGATAAGGGCGCGTTGTGGGAAGAGTAAATTGGCAGTTTCTATCCCGTGCGTTAAAGTCATTCACGGGCCGTCACTGGAGCGACCCACCACTATTGGCTTTACACCATACGCGGGGAAACCGGAAACTAGCCCGAAATCAAGGCTAATGAAGAAGCAATGAAGACCTCAAGGGGACAACCCCTTCAACAACCCTGCCTGTGCACTTATTAGGCTCTACCCCGACGATGCTCAGCAAGGCGTTCGAGGCAGGCCCGGGGGCTTCTGTCGGTGCAACAAACCCTGGGTCCGTTGCCCAGACTGTGCACATACACAAGAGCAAGGTTGATGCGCCAACCCAAGCCAGGATACAAGAAACCAAGAGATTCGAGGAGCCATCATGCAGCTCAGAGAGATTAAGGCCAAGCGAGAACACCAGGATATCACCAAGAGAAGGCCTCCTTTGCCGGGCAGGCGATCCCGGCAAGGGGCGAGGCTACCCCCAGAATAAGAACGCCAAGACACCCCTACAGAACCTGCCGGGGCTCACAGAAACAAAACCGCCTCACCAACCACTCAAAGAATGACCCTCGTCGTCGATTAGTGCGGTGTCAAGCCACGAGGTGATAAAGTGGCAGCCATTCGCCACATGGCAGCCATTTCCTACAAAGGAAACCCATAGATGACACCCGTCCCACGACGTGTCAAGAGAACAGGCGCAGAGCTAGCAAGATAGCCCAGCAAGCCTTGCCAGACAACTAGTGATGTGACACTGAGCGGTGCACTTATTGTGCCCTGTCAGCCCGCAGAGTTAGGTATGATAGCATTGTTTGCTATCATATCAATGCATAATGACTACTTTTCCATTGTGGGGACCCCTTGATCTATAAAAGGAGGCCCATGGCAACCGTACAAAGGGTTGGAAAGTTGATGAACCCACACCCCCATACGCGCATAGTCGCTACTGCCCTAAGGCAATCCCTGACGGGCAAGTGTACTATTCTTCACCACCTCCATTCCACCATCAATCCACCAAAGCAGGAGTAGGGTTTTATGCATCGCGATGGCCTGCACCTAGGTAAATTGCTTGTGTGCTCTTTGCCGTGCTGCCATGCGCTGGTCTGCTCTTTGTGCAACGCGACGTCCCCCTGGCGAACCAACAAGGGGCCTCCTGGTCCCATAGGTGGTCGCGGATATCCCGTGACAATCGTATGTGATGTATCTGCGAACAGAAACAATTTCCTTGGAGAGATTGTGTGGGATGTATATACGAACAGAAACGTTAAGCGGGGACTGACTGTGTGGGATGTACTTACGACCGGAAACAATTTTGCCTGTATAATTGTATTTTTTAGCACTAGTGTATGTATAACCGTATTTGATCACTTGTCGGTCATACATGACCTCATTTTGCCGAGCGTGTGGGCCAAGAGGGCATATCCTCGACGGTTTCTGGGTCGTGTGGGAAGGAGCCCCTATCTCCCACACTCACTTGGTGACGGTTCCAAATGCCGTCGTGGAAAGGGGTTAAAACCGTTTATATAGCACCTTGTTGTACCAGTGTTGCCTTACAGAGCAAGTTAAACATATGGCGGCTCACACCCGTGGGCCTCAAGTCGTCTCCGGGTCTTGGGCCCTCAATTGGCTTGCTCTATGAACCGCCATCTCCATGTCTTCTTGGACCCTATCAGGCCTCTTCGTCATAAGTCGCCAATGGCATGACCCGGCCCCTCCTGGGCAGGTTATACCTAGTTGTTATATCCCCAACGATTCCCGATACGACTCTGTCATGCAACACCTCAAGTGTGAACCTCGAGGGTGATTCCTCCCAAGTTCAGCTTGACGATTACATCGAATGGAATCCCTCGAGAGTGATTCCTCGGGTTTTCCCCCTTGATGTTTTGGACACACGGTTACCTGGACTTTGCTTGAGACCATTGTTGAAGTCGTCTCAGCCCTGAGGGGTACCTATGAGTTGATGTGAAAGTTAGGCGGGCCTGGAGAGCACCTACAAGATAAGTACGTGGCACGGCCGGGCATTCTGGGCCATTGCCATAAGTGCACAAGACGGGGCGATGGGTTCACATCAATCGTGAGTCTCTGCTCGTCTTCGCGAGCTCCTAATACACTAAGGCTTGGGTATTTGTTTTGAGTTGGCCTCTGGCCTTTACGCACTAACCATCACGCAAGAATAGTTATGGGCCTCGGCGTCATGGTATCAGCCGAAGCTTTGTCAGACGCCTAGTTCAGCATTGCGGCACGATAGGATCGCGTAGACCATCCGCAGTGGCACTGGTATTCACCCTGCACACAACGACCCGGAGTGCAAAAGGTAATGGGCCCAAGACTCCGGAGTGCTTAGGATGTAGACTAGTGGGGACCTCTCTGCTGAGCCTAGGTAGGGTTGTGACGTATTGATCTTTCGAGGCTGGGCATTGACTCAGAAAAGTGTGTCCGACCAGAGTAATCAAGCGTGTTGGGTAATGTGGTGCACCCCTGCAGGGAAGTTATCTATTCGAATACCGTGTCCACGGTAATGGACGTTCAGACTTTTATCCTGATCTATTACAACTAGAACTGGTTACTTTAGACATGTGATGGATATGTGGCTCCGGGATTGCTTTCTCGTAGGTAGTCGAGGAAGGATCTCTGGGCATTAATGCTACAACATGCTTGTTAAATTATAAAATGCTATTCTTTACTCTTCTACATGCTGCAAGATGCTTCGAGTTGCTTGAAGATGCTAGTCTTCGATAGGCTAGGCTTTCCCCTCTCTTCTGGCTTTCTGCAGTTCAGTCCACAGATACAACCCTTCCATTTGAAACCGATGCATACTTAGTATAGTGATGACCCACAAGTATAGGGGATCAATCGTAGTCCTTTCGATAAGTAAGAGAGTCAAACCCAATGAGGAGCAGAAGGAAATGACAAGTGGTTTTCAGCAAGGTATTGTCTGCAAGCACTGAAATTATGAGTAACGAGTAGTTTGATAGCAATATAATTTGTAACGAGCAAGTAATGATAGTAGTAACAAAAGTGCAGCAAGGTATCCCAAACCTTTTGACGCAAAGGACAGGCCAAAACGGTCTCTTATGATAAGCAAAGCGTTCTTGAGGGTACACGGGAATTTCATCTAGTCACTTTCATCATGTTGGTTTGATTTGTGTTCGCTACATTGATAATGTGATATGTGGATGGACCGGTGCTTCGATGATGTTCTTACTTGAAAAACCTCCTACTTATGATTAACCCCCACTCAAGCATCCGCAACTATGAGAAAAGTATTAAGAATAAATTCTAAACATAGCATTAAACTTTTGGATCCAAATCAGTCCCTTACGGAATAGCGCATAAACTAGGGTTTATGGTTCTCTCACTCTCGCAGCCCATCATCTAATAACTACTCCACAATGCATTCCCTTAGGCCCAAATATGGTGAAGTGTCATGTAGTCTACATTCACATGACACCAGTAAGGGAATCACAACATACATACCATTAAATGTCGAACACATATAAAATTCACATGATTACTTGCAACAATATTTCTCCCGTGACCTCAAGAAAAAAAGTAACTACTCACAAATGATAATCGTGATCAAGATCATAGGGGTATTAAATAGCATATTGGATCTGAACATATAATATTCCACCAAATAAATCATATAGTAATCAACTACAAGATGTAATCAACACTACTAGTCACCCACAAGTACCAATCTATAGTTCCGGTACAAAGATTGAACACAAGAGAGGAGATGGTGATGTTGAAGATGTTGATGGAGATTTCCCTCCCCAAGATGGGAGATTTGTTGGTGATGATGATGACGATGATTTCCCCCTCCGGGAGGGAAGTTCCCCCGGCGGAATCGCTCTACCGGAGGGCAAAAGTGCTCCTACCCAAGTTTCGCCTCGAGACGGCTGCGCTTCGTCCCCAAAGTCCTCTCCTCATTTTTTCTAGGTCAAAATGACATATATACCAGAAGAGGGGCACCAGAGGTGGGTGTAACGCCCTCGATGCGGCTATATCTCCCATGTGTCGAAGCACGACTTAGAGGCATAACCGCATTGAAAGCAAAGTCGCAAGTGAGGTAATCTTCACACAACCCATGTAATAAATAAGGGAAAGAGATACATAGTTGGCTTACAATCTCCACTTCACACAAATACATGAATAAAGCATTACATCATCCAAATACAATCAAGGTCCGACTATGGAACCAAAATAAAAGAAGAACCCCAAAAGCGACAAAGGTCCCCGATCGACCCCCAACTGGGCTCCACTACTGATCAACTAGAACGGAACAACACAAAGGACAAGATCTTCATCGAGCTCCTCCTAAGCTTGGTTGCATCATCTGCACGGACTCATTGGCACCTGCCAGCTGGTTCTGGAAGTATCTGTGAGCCACGGGAACTCAGCAATCTCGCACCCTCGCGATCAAGACTATTTAAGCTTATGGGTAAGGTAAAAGTATGAGGTGGAGCTGCAGCAAGCGACTAGCATATATGGTAGCTAACCTATTCGCAAAAGAGAGCGAGAAGAGAAGGCAAAGCACGATCGATAAAAGTATGATCAAGAAGTGATCCTAAAACGACCTACGTCAAGCATAACTCCAACAACCGTGTTCACTTCCCGGACTCCGCCGGAAAGAGACCATCACGGTTACACACGCGGTTGATGCATTTTTAATTAAGGTCAACTTCAGGTTCTCTACAACTGGACGTTAACAAATTCCCATCTGCCCATAACTGCGGGCACGACTTTCGAAAGTTCAAATCCCTGCAGGGGTGTCCCAACTTAGCCCATGACAAGCTCTCACGGTCAACGAAGGAATCCCGGTATAACAAGACATTTCGACAGGGTAAAACTAAACCAGCAACACCGCCCGAATGTGCCGACAAATCCTGATAGGAGCTGCACATATCTCTTTCTCAGGGCACACTCAGATTGTCCTAGGTACGGGTAGGCCAGCCCAGAGTTGCCCCTGGTGGTCACCGGCAGCTGACAGGTTGGACCAACACTCAGAGGAGCACTGGCCTGGGGGGTAAAATAATGATGACCCTCAGGAGCGCGACTCCCAAGGGAAAAGAAAAGGCTAGGTGGAAAATGGTAAAACCAATGTTGGGCATTGCTGGAAGAGCTTTACTTAAGGCAAACTGTCAAGGGGTTCCCATTATTACCCAACCGCGTAAGGAACGCAAAATCCGGGAACATAACACCGATATGACGGAAACTAGGGCGGCAAGAGTGGAACAAAACACCAGGCATAAGGCCGAGCCTTCCACCCTTTACCAAGTATATAGATGCATTAATTAAATAAGATATATAGTGATATCCCAACAAGTAAACATGTTCCAACAAGGAACGGTATCTCCATGTTCCAACAAGGAACAAACTTCAATCTTCACCTACAACTAACAACGCTATAAGAGGGGCTGAGCAAAGCGGTAACATAGCCAAACAACGGTTTGCTAGGACAAGGTGGGTTAGAGGCTTGGTTCAACAATATGGGAGGCATGATAAGCAAGTGGTAGGTATTGCAGCATAGGCATAGCAAAAGAGCGAGCAACTAGCAAAGCAAAGATAGTAGTGATTTCTAGGGTATGGTCATCTTGCCTGAAATCCCGCAAGGAAGAAGAATGAGTCCATGAAGAAGACAAACGGACGTAGTCGAACGGTTCCTCACAAACACGACGTTATCGGAACCAACCCGAAGAAGCGAACACCGGAAAAGAAGCACACAACATAGTAAACAACCAACACGTGAACATGGTATGATATGCGGGATGCGGTATGTGATGCATATGCATGATTTGCAACGGAATCATGAAACCTGGCCTCAACTTGGAAATCCAAGTGTTCCACTGGAAAGGTGAGAAGAAATCACTTGAAAACGATATAAAGATCACCGGAATTGGAGTTACGGTTTGGAAATGGCGAGCAATTCAAATATGGCACCGGTCTGTAATTTACAACAAGTAGCCATCTAAATGCAATGAGATGAACATGCTACAGCACCCAAACATGGCAACAAAATACATGGCAGGGATCCATTCAAGAAGCTTAACAAAAGTATAGCACTGAGCTACGGCCAATTCATCCATTAACAGGTTCAAACAAGCATGGCAAAAATGCATATGGTAAACAGATTTCAGACTTAGTGAAATTAACACTTGTCTGGAATTTCAGATCAGATAGCACTCTTCGGAGCTTGAAAACTATATGATATAGGACCTGAACGTGGCAAAGTAAAGCATGGCATAGAGCTACTCAAAGAGCTTAACAAAGGTCCCTTAGTGACCTTGAGCCAAAAGGTATCAGAAAATACAATTGCAAGCATGTGAACATGGCAAAAACATAATCAGATCACAGACTTAGTAAAAACTGGAGCATGCTGAAAATAGATATCAAGTAGGCATGTTTACGAGCTCGATGCACTCACTACGGAGCAAGTCAAGACAATATAAGCATACACCCATCAAGAATACACAAAATACAAGCTAGACATGGCAAGAACAATAGCATAGCACACGGATCAACTACAACATCCTCGGCAAAATCGCTAACAAGTAGACAATCTGCCCAGATTCACGAAATAGCAAAAGTAGAGCTCGATTGACTCAAGCTAGGGTGCTCCATAATTGTAAACAAAGACATGGATGGATAGAGAACTACAAGATTAACAAAACATCCTTACTGATCATCCTCAAAAAAAGGCACGGATCACTAGGAAACAACATGAACATAAGGCAATATGAGATAAACAGCTCAAGGACTTAGTGGAAATGCTAAGTCCCTGAAATCAGCATTACCAAGTGCCTCACTTTGCAAGCTTGTGCTAGTCACCACACACATCACAAAAATACATGGGTTGCACCCCTGGAAAGATGGCAAAACCCTTAACAAAACACATGTAGAGCTCAGGGGCATATCATGCACCCAATAATCATGGCAAAAATGACAATTATCTAAATGGAGTAGCAGATCTGACAATTATCTCAAGTAGCACTCTTCTAACAGCATTTAGGGCATCAAGATGAACTCAAATTGAAACGATGCAATGGAATGAAATGATGTGCTCTCTGAGATGAACATTTTGATATGCTATATGCATGAATCGGAGCAACGGATGCGGAGTTATGACATGATGAACAAGGGCATATGGATCTGGGAATTTCGGGGACTTAGTGAAATTATACCTCCGCGAAAATCAACGCGGGATGAAGGGATCCGGGACGGGGCGGTGCAGATCTGAGACGGGATGTGTTTGGATGAGATCCCGGTGGATGTCGTCCCGATCCACCGGAGAGGACGACGATGGCCGGAGGGAGGACGCGGTCGCCGGAGTGCGGCGCCGGTCGCCGGAGACGGGCGCGCCAGCGAAGGATGGCGCAGGGCCGGCGCGGGTCGGCGAGCAAGGCGGGTCGGCGGCGAGAAGTGCGGCGGCGCGGCGGCCGGGGCGAAGGCCGGCGACGAGGGGCCCGGCGGAGGAGTGCGGCGGCTGGGGCGAAGGCGCGGGGCGGCACGGCACCGGTGGCCGGGGCGGCGCTCGCTGGCAACCGGGGAGGCGGAGGCGGGCAACAGGCGGCGGCGGATCCCGATCGGTTGGTGGCGCGAGGAGATGGGCCCCGCGGGCCCGATCCGGGCCGCGCGGGCCGGCAGCGGGGCTGGAGGAGAGAGAGAGCGGCGGGGTGAGGTGACGTGGCGGCGCAGGATAGGTGGAGGGAGGCGGCGGCGCTGAGGCGGCAGCCGGCGATTGGCCGGGCGACGTGGCAGCTGGGTGGACGCGTCCGGGCACGGTGGGATGTTTGTGTGGTGACGCGAGGTAGGGGAAGGCTAGGGTTAGACCGCAAGTTTCGGAGGGGATCACTTATTTATAGGTAGAGGGAGCTAGGAGAGTCCAAATGAGGTGCGGTTTTCAGCCACGCGATCGTGATCGAACGGCCGAGGGGATGGAAGGGGTTTAGGTGGGTTTTGGGCCAAATTGGAAGGGTGTTGGGCTGCAACACACACGAGGCCTTCTTGGTCCCTCGGTTAACCGTTGGAGTAGCAAACGAAGTCCAAATGGCACGAAACTTGACAGGCGGTCTACCGGTAGTAAACCAAGGCCGCATGACAAGTCTCGGTCCAATCCAGAAATGTTTAATCCACACACATGAAAGAAAGGTAGAAATAACCACCGGAGGAGAACGGAGCGCTGGAATGCAAAACGGACAACGGGGAAAATGCTCGGATGCATGAGACGAACACGTATGCAAATGAAATGCACATGATGACATGATATGCAATGCATGACACGCAAGCAATGACAAGGCAACAACAGCGAATAACTGGACAACACCTCGCACATCGGTCTCGGGGCGTTACAACACTCCACCACTACGAGAGGATCTCGTCCCGAGATCTAGAATGGCACTGGAGGGAAAACGGAAGGGAAAGAGAAGAGGTAAAACTAAGTTGCTCCTTTTGACAAACTAGTGAAACCAAAGAACCTTGCGAGGTTGAGCAAAAGACAGAAAGAAAGCAACGGAGAAGGATAAAGTTGAAGGCATTCCGGTAGGGAAGAGGAACAAGGAAGAACAAATTCATATGGCACTCCTGTTATAAGAGATGAAGACTTGATAAGGCAAAAAGAACTTGAGAAAAAGGGCACAACACTCCGGTTAAATGGACAATCATGAAAAGAACACAATCTTTGATGAAACAAGATGATGGTTAAAGAGAGCAACATCACAATGCCTCCGGAACAAAAGAATAGAAGATAGATAATTGAAAAAGGAGAAATGAGGAGAAAATGCCAACTTCTGCCAAAAGAGCTTGAGAAGGCATCCTTAGGAGAAGGGTCGAACGGAGTTGTTGGAAAACCAACAACGAAAAGAACAAGGTTGTAGTGGGCTTATGGAGAACATCTCAAAACTATGAGGTGAAATTGTGCCACTAACGGAAACGATATAATAGATTGATAACAACAAGGAGATGAGAAGCTTATTTCACCGTGAGGATAGATGAATAACTTGGGTCATTTCTAAACACCATAGATAGCAACAATCCTTAGGGAAGGCTTTAGGTGAAATATAACCCAAGATAATTCCAATGACGAGATTGATGGATTTAAAATACCTCATTCTTAATAACATGTGAATCATGAAACATGAAATCCAAATTATCAAGAATGACATAATACCACCTCCAATGATACGGAAGAAAGATTGAACTCCGGATTGCAAGATGAGAATGCTTGAGCTCCTTAGAAAAGAATCTCGATGAACACTTCGAGAAGGAGTATAAAACCTTGATGAACCATCATGTAGAACCTTGATGAAGTACTCCGGTAAACAAAAGGATGACGAAAGAAAGGGAAGTTGAAAACACAAGGTGAAACCTTGTAATGATTTAGATGGATCTCCGTGATAATTAGAGCTTGGAACTCCGGGAGAGGAAGATGAGCACTTGAAACCAAGAATAAGTATGATGAGCCACTCCGGAAAACAGGAATTGGATAAACTCGATGAAACAAGAATAAGAATTACATTATGCGTATCCTTCACCAATTTAAAATTGATGACAAGCAATGGAATTGGCATACTACTTATTCTCGTAGAAAGGATTAAGATAGATATAGCGTCAATTTTGAAAGGTCTTCCATGAACCATCGGTTGGGTTTAAACAACGAATAAATTGATATGATGAACGAAGGAAGACAAAATCTTGGAAGAACCACCGTAAGAATTGAAAATGAACGAAGAGAAGATAAAGAAACACCGGGAAAAATTAGCAAATGAATGAAGATGCTTGAGAGAATTTAGATACATGAGAACGAAGAGATCAAGAACTGATTAGAGGATATTTGATTGATGCACCGGCAAGATAGGAGAATGATAACCGACAGCTGAGAATGAATAAATCTTAGATGATGGGCTCTGGATGAACAAACTGAAAAGGCTCCTGAATTGCTCCGGATAGGTGAAAAGAATTCTCACAACCAAAAATAATTATGAGAGAATGGTATAAACCTAGCACCATGAATCCTGAAGAGGCAAGAACAAGATTGAGAGAAAATCTTCTTCGGTCTTCAAATCCGAGAATGACGACGAGGAACACCACCAAGAATTGTTGAGAAACTCCAGGAGAATGAAAAGCGAAGAGGTAGAGCCAACAATGAAGAAATCGAAAACGATCTTGGAGAAGGCATTTGACTGATGATAATTCATTCTTACGTCAAACTTCGAAATAAATTTTAGAATAGCTCCGATAAAATAAGAAGAGTCAGGTAAGATCCTGGGAAAAGACCTGTGGGTTAGGGCCCACTCGAAAGAAAACACCGTTGAAAAGATTACTTGAAAAGGAGAAAGCACCAGTTGAATTAGATGACTTGAATGAGATAACATCCTCGAAAGAGCTTGAACGAATGTAGAGTGGAAAACACGAATCTTCGAGATATCTTCAGCACTCCGGAATAATTGAATGGAAAGCGGGGAAGATTAAGAGGTGCATTGGCATAAGTAAGCATTGAAATACAGAAAAGAATATGATCGACACCGGAAGGTTGAATTGGATCCACCGGAAAAGGAAAGAATGGAGAATGATGAACTAGAAACTTCGTTAGTATCTTCATGAGAATCACCGGATAAGAACATGAAGGGAGAAGAATGGAGAGACTTCCACAATAAAATGGATATTTGATAAAGAAATCCGAGTCCTCGAAGAAAAAGGGGGGGGGGGGGGGAAAACAAAGGCAACTTGGGATGGAAGAAAACGACACCGTTGAGAAAGCTGAGATTGGATCTTGCGGATGTTGAAATGATCGGAACCACTTGAAGAGAAAACACACCAGTTGAAAAGGATTGACATGACAATCTCGATGATCAAGAAGGATTGGTATCCACATAGAAATATGAGAACACCGTTTAGGAAAGGTATGGAATCAACATTTGACTTCGAAGCAACTCGAATACCACAACTGAAGAACAAAACTAAGGATTGGCTTGCAGAATAAGCCGGAACAAACATATGATAGAGATTTCGTCTGAAGTTTTCATGGTGGGGCCTACACGGGCTCGATCATACAGCACCATCATGTACAAGGCAGTGCACATGACATACGAAGCGTCCCCGAGTCGGCATAGCCAAGGACTCTTTAAGACACAACGAGACCACTGTAAAACCAACCGTGAATAGGCGGACCACTAGACGTCGAACCCCAATTTCATATCATACATCTGTCGAAAGATATCCTAAGAACTACTTGAATTCCCACCTAGGAAACTCCCGAAATTTTCCGGTTATGCAATCAGGTGTTTGGGTACAGGGGAAGCATAATATCTCACCCAAAACTAGCAAATCCTACATCCAGCTGTATCCATCCTTCAACACATAACCAAGAAACCTTCGGAAATCATCTACCTCAACCATCGAAAAGCATCTGTTATACAAGTTATGGCGATACTCCCGAACTCCCGCCCCAGTACTGGGTGGCGTCGAGGTTATCTCACCAACGAACTGCGTAAAAGAGATTTTCGATGTCGGCATACTAAACTTAGGTATTCCAGAACTGCAACGATAAAATTATGACGACAACACCTCGGACCTCAACTCCCCGGGACACTTCCACAAAACCCCTGATAGGAGGCACCAAGACAATGTTATCGTCACAAAACCATCAGAACGATTCCAAGATACCCGCGTGATCCTAAATTTTTTTTAGTGAAATTTGAGAAGAGAAGAGTCAAAACTCTACGTCAGGATGCCTTACCAGAGCGATGAGGAGACTGGGAAGTAAAAATAATTCCTAAACTCTCCGATATATAATTCCTAAATGACTCAAAACATTTTTCCTAGACACAACTCGGCTGCTAAAACGATCAAGCAATGGGGCTCCTAAGGTCGGGGAAGGCTCTGATTACCAACTTGTAACGCCCTCGATGCGGCTATATCTCCCACGTGTCGAAGCACGACTTAGAGGCATAACCGCATTGAAAGCAAAGTCACAAGTGAGGTAATCTTCACACAGCCCATGTAATACATAAGGGAAAGAGATACATAGTTGGCTTACAATCGCCACTACACACAAATACATGAATAAAGCATTACATCATCCAAATACAATCAAGGTCCGACTACGGAACCAAAATAAAAGAACAACCCCAAAAGCGACAAAGGTCCCCGATCGACCCCCAACTTGGCTCCACTACTGATCAACTAGAACGGAAGAACACAAAGGACAAGATCTTCATCGAGCTCCTCCTGAGCTTGGTTGCGTCATCTGCACGGACTCATCGGCACCTGCAAGCTGGTTTTGGAAGTATCTGTGAGCCACGGGGACTCAGCTATCTCGCACCCTCGCGATCAAGACTATTTAAGCTTATGGGTAAGGTAAAAGTATGAGGTGGAGCTGCAGCAAGCGACTACCATATATGGTGGCTAACCTATTCGCAAAAGAGAGCAAGAAGAGAAGGCAAAGCACGATTGATAAAAGTATGATCAAGAAGTGATCCTAAAACGACCTACGTCAAGCATAACTCCAACAACCGTGTTCACTTCCCGTACTCCGCCGGAAAGAGACCATCACGGTTACACACGCGGTTGATGCATTTTTAATTAAGGTCAACTTCAGGTTTTCTACAACCGGACGTTAACAAATTCCCATCTGCCCATAACCGCGGGCACGGCTTTCCAAAGTTGAAATCCCTGCAGGGGTGTCCCAACTTAGCCCATGACAAGCTCTCACAGTCAACGAAGGAATAGACCTCCTCCCGAGACATTCCGATCAGACTCGGTATTCCGGTACAACAAGACATTTCGACAGGGTAAAACTAAACCAGCAACACCGCCCGAATGTGCCGACAAATCCCGATAGGAGCTGCACATATCTCTTTCTCAGGGCACACTCAGATTGTCCTAGGTACGGGTAGGCCAGCCCAGAGTTGCCCCTGGTGGTCACCGGAAGCTGACAGGTTGGACCAACACTCAGAGGAGCACTGGCCCGGGAGGGTAAAATAATGATGACCCTCAGGAGCGCGACTCCCAAGGGAAAAGAAAAGGCTAGGTGGCAAATGGTAAAACCAATGTTGGGCATTGCTGGAAGAGCTTTACTTAAGGCGAACTGTCAAGGGGTTCCCATTGTTACCCAACCGCGTAAGGAACGCAAAATCCGGGAACATAACACCGATATGACGGAAACTAGGGCGGCAAGAGTGGAACAAAACACCAGGCATAAGGCCGAGCCTTCCACCCTTTACCAAGTATATAGATGCATTAATTAAATAAGATATATAGTGATATCCCAACAAGTAAACATGTTCCAACAAGGAACGGTATCTCCATGTTCCAACAAGGAACAAACTTCAATCTTCACCTGCAACTAACAATGCTATAAGAGGGGCTGAGCAAAGCGGTAACATAGCCAAACAACGGTTTGCTAGGACAAGGTGGGTTAGAGGCTTGGTTCAACAATATGGGAGGCATGATAAGCAAGTGGTAGGTATTGCAGCATAGGCATAGCAAAAGAGCGAGCAACTAGCAAAGCAAAGATAGTAGTGATTTCTAGGGTATGGTCATCTTGCCTGAAATCCCGCAAGGAAGAAGAATGAGTCCATGAAGAAGACAAACGGACGTAGTCGAACGGTTCCTCACAAACACGACGTTATTGGAACCAACCCGAAGAAGAAAACACTTGAAAAGAAGCACACAACATAGTAAACAACCAACACGTGAACATGGTATGATATGCGGGATGCGGTATGCGATGCATATGCATGATTTGCAACGGAATCATGAAACCTGGCCTCAACATGGAAATCCAAGTGTGCCACTGGAAAGGTGAGAAGAAATCGGTTGAAAACGATATAAAGATCATCGGAATCGGAGTTACGGTTTGGAAATGGCGAGCAATTCAAATATGGCACCGGTCTGTAATTTACAACAAGTAGCCATCTAAATGCAATGATATGAACATGCTACAGCACCCAAACATGGCAACAAAATACATGGAAGGGATCCATTCAAGAAGCTTAACAAAAGTCTAGCACTGAGCTACGGCCAATTCATCCATTAACAGGTTCAAACAAGCATGGCAAAAATGCATATGGTAAACAGATTTCAGACTTAGTGAAATTAACACTTGTCTGGAATTTCAGATCAGATAGCACTCTTCGGAGCTTGAAAACTATATGCTACAGGACCTGAACGTGGCAAAGTAAAGCATGGCATAGAGCTACTCAAAGATCTTAACAAAAGTCCCTTAGTGACCTTGAGCCAAAAGGGATCAGAAAACACAATTGCAAGCATGTGAACATGGCAAAAACATAATCAGATCATAGACTTAATGAAAACTGGAGCATGCTGAAAACAGATATCAAGTAGGCATGTTTACGAGCTCGATGCACTCACTATGGAGCATGTCAAGACAATATAAGCATACACCCATCAAGAATACACAAAATACAAGCTAGACATGGCAAGAACAATAGCATAGCATGCACGGATCAACTACAACATCCTCGGCAAAATCGCTAAGAAGTAGACAATCTGCCCAGATTCACGAAATAGCAAAAGTAGAGCTCAATTGACTCAAGCTAGGGTGCTCCATAATTGCAAACAAAGACATGGATGGATAGAGAACTACAATATTAACTAAACATCCTTACTGATCATCCTCAAAAAAGGCACGGATCACTAGGAAACAACATGAACACAAGGCAATATGAGATAAACAGCTCAAGGACTTAGTGGAAATGCTAAGTCCCTGAAATCAGCATTACCAAGTGCCTCACTTTGCAAGCTTGTGCTAGTCACCACACACATCACAAAGATACATGGGTTGCACCTCTGGAAAGATGGCAAAATCCTTAACAAAACACACGTAGAGCTCAGGGGCATATCATGCACACAATAATCATGGCAAAAATGACAAATATCTAAATGGAGTAGCAGATCTGACAATTATCTCAAGTAGCACTCTTCTAACAGAATTTCGGGCATCAAGATGAACTCAAATGAAAATGATGCAATTGAATGAAATGATGTGTTCTCTGAGATGAACATTTTGATATGCTATATGCATGAATCGGAGCTACGGATGCAGAGTTATGACATGATGAACAAGGGCATATGGATCTGGGAATTTCGGGGACTTGGTGAAATTATACCTCCGCGAAAATCAACGCGGGACGGAGGGATCCGGGACGGGGCGTTGCAGATCTGAGACGGGATGTGTTTGGATGAGATCCCGGTGGATCTCGTCCCGATCCACTGGAGAGGACGACGACGGCCGGAGGGAGGACGCGGTCGCCGGAGTGCGGCGCCGGTTGCCGAAGACGGGTGCACTGGCGAAGGATGGCGCAGGGCCGGCGCGGGTCGGCGAGCAAGGCTGGTCGGCGGCGAGAAGTGCGGCAGCGCGGTGGCCGGGCGATGGCCGGCGACGAGGGGCCCGACGGAGGAGTGCGGCGGCCGGGGCGAAGGCGCGGGGCGGCGCGGCACCGGTTGCTGGGGCGGCGCTCGCTGGCAACCGGGGCGGCGGAGGCGGGCAACAGGCGGCGGCGGATCCCGATCGGGCGGCGGCGCGAGGAGATGGGCCCTGCGGGCCCGATCTGGGCCGCGCGGGCCGGCAGCGGGGCTGGAGGAGAGAGAGAGCGGCGGGGTGAGGTGACGTGGCGGCGCGGGATAGGTGGAAGGAGGCGGCGGCGCTGAGGTGGCAGCCAGCGATTGGCCGGGCTACGTGGCGGCTGGGTGGACGCGTTCGGGCACGGTGGGATGTTTGTCCGGTGACGTTAGGTCGGGGAAGGCTAGGGTTAGACCGCAAATTTCGGAGGGGATCACTTATTTATAGGTAGAGGGAGCTAGGAGAGTCCAAATGAGGTGCGCTTTTCGGCCACGCGATCGTGATCGAACGACCGAGGGGATGGAAGGGGTTTTGGTGGGTTTTGGGCCAAATTGGAAGGGTGTTGGGCTGCAACACACACGAGGCCTTCTCGGTCCCTCGGTTAACCGTTGGAGTATCAAACAAAGTCCAAATGGCACGAAACTTGACAGGCGGTCTATCGGTAGTAAACCAAGGCCGCATGACAAGTCTCGGTCCAATCCGGAAATGTTTAATCCACACACATGAAAGAAAGGTAGAAATGACCACCGGAGGAGAACGGAGCGCCGGAATGCAAAATGGACAACGGGGAAAATGCTCGGATGCATGAAATGAACACGTATGCAAATGAAATGCACATGATGACATGATATGCAATGCATGACACGCAAGCAATGACAAGGCAACAGCAGCGAATAACTGGACGACACCTGGCACATCGGTCTCGGGGCGTTACAGTGGGCCGAGGAGGGCACAACCCACCAGGGCGCGTTTGGGCTCCCTGGCGCGCCCAGGTGGGTTGTGCCCACCTGGTGAGCCCCCACTGGTACTTATTGGCTCCAATATTTCTTATATATTACATAAAAATTCCCTGTGAAGTTTCAGCTCATTTAGAGTTGTGCAGAATAGGTAGCCTGACGTAGCTTTTTTAGGTCCAGATTTCCAGCTACCGGAATTCTCCCTCTTTGTGTGTACCTTACATATTATCAGAGAAAAGGCATTAGAATTACTCCAAAAAGCATTATTATACATAAAAACAATATAAATAAGAGTAGGTAAACATGATGCAAAATGGACGTATCAACTCCCCCAAGCGTAGACCTAGCTTGTCCTCAAGCGAAAACCGAAATCGAAAAACAGGTCCACATGCTTAGAGAGAGAGAGAGAGATGTCGATAAAAACAAAATATGTACATAGAAGAATCATGTATATTATTATAACGCCAAAAAACTTTAACATAAAACTTTTCTCATATAACTTTTATCATAGACTTCTTGTAACCCCCAGAGACCGATGCTTCAAATGCCTTCCTTTTCTTTTAGTTGTTATTGTGTGTTCATTTTGTTTGTTGCATTATCATAATTATTTTGCATATTTTATTCATATATGTTGATGCCATGATCTTGTTGAGTGCATTGTCATATCTTTGCTTCATGCACCATGCTCATCTCATTTGGTTATATTGCATTGTCATGCCCATCATTGTCATATTGCATTGCCTCTTGTCATTTTGCATGCTAATCATATACCTTGTGGTAATCATCATGTTGTTGCCGTGTGCATTTCATTCATCCTTATGTGGTGTATTGTTGTTATGATGTGTGTGAGTATCATTCCTTCTCATCTCTCTCTCTCTCAAACCATGCCCATTCATCATCACCTCTCCCTTTCTTCTCATTTCTTTTATTTTGCAAGTGCCATTTCTCCCTTCTCCTTTAATGTTCATTCTTTCCCTATAAATATTGCCTCTTGCCTACACGCTCTCTGTAAGATTTCATCCCATTTGAAGTTGTTTTGGTCAGGTTCAAAAATGATTGAAGTTTGAGAATAATTCAAACTCTAATTATTTTTCTGCCTTCTAAAAATGCCAGATCACTTTATTCAAATCCTACATAAATCCAAGGTTCCAAATTTATTCTTACTTACTCTTAATTCATCACCTAAACCCCTAGACTTTTGCTTTCTTGAACCTGGGAATTCAAATTTTCAGAAAATAAAGAAAAGGGAAGGGGCCTCCCAGTAGCGTACTTGGGCCTCCTCCTCCTGTTCAAGCCCAGCTGTTGGACTGTTTCCCTCTCCCCTGGTAATTCTCCACCGTGGCACCCTTCGACCCCACCTGCCAGCCTCTCCCTTTGCTCCTTTTTCTTCCTCCTCAGGCCACCTCCCCCTCACAGTAAAAGCAGAGGAGGAGCCCACATGGCCACCGAGGCAACCAGCCGAGCCGCGTCCCCTCCTATAAATCCCGCAGCCTCCACCCTAGGGTTCCTCCTCCTTCCTCCTTTCCCCTCCGCACCGCCGCCACAGGTAAAGGGGCACCCAAGCACCTACTTCCGCGGCTCTATGAATCATGGCCGCTGCGGCCACGAGCTCGTCGCTGGCCTAGTCCTTCGCCGGCCTCCCTTCTGCGTCCTCGAACACTAGCACGCTGCCCCTGATCCATTATGACTTCAGGCCACGCCCAAGGATCGCCAAGTCCGGCTACCTCCTGGTCATTCTCTTACTCCACTGCTTCCTGCTACTTCAGGGACAGCGCTGGTCAGTGCATCCTTCCGTCGTCTCCGATCCCCGCCGGCCTCATACAACTTTAGCAGCATCCCCTCAGTGAGCAGCCGCCCCTCCCGGCCCCTCTCTTGTTCGTTTTCGTCACTGTGGCCACCGATTCTTTCACGCCCGAGGACACGTCACCATGGATGACCATGGCAGCGAGCTCAAGCTCGTGCCTTGCATCCTTCGCATGTACACACACATCACAATCCATCGCCCTGTATGCTCCTCTTCCATCCGTTTCGTGCACTGATACGTCCATTTTGCATCATGCTTTTATATCGATATTTATTGCATTATGGGCTGTTATTACACATTATGTCACAATACTTATGCCTATTCTCTCTTATTGTACAAGGTTTACATGAAGAGGGGGAATGCCGGCAGCTGGAATTCTGGGCTGGAAAAGGAGCAAATATTAGAGAGCTATTCTGCACATCTCCAAAAGTCTTGAAACTCCACGGGAGCACTTTTCAGAATATATAAAAAATATTGGGTGCAAGAAGTACCAGAGGGGGCCACCACCAGCCACCACCCACCAGCCACGAGGGTGGGGGCGCGCCCTACCCCCTGGGCGCGCCCCCCTGCCTCGTGGGCCCCCTGGTGGCCCTGCGATGCCCATCTTTGGCTATATGGCGTCTTTCGTCCGAGAAAAAAAATCATAAGTTAGCTCACGGGATGAAACTCCGCCGCCACGAGGTGGAACCTTGGCGGATCCAATCTAGGGCTCCGGCGGAGCTGTTCTACCGAAGAAACTTCCCTCCGGGAGGGGGAAATCATCGCCATCGTCATCACCAATGATCCTCTCATCGGGAGGGGGTCAATCTTCATCAACATGTTCACCAGCACCATCTCATCTCAAACCCTAGTTCACCTCTTGTATCCAATCTTTGTATCCAAACCTCAGATTGGTACATGTGGGTTGCTAGTAGTGTTGATTACTCCTTGTAGTTGATGCTAGTTGGTTTACTTGGTGGAAGATCATATGTTCAGATCCATTATGCATATTAATACCCCTCTTATTATGAACATGAATATGCTTTGTGAGTAGTTACGTTTGTTCCCGAGGACATGGGAGAAGTCTTGCTATTAGTAGTCATGTGAATTTGGTTTTCGTTCGATATTTTGATGAGATGTATGTTGTCATCCCTCTAGTGGTGTCATGTGAACGTCGACTACATGACACTTCACCATTGTTTGGTCGTAGAGGGAGGCATTTGGAAGTAATAAGTAGATGATGGGTTGCTAGAGTGACAGAAGCTTAAACCCTAGTTTATGCGTTGCTTCGTTAGGGGCTGATTTGGATCCATATGTTTCATGCTATGGTTAGGTTTACCTTAATACTTCTGTTGTAATTGCAGATGCTTGCAGTGGGGGTTAATCATAAGTGGGATACTTTTCCAAGTAAGGAAAGTACCCAAGCACCGGTCCACCCACATATAAAATTATCAAAGTACAGAACGCGAATCATACGAACGTGATGAAAACTAGCTTGACGATACTTCCCATGTGTCCGCGGGAGCGCTTTCCTTCAGATAAGAGTTTGTCCAGGCTTGTCAGTTGCTATAAAAAGGATTGGGCCATCTTGCTGCACCTTATTTACTTTTATTACTTGCTATTCATTATAAATTATCTTATCACAAAACTATCTGTTACCGACAATTTCAGTGCTTGCAGAGAGTACCTTGCTGAAAACCGCTTATCATTTCCTTCTGCTCCTCGTTGGGTTCGACACTCTTACTTATCGAAAGGACTACGATAGATCCCCTATACATGTGGGTCATAAAGACTCTTTTCTGGCGCCGTTGCCGGGGAGAGAAGCGCCTTTGGTACGTGGAATTTTGTAAGGAAAAAATTTATATAGTGTGCTGAAATTTACCGTCACTTGTTACTATGGAACATAATCCTTTGAGGGGTTTGTTCGGGGTATCTTCACCACGTTCGGAACCACAATTTGCTACCCCTCAACCTACTGAACCTACTGAAAATGTTTACTTTGAAATTCCTTCGGGTATGATAGAGAAACTGCTAGCTAATCCTTTTACAGGAGATGGAACATTGCATCCCGATTTACACTTAATCTATGTGGATGAAGTTTGTGGATTATTTAAGCTTGCAGGTATGCCCAAGGATGTTATCAAGAAGAAAGTTTTCCCTTTATCTTTGAAGGGAGATGCATTGACATGGTATAGGCTATGTGATGATATGGGATCATGGGACTATAAGCTATTGAAATTGGAATTTTACTAGAAGTTTTATCCTACGCATCTTGTTCATCATGGTCATAATTATATATAAATTTTTTTGCCTCGCGAAGGAGAAAGCATCGCTCAATCTTGGGGGAGGACTAAGTCAATGTTATATTCATGCCCCAATCATGAGCTCTCAAGAGAAATGATTATTCAAAAAATTAATGCTCGGCTTTCTCTCAGTAATGGCTCCATGCTCGATACTTCTTGTACTGGATCTTTTATGATGAAGACTATTGAATTCAAATGGGATTTATTGGAGAGAATTAAACGCAACTCTGAAGATTGGGACCTCGACGAAGGTAAGGAGTCAGGTATAACACCTAAGTTTGATTGTGTTAAATCTTTTATGGATACCGATGCTTTCCGTGAATTTAGCACTAAATATGGACTTGGCTCTGAGATAGTAGCTTCTTTCTGTGAATCATTTGCTACTCATGTTGATCTCCCTAAGGAGAAGTGGTTTAAATATAATCCTCCCATTGAATTAAAAGCAGTTGCACCTATTAAAGTTGAAGAAAATACTATCACTTATAATGATCCTATTTTTCCTACTGCTTATGTTGAGAAACCACCTTTCCCTGTTAGAATATAGGATCATGCTAAAGTTTCAACTGTAGTCAACAAAAGTAATATTAGGACACACAAACCCCCTGAGCAAGTTAAAGTTGAACCTAATATTGCTATGGTTAAAGATCTCTTGGCCGATATTGATGGGCATGTTATTTACTTCTATGATGAGACTGCTAGAATTGCTAGACCTGATACTAAAAATAAACATAGACCTGTTGTAGGCATGCCTGTTATTTCTGTTAAAATAGGAGATCATTGCTATGATGGCTTATTTGATATGGGTGCTAGTGCAAGTGCAATACCTCATTCCTTATACAAAGAAATTATGCATGATATTGGACCTGTTGAGATAGAAGATATCGATGTTACTATTAAGCTTGCCAATAGAGATACTATTTCACCAATTGGAATTGTTAGAGATGTTGAAGTCTTGTGTGGGAAGGTTAAATATCCTGCTGATTTTCTTGTTCTTGGTTCCCCACAAGATAGCTTTTGTCCCATTATATTTGGTAGACCCTTCTTGAATACTATTAATGCTAAGATAGATTGCAATAAGGATATTGTTTCTGTTGGTTTAGGGGATATGTCTCACGAGTTTAATTTAGCTAAGTTTCGTAGACAACCCCGTGATGAAGAAATGCCTAGTAAAGATGAAATAATTGGTCTTACTTCTATTGTCGTGCCTCCCATTGATCCTTTGGAACAATATTTACTAGACCATGAAAATGATCTTTTCATGAATGAAAGAAGGGAAATAGATGAAGTATTCTTTAAACAGGGACCTATTCTGAAACACAACTTGCCTGTTGAAATCCCAGGGGATCCTCCTCCACCCAAGGGTGATCCCTTGTTTGAGCTTAAACCATTACCTGATACTCTTAAATATGCTTATCTTGATGAAAAGAAGATATATCCTGTTATTATTAGTGCTAACCTTTTAGAGAAGGAGGAAGAAAAATTATTGAAAACTCTGAAGAAGCACCGCGCTGTTATTGGACATACTCTTGATGATCTTAAAGGCATTAGTCCCACTCTATGTCAACACAAAATAAATTTGGAGAAAGATACCAAACCAGTTATTGATCACCAACGACGGCTGAATGCTAAGATGAAAGAAGTGGTAAGAAAGGAAGTATTAAAGCTCCTTGAGGCAGGTATAATTTATCCCGATGCTAATAGTCAGTGGGTAAGTCATGTCCGTTGTGTCCCTAAGAAGGGAGGTATTACCGTCGTTCCGGATGATAAAGATGAATTGATTCCACAAAGAATTATTACAGGTTATAGGATGGTAATTGATTTTGGCAAATTAAATAAAGCTACTAAAAAATATCATTACCCTTTGCCTTTCATTGATCAAATTCTAGAAAGATTATCCAAACATACACATTTTTGCTTTCTAGATGGTTACTCTGGCTTCTCTCAAATACCTGTGTCAGCTGATGATCAAGCAAATACCACTTTTACTTGCCCTTTCGGTACTTTTGCTTATAGACGTATGCCTTTTGGTTTATGTAATGCACCTGCTACCTTTCAAAGATGCATGATGGCTATATTCTCTGACTTTTGTGAAAAGATTTGTGAGGTTTTCAAGGACGATTTCTCCGTTTATGGATCCTCTTTTGATGATTGCTTGAGCAACCTTGATCAAGTATTGCAGAGATGTGAAGAAACTAATCTTGTCTTGAACTGGGAGAAGTGCCACTTTAGGGTTAATGAAGGTATTGTCTTGGGGCATAAAATTTCTGAAAGAGGTATTGAAGTTGATAAAGCTAAAGTTGATGCTATTGAAAAGATGCCGTGTCCCAAGGACATCAAAGGTATAAGTAGTTTCCTTGGTCATGCCGGTTTTTATAGGAGGTTCATTAAGGACATCTCAAAAATTTCTCGGCCTCTGGCTAACCTATTACAAAAAGATATTCCTTTTGTCCTTGATGATGATTGTGTAGAAGCATTTGAAATACTTAAGAAAGCTTTGATTTCTGCACCTATTGTTCAGCCACTTGATTGGAATTTACCATTTGAAATTATGTGTGATGCTAGCGATTATACTATAGGTGCTGTTCTAGGACAAAGAGTTGATAAGAAGCTAAATGTTATCCAATATGCTAGTAAAACTCTAGATAGTGCCCGGAGAAATTATGCTACTACTAAAAAAGAATTTTTAGCAGTTGTTTTTGCTTGTGATAAGTTTAGACCTTATGTTGTTGATTCTAAAGTAACTATTCACACTCATCATGCTACTATTAAATACCTTATGGAGAAGAAAGATGCTAAACCTAGACTTATTAGATGGGTTCTCTTGCTACAAGAATTTGATTTGCATATTATTGATAGAAAGGGAGCTGAGAACCCCGTTGCAGACAACTTGTCTAGATTAGAGAATGCACTTGATGACCCACTACCTATTGATGATAGCTTTCTTGATGAATAATTAAATGTCATAAATGATTCTCGTACTGCTCCATGGTATGCGGATTATGCTAATTATATTGTTGCTAAATTTATACCACCTAGTTTCACATACCAGCAAAATAAAAAGTTTTTCTATGATTGGAGACATTACTTTTGGGATGACCCACATCTTTATAAAGAAGGAGTGGATGGTATTATTAGACGTTGTGTACCCGAGCATGAACAGGAACAGATCCTACGCAAGTGTCACTCCGAGGCTTATGGAGGGAACCATGCTGGAGATAGAACTACGCATAAGGTTTTGCAATCCGGTTTTTATTGGCCTACTCTCTTCAAGGATGCCCGTAAGTTTGTCTTTCTTGTGATGAGTGTCAAATAAATGGTAATATTAGTAGACGTCAAGAAATTCCTATGAATTATTCACTTGTTATTGAACCATTTGATGTTTTGGGCTTTGATTATATGGGACCTTTTCCTTCCTCTAATGGGTATACACATATTTTAGTTGTTGTTGATTACATTACTAAGTGGGTAGAAGCTATTCCAACTGCTAGTGCTGATCATAACACCTCTATTAAGATGCTTAAAGAAGTTTTTTTCCCGAGGTTTGGAGTCCCTAGATATTTAATGACTGATGGTGGTTCACATTTCATTCATGGTGCCTTTCGTAAAATGCTTGCTAAGTATCATGTTAATCACATAATTGTATCTCCTTATCACCCACAGTCTAGTGGTCAAGTAGAATTGAGTAATAGAGAGCTTAAATTAATTTTGCAAAAGACTATTAATTGATCTAGAAAGAATTGGTCCAAGAAACTTGATGATGCATTATGGGCCTATAGAACTGCATATAAAAACCCTATGGGTATGTCTCCGTATAAAATGGTTTATGGAAAAGCATGTCACTTACCTCTCAAACTAGAACATAAGGCATATTGGGCCATTAAAGAGCTCAATTATGATTTCAAACTTGCTGGTGAGAAGAGGTTATTTGACATTAGCTCACTTGATGAATGGAGAACCCAAGCCTATGAAAATGCCAAATTGTTTAAAGAAAAAGTTAAAAGATGGCATGACAAAAGGATACAAAAGCGTTAGTTTAATATAGGTGATTATGTGTTGCTATACACTCTCGTTTAAGATTTTTTGCAGGCAAACCTCTCTCTAAATGGGAAGGTCCTTACGTTATCGAGGAGGTCTATCGTTCCGGTGCCATAAAAATCAACAACTTCGAAGGCACAAATCCAAAGGTGGTGAACGGTCAAAGAATCAAACATTATATCTCAGGAAATCCCATAAAATTTTGAAACTAATATTATTGAAACCGTAACCCCGGAGGAATACTTAAGAGACACTTTCCGAAACGTTTCAGACTCTGAAAAGGAATAGCTACGTGGTAGAGTAAGTAAATGGACTCCAAAATAGTTCTAATGGCATTTTTTCTCTGTTTTGGAATATTTAAGAAAATAGGAAAATAAGAAGCAGACAGGAAAGGACACGAGGCTTCCACGAGGGTGGAGGGCGCGCCCTACCCCCCTAGGCACTCCCCCTTCCTCGTGGGCACCTCGTGTGCTCTCCGGACTCCGTTTTATTGCGTGATACTTCTATTGGTCGGTAAAAATTCATTATATAATCTCCCGATGGTTTTGACCACCGTATCACGCAAAAATCTCCTGTTCTTATTTCGAGCTGTTTTCTGCCAGCGTTGTCAAGGGCCAAGCATCATGTCGTCTCCCTCCTCCTCCAACAATGAGGGCAATGATGCTTGGCTAATGAAGATAGAGATGAAGAGAGAAGAACCCGGAGAGATCAGCAAGGATGATGGGATCAAGAAGGCCATGGGGGATCAAGTTCCGGCAGTAGCAGAAGAAGACATTTTTCCACCTGACCACAATCTCTTTACCCCAACGAAGATTGAGGCTTTCAAGATGATTGAGTTAGCTCGTATTCAAAACAAGTATCTCACAAGTGAAAATATTTTGTTGAAGGAGCATATCATCGCACTCAAGGGCATTATCCGCAAATTGGAGGATCTCTTACGCTCGATGTGCGACTACCCATCATCACCAACACCTTCTTCACCAACAAAGAAGAACTGAGCATCGGGTATGGGCACTCCCCTTGGCAACTGCCAAGTTTGGGGGAGTGCCCCGGTATCGTATCACCATCACAACTTTTATATTTACTGTTTTTCTTAGTTCGATCCTTTTGCTAATATCTTGATCTAGTAGAATAAATTTTTAGTATGATCTAGTTGTGAGTTTTGCTTTAGGATCCTTCTATGTAATCGAGTCTGTGAGATATATATAATAAAGATTAGTGTTGAGTCAAGGGCTTGATTACCTTGCTATGATCTTGAGGGAATAAAATAAAAGAGAAGAAATAAAAAGAAATAAATAGATCATATGGATCTTATGGAGAGTAATGAGCTCACACATAAAGAGTATGATGAATAAAAGTTGTTGAGAGTTGACAAACATAGTTTTGGTCATCGTTGCAATTAATAGGAAGTAATAAAGAAAGAGAGGTCTTCACATATAAATATACTATCTTGGACATCTTTTATGATTGTGAGCACTCATTAAAGTATGATATGCTAAAGAGTTGACGTTGGACAAGGAAGACAACGTAATGGGTTATGTTTTCTTACATCTGAGATAAATTATATTGTCATGGATCATCCAACATGTTGAGCTTGCCTTAACCTCTCATGCTAGCCAAGTTCTTTGCACCAAGTAGAAATACTACTTGTGCTTCCAAATGTCCTTAAACATAGTTTTGCCATGAGAGTCCACCATACCTACCTATGGATTGAGTAAGATACTTCAAGTAAGTTGTCATCGGTGCATGCAATAAAAATTGCATTCTAAATATGTATGATTTATTAATGTGAGTAGAGGAAGAAGGAGTAACATCTCTGACTCGCTTCCTGGAAGCATCACACCTCAACTGAGCAGCCTCTTGCTTCAGTGCCATGTTGTAGAACTCATCGTATCTCAAGGGCTCAAAGAGGACAAGAGCGAGCTGAATTTCTTCTCTGAGACCACCCCTGAACTGGTATATCATGCTCTTCTCATCAGGGACGTCCTGCTTGGCAAAGCGGGCGAGCTTCTGGAACAACTTGTTGTAGCCATAGACAGACAAAGAGCCTTGCTTCAGATTGCGGAATTCCTCACGCTTGCTTTCAACCACGCTCTGGGAATATGATGAGCTCGGAAATCTCAACGGAAATCATCCCAAGTGATAACACGTCCACCTCGGGAATCCTTGTACTGCTGGAACCATTCTGCAGCTTGATCTTTGAGTTGGAAGGAAGCGAACTTGACAAAGTCCTCAGGCCTGACGTTACTGCACTCGAAATGCTTACACAGATCCACAAGCCAATCGTCAGCATCGGTTGCCTCAACACAATTGCTGAAAGTCTTTGGCCCGTTAGCAAGGAACTGGTTGAGTGTAGCAAAGTGACTCTGATTGTTTCCTTTATTCCCTTGACTGCCTTGATTGCGCTCTTGGAGAATTTGCATGATCAGTTGTGTGTTTGCATTGGTTGCGGCCATCACAGCTTGCCATGCCTCCGGAGGAGGTGGAGGTGGTGGCGGATCTTGATTCTGGTTCTGACTGGTGCTCTTAGCGGGAGCCATCCTGAAGAGGTTGACCACCGTTAGCACATAGACAGATAATTGAAGCTGAAACCAACGGAATGAAAGTTGCAACATAAAGTCTTCACATCCGAACAAAATGAACGAATGCATTCCTCTTCAAATGGTCACATATCCATAAATTGAGAAGCCACGTAGAATTAGGTAGAAGAAGTAAATCAACAAGTTACGGATCAAGAACGAATAATCGGTAAGAAATCCCAATCTCAAACCAATATTCGTGGAAGAAGAACTAGAGCTACTAGAATTCCCACCTATGAAACTCCCGAAACTTTCCGGTTATGCAATCAGGTGTTGGGGATACAGGGGAAGCATAATATCTCACCCAAACTAGCAAATCCTACATCCAGCTGTATCCATCCTTCAACACATAACCAAGAAACCTTCGGAAACCATCTACCTCAACCTTCGAAAAGCATCCGTTATACAAGTTATGGTGATACTCCCGAACTCCCGCCCCAGTACTGGGTGGCGTCGAGGTTATCTCACCAACGAACTGCATAAAAGAGATTTTCGATGTCGGCAAACATATCTCAAGTATTCCAGAATTGCAACAATAAAATTATGATGAAAACACCTCAGAGCTCAACTCCCCGGGGAAGGCTCTGATTAGCAACTTGTCACGCCCTCGATGCGGCTATAGCTCCCACGTGTCGAGGCAATGTCGCAAGTCAGGCAATCATTACAACATC
Source organism: Triticum urartu (assembly GCF_003073215.2). Classification (NCBI taxonomy): domain Eukaryota; kingdom Viridiplantae; phylum Streptophyta; class Magnoliopsida; order Poales; family Poaceae; genus Triticum; species Triticum urartu. The sequence continues at coordinate 373,389,052 of NC_053025.1, read as the reverse complement.
TCATGTAATATATAATAAAAGGGGGAGATACATAGTTGGCTTACACTCGCCACGTCACATCAAAGTACATAAATAACATCCATCATCCAAAACACTCATGGCCCGACTATGGCACCGAAATAGAAGAGAACCCAACATGCGACAAGGCCCCGAATCAAACCCCAACTAGGCACCACTACTGATCGTCAGGAAAAGACACGTAGTAACGCTGAGAGTCTTCGTTGAACTCCCACTTGAGCTCGTAATCGTCACCTGGAGCGGAATCACCTGGACTTGCATCTGGAGTTATAGTAATCTGTGAGCCACAGGGACTCAGCAATCTCGCACCCTCGCGATTAAGACTATTTAAGCTTATAGGAAGGGTAAGGCAAAAATATGTGGAGCTGCAGCAAGCGACTAGCATATATGGTGGTTATCATATTCGCAAAAGAGAGCGAGAAGAGGAGGTAAAGCACGAGCGAGAAACTAGAGAGCAACCTGCGCAAACATTATCCCAACACCGTGTCCACTTCCCGGACTCTGCCGAGAAGAGGCCATCACGGTAACACACTCAGTTGATGCATTTTAATTAATTAAGTTCAAGTTATCTACAACCGGACATTAACAAATTCCCATCTGCCCATAACCGCGGGCACGGCTTTCGAAAGTTCAATCCCTGCAGGGGAGTCCCAACTAAGCCCATGACAAGCTCTCACGGTCAACGAAGGAATAGACCTCCTCCCAAGACGTTCCGATCAGACTCGGTATCTCGGTAACTCAAGACACTTCGACAGGTTAAAACAAGACCAGCAACACCGCCTGAATGCGCCGACAAATCCCGATAGGAGATGCACATATCTCTTTCTCAGGGCACACTCAAATGAGCAAGACGTCGGGTAGGCCATCCCAGAGTTGCCCCTGGTAGCCCCGGACATCACTCGGTTGGACCAACACTCAGAGGAGCACTGGCCCGGGGGGGTTAAAATAAGATGACCCTTGAGTCTGCAGAACCCAAGGGAAGAAAAGGGCTAGGTGGCGAATGGTAAAACCAATGTTGGGAATTGCTGGAAAAGCTCTAATCAAGGCGAAATATCAAGGGGTTCCCATTATAACCCAACCGCGTAAGGAACGCAAAATCCGGGAACATAACACCGATATGACGGAAACTAGGGCGGCAAGAGTGGAACAAAACACTAGGCGAGAGGCCGAGCCTTCCACCCTTTACCAAGTATATAGATGCGCTAAGATAACATAGCAATATAATGATATCCCAACAAGTAGATAAATGTTCCAACAAGGAACGGCTCCAAACTTCACTTGCAACTAGCAACGCTATAAGAGGGGCTGAGCAAAGCGGTAACATAGCCAATCAATGGTTTGCTAGGACAATGGTGGGTTAGAGGTTGACATGGCAATTTCGGAGGCTTTCAAGCAAGTGGTAGGCATCGTAGCAATGGCATAGCAAAAGAGCGAGCAAACTAGCATAGCAAAGATAGTAGTGATTTCGAGGGTATGATCATCTTGCCTGCACAGTTGTCAGAGTTGACTGGATCCTCACAAGCAAACTCAACGGGCTCCTCGGTAGCGAACTCGTCTCCCAGCTCTACCCAAACGAGACAAACAAGCAACAAGGATACAATCAACCACGTGCAAGAATCAAGTGATATGATGAAATGATGATATGCTATGCGGGATGCGATGCGGGATGCAAAATGCAAGATATGACAGGAAATGCATGATCCTGGCCTCAACTTGGAATTCCAAGGGTGCCACTGGAAAGATGAGATGAAATCGCTTGAAAACAATATAAAGATCATCGGAATCGGAGTTACGGTTTGAAAATGGCAAGCGTTTTAAGAATGACACCGGTCTGCGATTTACAGCAAGTAGGCATCTAAATGCAACGAAATGAACATGCTACAGCCACCAAACATGACAACAAAATACATTTCATGGATGCACACAAGGTTCTTAACAAAATACTAGCACTGAGCGACGGCCAAATCATCCATTAAGAGGTTCAAACAAGCATGGCAAAAACGCAAATGCAAAACAGATTCCAGACTTTGTGAAATTAACACTTGTCTGAAATTTCGGATCACGAAGCCCTCTTCGGAGCAGCAAAACAACATGATACATGACCTGATTAAGACAAGTAAGAACATAGAATGGAGCTACTCAACAAGCTTAACAAAAGACCCAAAGTGACCTGGGGCCAAAAGGGGTCACAAAATATACTGACGGGCACACGAACATAGCTAAAACACAATCAGTTTTCAGACTTGGTGAAAACTGAGACATGCTGAAATATAACTCACGAAGGCATGTAAACGAGCTCGATGCACTCACTACGTGCAAGTCATGGCAAGGCAAGCATACATCCATAAAGAAGGCACAAAATACAAGCTAGACATGGCAAGAACAATGGCATAGCGTGCACGGATCAACTACAATATCATCGGCAAAATCGCAAATTTGTTGACGATCTGCCCAGATTCACCATGAAGCAAAAGTAGAGCTTGATTGACTCAAGCTAGGGTGCTCCATAATTGCAAACAAAGACATGTATGGATATAGCATAACATGATTAACAAAACTACTTTACTGAGAATCCTCAAAAGAGGCACGGATCACTAGGAAACAAGCTGAACATATGGCATCATGAACTAAATAATCCCAGACTTAGTGAAAACTACTAAGTCCCTGAAAACAGATTTACCGGGTGCCTCACTTTGCAAGCTTGCACAAGTCACCACACACATCCTAAAAATGCATGGGTTTCACCTATGGAAAGAAGACAAAATGCTTAACAAAACATATGAAGGACTCACAAGCATAGCATGCACACAATAATCATGGCAAAAATGACAAAAGTCTAAGATGAACTAGCAGATCTGACAATTAACTCACGAAGCCTCCTTCTAGCAGAATTTCGGGCATCAAGATGCACTCAAATGAAAATGACGCAATGGATTGAAATGATGTACTCGTCGAGACGAACATTTTGATATACTATATGCATGAATCGGAGCTACGGATGCAAAGTTACGGGGCCTCGAACATGGACATATGAGCTAAAATTCTAGAGACTTAGCAAAAAAAAAACAACCTCGCGGATTAGGGTTACTGTAGCAACCGCGGATCTGGATCGGGCGCGCTGGATCCGGCGAGGTCGCTTGACGGCGATGATGGGCGGTGGCGGCCGGAGCCTTGCCGGGCGGAGGGGAGGCGAGGCCGGGGCCGGTCGGCCTTGGCGGCGAGGAGGAGCGGCGCGACCGGGGACGGGCGGCGGCGGCCCGGCGACGAGGCGGCGGAGGCGGCTCTAGCGGGCCGCGGGGGCCGGCCTTGGGCTCCCGGGCCGGCGGGGATGTGGGGCGGCCGCGGCCAACGGGGCGGCGACACGTGGCAGGCGGCGGGGGCGAGTCGGACGATGTCCGGCCGGGGACGGACACGTCCGGCGCAGCGCGGGGGCGATTTAGGGTTTTGGAGAGGGAGAGAGATCCGAATTGGGGGGGTGTCTATTTATAGCCATAAGTGGAGCTAGGAGAGTCCAAATGAGGTGCGGTTTTCGGCCACGTGATCGTGATCGAACGCTCTAGGACATGGAGCAGAGTTTGGTGGGTTTTTGGGCCAAAATGGAGGGGTGTTGGGCTGCAACACACACAAGGCCTTTTCGGTCCCTCGGTTAACCGTTGGAGTATCAAACGAAGTCCAAATGATACGAAACTTGACAAGCGGTCTACCGGTAGTAAACCAAGGCCGCTTGGCAAGTCTCGGTCCAATCCGAAAATGTTTAATCCCCACACACGAAAGAAAGCTAGAAATGACCACCGGAGGAGAACGAAGCGCCGGAATGCAAAACGGACAACGGGGAAAATGCTCGGGTGCATGAGACGAACACGTATGCAAATGCAATGCACATGATGACATGATATGAAATGCATGACAAAGAAAACAACACACGGAGACAAAGACCCGAACCCGAGAAATAAATATAACTTAACGCCGGAAACGGCAAGAGTTGGAGTACAAAGTGGGAAAGTTACATCCGGGGTGTTACACTAGCCGTCTGTGTCTACGCTCTCCGGCTTTTGCGCCGGCTAGTGGGGCCCGCCGGCTGTCGGCTCCTTGGTCGACAGGAAGGCCCCACTGTTAGGGCCTTGTCGGCGGCTGGTTACTGTTGCTCAATCTTGGTGGTGAGGGCTTCGCCGAAGTGGGCGTGGCTACAGTGCCGCCGCCCGGTGGGCGATCACTGTAGCCCCACCGCGTCTTGTCTCCTTAATGGGGCGTCTTCTTCAAGGGAGGTGGCAAGCCGGCTGTGGGGAGCCGGCTCTATCTTGGGCCGACTGGGGGAGGTCTGGCCGCCTTCGGGTGTCTCTCTGCCCGAAGGGGCCCACCGCCTATGGGCCGTACTGGTAGCCCGTCGTGGATGACATCAGGGTCAACGTGGCAACAGTGCTGCGCCGGACGGGTCATGGCCACCCGTACGGCGCACTGTGCCAGGCGTGCTCCGGGATTCGGGGGTGGCAGACTTCACTGTAGCCACGCCTCGTCACATCGCCGTTATGTGGATGCAGACTTCGAGGGTACGATCTTGAGCGCTTTATGAGAGCCGGCTTCTTGGAGTCGGCCTTCTTGCGGCCGGCTTCTCGGACCCGGCCCTCCTGCGGCTTTTCTTGATGAGGGCTGAAGTCGGGCCGCCTTCCGATAGCCGGCCTGGAAACAGCCGGCAAGGGGAGGGCGCCCTGTGTCTTGGATTCTTGAGGGCCGAATCAGCTCGTAATTTTTTCAGAAGGGCCAGGGGGAGCCGGCTAGGCTACCCATGGTTATTTACTCCGACAGGGACATCTCTCCGGTTCGACCGAATTTCAAGCTCAGTTCTCTGTACTTGATGCCCTCCTTGAAAGCACAAACAGCTTGGTGGTCAGGCACATTCTCCACCGAGTGATGTAACGTGATCCACCTCTGGATGTAATCCCTCAAAGTTTCATTTGGTTTCTGTACACAAGACCGCAGTTCCGTCAGCCCTGCCGGTCGCTTGCACGTGCCTTCGAATGTGGTGACAAACACTCGAGAGAGATCCTCCCAAGTGTAAATGCTGCTAGGCGCCAACTGGTTCAGCCACGCTCTGGCCGAGCCCTCTAACATGAGAGGCAGGTGCTTCATGGACACTTCATCATTGCCGCCGCCGATCTGGACGGCCACTCGGTAATCTTCAAGCCAAGTATCGGGCTTGGACTTGCCAGTGAACTTACTGACTCCAGTCGCCAACCTGAAGTTGGCAGGAATCACAGCGGCCCTGATGGCTCGACTAAAGCACTCTGGCCCCGATACATGCACTCTGCTGTTGGTAGGGGCATCTCTGTCATGACCTTCTCGGTGAGCCCTGTTCCGGTCGACCAAACCTTGGACAAGAATGGATCTCGCGTCAAAGCCTGGCCCTCTAGGGTCGACTGAAACCCTTCACCCACCATTATGAGCGTGCCTGTCATCCTGCTGGCGAGGCACATACGACCCGCTCCTCGGGGGAGGCGTGGGCACTCGACGGCGACCGTCACGACCGAGTCGGTGTTCATACTGTTCATGGTTCCCATACTGGTCACGCCGGTCCCCACGTCCCTCACGCTTCGGGGGCGATCTCGGGCTGTGAGCCGATTGGGCTGTGTCCGTGGCAACGGATCTGCTGTGAATCCTGTTCCGCGACTGAGAAACAGCGGAATTCTGATCTCCTGCTGCCCGGAGCAACGCTCTGATCTGCAGCAAGCCCCTGCCAGCCTCCGACTGGGAAGGCTGAATCGACCCCGCTATGCGGGCTGCAGCTGCTAAATTCTGAATCGGAGTGCGATATACCTGCGGGGGCGGGAAAAGCTGACGTCGACTAGATTCGGGAACCCGTTGTCGCGCCCGCTGGTGGAGTGCTCGCTGGAGGTTTTCCAGTCGAGCACGCTCGGCCAAATTTGCCAGGCGCGCGTCCTCCAAGGCGCGAGCCTTGGGGGTTTCCAATGATAGGAGTGTGCAGTGCATCCATGTTCCGGCGGCGAAGTTCTTCCCTCTGCAGCGACGTGAGAGGCACGGGAAGATATTCCTCATGGGGACGCGACGGGTTGCCTCCGCCCGTGCCTCCGTTGGTGCGGGGAAAACCGGGAGGACTGGGTGGTCCATCTGCCATCAGAACCTCCGCCGCCGAACCACTGCTGCCGCACTCGGATGCGGTCTCTGCGGAGCCACTCGATAGATCGAACAGGCCGTAGAGGGATTCGTCGGGCTCAATCGCCGCGACTTGAGGGATGGCCGACTGACGGGCCACCGCGTGTCTCACCCACCGCTGAAGTCTCGACCGACCAGAGCGCTTGCGCCGGCGGGAAACGGGGAGGGAGGACAGCACAGGAGCCGACCGGTAAGGGGTCGACGGTTGCCGCAGGAGAACGCCGCGGACGCACGCGCGAAAGTGCGTTGCCCCACGGACAGGGAGTGCGTCCATGTCGAGCGGAGCCTCCTGAAGCCATGTGGAGTCGTTGGCGATGAACGTGAGCGCGCCGAGACGGATCTCACGGCCCTCCACCAAAACTCCGTCGAAAACCATGATGATTCGGGTCGGAAAAGATCACAACTCCTCCAACAAAACGCTAAAACACCGGCCCCACGGTGGGCGCCAACTATCGTGGTTCTAAGCCTGACAGTGATGTAGGGGGGTACGTATGGAGAGGCAGGATCTTAGCTGTGGAGAAGTTGTAAGCACGCAAGGTTTACGAGTTCAGGCCCTTCTCGGAGGAAGTAATAGCCCTACGTCTCGGAGCCCGGAGGCGGTCGACTGGATTATGCGTGTATGAGTTACACAGGTGCGAACCCTTGTCTTGGAGGGGGGGTGGCTTATATAGAGTGCGCCAAGCCCCCGGCCAGCCCACGTTACCAAGGGTTCAATGTTCATTAAGGCAAGGCGTTACTGGTAATGCTAGTAATAAAGTGCTATGATGACCATAAAAAGCTATTTAATGACCGACCGTTAGTGTGCGGAGTGACTTTAGGTCTCCTGGCCGTCGAGTGGTTGGATCTTGGTCGAGTGATTGCTTCTTGGTCGAGTGTCTTCGAGTCTGTCGAGTGGAACACCTTCAAGTCGATTGAAAGGTGATTTCTTCTAGAGATGTCCTCGGGTAGGGTAGGTACGACAGGTCCATGACCCTACCCTAGGTACATAGCTTCATCAGCAGTCACTTCGAAGATGCCTCCTCCACGCATCCTCCTTTGGTGGCCGCATTGAGTAGTCTTGGTCGCCGGCCTCCTCCGCCACTTCATTGACCCGGGCCGGTTCCGAGTCGATGTCGCCTCGTCTACATCGTCGGCTTGCCTAGCTTCTATGAGTCGCCACCCTCTGAGCCGCCTCTGTCGCAGTTCACCTCGCGAGTCAAATACGCTCCAGGCCTCCAACAGAGCCAAACCGCCACCAATCCGGCTACGCATTCCGACCTGCGGTGTGAGTCGCCCCGCCTCCACTTGCCTCCGAGCTGCTGTTTTGCTGTCACGGATCACCCTCAGGCCGGCACTATTGCCTCGCCTCTGAGTCGGAGTGTATTTCGAGTCGCTCCGGTGGCCATTTGAGTCGCCAAACACTGAGTGGCCTTCTTTTGACATCACCTGCCGCCTCATCCAGTGCCAAGCAGCCGCCGAGCCAGTCCACATCTTCACTGCGTGGCATCGCCGCCGAGCGCCATGCCTCGGCCCCGAGTCATCTCCACGACCTGCTGTCATGGTTTAACCGCCGCGCCCATCTACCGATTCTGCTTCGTTGCGACCCGCCGTCGCCACGGCCCGAGCTGTCTTGTCGCAAGGGCTCCGCTATGTCGAGCCGCCTGTCGCTCCGAGCTGCCGTCGCTCCTCCGCGCCGGGTCTCGCTGTGACCCGTCTCCTGAGCCGCTATTCTGAGCCGGCCCTGACGAGTTGCCAGCCTTGCCTCCATGCTTTGTGGGACACCCGCCTCCTTGGTTACAGCCATGCTTAGTATCTGGAGTTCAACCTCTGCGTCAAGTCACCATCGCCGAGTCACCGGGTGGCCTCACTTCCATGGCCCTACTCTAAATCGCTGGCTTCGCTCGCCGCCGCCGGTTTGGCCTTTCGTTCTGCTCTGTGCTGACCCCTGGCGTGTGCTCCTCAGTACGCTTTCGGTAACCTCTGGATATGGTCGTGTATGCCTCTGAAAATCTGGGTGTGTATCTTGAGATCGAGCAGTGGTGAAACAATCTCAGGCAGTGGATCTCCTTAATCCTGATGAGCCTGTTTGTTGGAAAGATTAAGGCGAGCCATATTCAGTTTAAGAAAACAACAGCTAGTATTGAAGTTCAGTTAATGTTAGCCAAGTTGGAAGCGACACTACCAGCTGGCTTATCTCCATTCGGTGGGACTAAAGATTGGCAGCCAACGGACTTCGTTAATAAGGATGGTATTCTTAATCAAAAGAGGGTTGCACTTCTGCGATCTCAGTACCGGGGGTTAACACTCTGATGAAGGGAGATCTTATAAAAGACTTGCTATCATAGAGTAGCATCCGCGTTGATTATATTGTGCATAGAGTTCAAGAACTTGCTGAAAGAACGTATTTGAAGAATTATGATTACATACGCTGTTGTGGCCTTCTCATTGCGAAATCGCCACCTTGCTCCAGTTTTCTGTCGCCCGCTTCAGGCCATCTCAGCTGCCGCTGCGCTTGGACCACCGCCTCTACAACCCGCTGGTGTTCGTTTCGGGTCGCCAGCTGTGGCCGTAAACCGCCTTGCTGGATCCAAGCGTTGCCTTAACACGCCCGCGGTGAGCCGCCCTGCGTTGCTGAGTTGCCGGGTGCCTCGACCGCCAGCCTCCATCGCCATCTTGCGCTGCCGAGCCGCCATACCTCGGCGGTGAGCCGCCATGCCAGCCGTGTGTCCAGCGCCGTCTCCGCTACTTCACCGCGAGCCGCCGTGGCTCAACCCGAGCTGGCCCAACTGTTCTCAAAACCGGCCGTTGTCTTGCGCCCTGCCGGTTTGCTCTATCGCGCTGCTGTAACAAGTTGTTGTAAACTGGAGTGGCCTCAAACCGCCGCGGTCACCTGGAAACTGGACGTAGCCGACGCCACCATGTCCGGTTCCGACCGCGTCGCCGAAGTCGCCGTCTTCTAGTCTGAGTCGCCTTCATGGCCTATTGACCAGCCATAGGAGCTAGCTCTGTCCGCCCTGCATCCCGCCTCTGCTCTGCCATTACCTCGCCCTGCCGCTTCGCAAGGGTGCAACCAAGTGGGCAGAGCCCAACTGAGTCACTTGCACCAGCTGCCCGCTGGTTTGCTGCCCTCACCGGCCGCCGCTTTCCCGCTCCTTTACTGAGATTAAATCGGTGTCGCCATTGCGCTGAGCCACCCCTTACGCACATTGAAATTGCCGGATGATGCGACCAGTGTGGCATCATGGGTGATCAATTGCATGCTCAAAGACCAAGCGAAGTCTGGTGCGCCACGGCTCACGCCTCGGCTCGCGCTCAGCTCTGGATGTCTCATTCTTTCTAGACGGATTAGTGGAACAGAATACAGGGCTTGTATTTGACAAGAGCACTGAATTTTAAAGACAGATTATTGGTAAACTGATGTAAGGAAGACTGCCATGACCCGCCGATGTGGCTTACCTGCCATGGCTGATCCATTGCACCTCGTTGTGGCCTTGCTCTTCTACCACCATTGGGTGTTAAACCGCCTCGACTTGCTTTGGCCCTATCGTCTGCTTGCTTGCCGCTCCTGCTTAGAGGAAGAAGAGATGGGGGCCATCGGTTTGTGTGAAATTGGATTAGGAAAAAAGGCAGAGCTGCCCTGCGTTAAAAAAAGGGGGTCACGTGGATGGTATGCTACATCACATCAGTGGAGCTCGGCGTGCATATACTATTCATTGTTATATGGCACGAGCATCTGCGTTCATCTAACAAAAAAAAATTAGGTGTTTTTTATCCGTCCTATATATTTTATCAATACATTTTAATTTCACTGAGCACCATTACACTACCCTATTGGTGTTTTTATATACAGGTGAAATTATTGTTCTACTACGGGGATAGAGCATGCACTGGCAACATTCTACAATGGCGTTTTCCTCCGTGTCAAATTACCCGATGAATGGGCGGTTGGTTCATGCGTTCGCACCGGTTTACAATGCGGAGGACAACTTACTCGTTCGCGCTGGTTTACAATGTCACGACCGATTTATTTATATACTCCCACAGCCGACTCGGCCGTGATTGACGTCAGCTTGACTATGGTGATCATCAACCCCGCGGTGGATGTTAACTGGCCTGACGTATCAGGTGAAATCCATCCAGTATATATTTTTATATTATATATTGCTTTCTTTAAAAAATAGCAATTACTCCGGCTTGCAAAGTTATCTAATGCAGGACCCTAAACCGCCATATTGGAGCAAATTTAAAGGCCGTCAGAAAGTTTCCGGCTTAAAAAGAAGGATTCCGGTTTAAAATCTAGCTCAAGGAAAAGTTGTCTCCCACAAAGCTTTGAAGCTCTCAATATCCGGTTAAAGAATTTCCGGTTCAAAAAGAATAATCTCTCGCATGTTCGAGTTTTCAGGAAAAACTAAAGGGACCAAAGAGAGTCTGTTGCAAAAGCATAGCTCAAACATAGGTGCCCCTCGAGCACAACTCACAGTATCTCATTTCGGGGCTTGGTCGTTTTTGAACCATAGCTACACCTCTTGATCCGGATATCAAGCCAATATTATCATAAGAGCACAGCTCTGGTTACTTCGGTAATCCGACTATCTAGCAAATATTATCATAAGCGGCCAAAGAGAGTCTGCTGCATATCACAGCTCAAACATGGGTATCCCTTGAGCACAGCTCACAATATCACTTGGGGGCTATGTTCGAACCATAGTCACACCTCTTGATAGGCATAAGGGCCACCAGGGAAATCATTTGGGGGGCTTGGTCATATCCGAACCGTAGCTACACCTATTGATAGGCACAAGGCCACCAGGGAAATCACTTTGGGGCTATGGGTTCGAACCAGTTACACCTCTTTATAGGCATAAGGGCACTAGGGAAATCACTTGTGGGCTTGGTCGTATCCGAACCATAGCTACACCTCTTGATCGGCACAATGCCACAATTATGACTACTTGGGGGCTCTGGTCATATCCGAACCATAGCTTAAACCCTCTTGATCATACATACATCATCATATATTAAGTCATACATTGCATCATCATAGCATGCATCATATGGGCACGGATATACCGGTTCATATGGCAGGAATCGGTTTTCAAACCAGGTTATATTATTCAAATCTTTAAATAGCCAACATGGCTGGATTTTTATTATGTTTATCAATAACCAATATTATGATTGAGGTTTTCAAAGTTGCTTTAGCGCAATGACTATTGTTTTATCAATGGATATGATTTATTCTACAATGGAAGGAATAGTCCCAAGTAGTTGTAGGCATACGACCCGGCACCTGGGGGCTACATTATTCAAGTTGGGATTACATCAAATACACAAGTCTCATGTCGCTGCAAGCATGCACCATGACACTTGGGGGCTAATGCAAAGTCATTGTTTGCTCATCTTATTGAAGACCCGACTCATCACATCATAATGAGCCGGCCCTTGGGGGCTACCAATTGCTTCTGTCAGCAAATTTAAGTTTTTATGAGCATCAGGTAATTACAAAGTCCCAGGTTGCTGCAAGCATGACAACCTGGCACCTGGGGGCTACATAAACCAGCGAGTTCTACATTCTTAAACCAGCGAGTTCTACATTCTTAAACCGGCTGAAGATCAGATGAGTATTTCACAGACAAATATTTTTGTTAAAGCATTGGGAGCTGAGTCAAATGAATTATTCTTCACAATATTTATCTGTGACAAACCAATGTCAGCAAATTGATTATGAAGCTGGCCTATCAAGATATGCAAGCTCAAAACAATGTTATATCTGTGCTCCAGACACAAGTCCGTTCCCTAATAGAGACCCTTTGTGTAACAAGGACAGACATTGTTCGATATCGTCAAGATATGCATGGTTTTGAAACCAGACTATCAGAAATTTGCTATGTTGTTCAGGAGCCTACGAGAAATGAAGGCGAAGGTTATGCTGCTCCATCGGACAATACAGCACAAAAATGTAACAGTTAGGTCGAATGAACTGAGCTTCAGAACTTTTGGTGGTGCATTTACCTGCCAGACTATTAACTTTTATGCCAACCTTCCTTTTGTTTTATAGTTGTAATTTGTTTTGTTGCGATATAAAATTTGTTCTTAACGTCTAGCCATCGGCTGAATAAAACAACAACTCATTTTTGTATAGTGTAGGGTGTTCCCTATATTTGCACTGGTGCCGATCTTTGATGCCTTATTAGCCTAGCGTTAGTTTTAGGCTTATTTATTTCCTAGTCTTCTTTTTCCCTGGTTTGCTAGTGTCCGCAACAACCATGGGCCATATATGGACCGTGGAGCCTGCTATGGGCCGTAGGATCCATGGGCCTCCTACGGGCCATCTTTAAATGGGTCTCCAACATGGCCGTAGAATTGGTGGGCCTCGGGCCGTCGGATAAATGGGTCTACATGGGCCGTAAATGGGTGTAATTGGTATCAGCCCAGTACGGTAACGGGCCGTTAACAGGCCAGAGGACAGCAAAGTGTTAATTCTGTCACAGGCATAACGGGTCATTAATGGGCCAGAATATAGGACGGGCTGGAAGCGGCGCAACGGGTTAACACGCCAGAAACGGGCCGACTCTTGCCACGGGCTGAATTTGGCCCATTAGGGGAACATGCCAGTAATGGGCCGGAAGTTATCGAGGGTCGGAAAGGAGCCTAAGAATGTATGGGCCATTAGTAGGCCGAAATCTAACACGGGCTTGAAACGTCTCGTATGAACTTTGGGCCGTTAACAGGTACAAAGAAATTTACTGTTCATTATGGGCTAGAGTCACTGTGGACCTCTAAAGGGCCTGAAGATACGAAGGCCTTATATGGGTCGAAAGACATTATGGGCCATACATGGGCCAAAAGTGAAACGGGCTGGTGTTATATTGGACAGCCACATGACATTGTTGGGCCGATTTTGGGTAGAAACTGACGGGCCATGAGTTACCGGGCCATAAAATGGGCTATTTGCGAAGAGAACGTTAACAGGCTTTCCATGGGCCAGCCTGCTATCTTTTGACCAAGTCAAACGGGCCGACCTTTGTAAGCTAAATGGGTCGGTGGTGGTCCGTCGCACGTGTCGACATATCATAGGCGCCTATCTGACCCATTGACGAGCTGACACGTGTTTCCTCCCGCCAATTAGAATTTTACACGTGGAAATTTCCCATTGGCTCGCGCGAACTGGTTATCGGATCCAAAACTGGACCCAATAGCTTAACAGCATCCCGTTACGGTGGATGCCACGTGTCGGTCAACCTTGATGAATGCTCTTCTGTGACACGTGATTTATCATCACGGAAGTGGACACTTCCGTGATGATAATTTTGGTAATGTCATGGAACACTTCTACGACAGCACAGATACGACTATCTTGATTCTGTCATAAATTTTTCATGGATGTACATGCATGACACAAAACGTGACCTATTGTGACAAACACATGTCATCATGCGAGTGTATTTTTTTGTAGTGCAAGAAGCTGCTCAGCTCAAGTGTGAGGCTTCAAAGAAGAGAATCAGGGATGCAGTCCAATTGTCTTCTTCCTCTCAAGTGGCAGCTAAGCAACAGAAGTTCTGGCTTCCACCTCCTCCGTTTCATCAGCCTACCAGCAAAAGCACTCAAGTGGTCATGGATCTTCCCACCCACCCAACCCAGGCTATTAGAACAAGTCTCAGACTCAGGTTCCAAGGACAGGTGGTCCTCCTCTTCCTAATTATCAACGCTCTCTCTCAGAGGTTACTTGCAACAAGTGTGGTAAGAAAGGGTTTTATGCAAACAAGTGCACCCAAGGGCGCCTTCCGCCTCCTCCTCCTGTGAGGTCTTCAAGCAACGTAGTTGTCAAGCACAATTCAAAATTTGCAAAGGTGAAACATGGTATTGCTAAGGGCCTTCCCAAATACAAGTTCTATCATAATGATGACAAGGACACCTTATTCTTCGAGGACCGTCTAGTGATTCCTAAGGGCGATCTAAGGAATGTCATCATGAATGAAGTGCACAATTCTCTCCTCTCCATCCATCCAGGCAGTTCGAAGATGTACCATGACCTGAAGCAGTCGTATTGGTGGACTCGAATGAAGCGAGAGATTGCTCAATTCATGAATGAATGTGATGTCTGTTGAACGGTGAAAGCAAAACATCAACGACCAGATGGTCTCCTCGAACCTCTTGCTATTACAGAATGGAAGTTTGATCATATCAAAATGGACTTTGTCACTAGCTTTCCCAAGTCCAAGCGTGGGAATGATGCTATCTTTGTTGTCATTGACAAGCTTACAAAAGTGGCTCATTTCCTTCCAATCAAAGAATCTATCACAGCAGCTTAGTTGGGAGAGCTATACAACTGCAGAATTTTCTCGTTGCATGGAATCCCTCAGCTGATCTCTTCATACCGCGGAAGCATTTTCACTTCCAAGTTCTGGCACTCTTTCTAGAAGGCCATGGCCTTTCATCCTCAAACAAGTGGCCAAGTCGAGAGAGTCAATCAAATCATGGAAGACATGCCCAGAGCTTGAGTTATCTCTTTCGGTATGAAGTGGGAAGATTTCCTCCCATATGCCAAGTTCTCCTACAACAACAGCTTCCAAGCAAGTTCGGGCAAGGCCCCATTGGAAATTCTTTATGGCAGAAAGTGTCATACTCCTCTCTATTGGTCTGAGACTGGTGAACACCAAATTCTTGGCAATGACTTGATCACAGAAGCTAAAGAAATGTGTAAAGTCATCCGGGAAAATTTCAACGCCGCGCAATCACGCCAGAAGAGTTACTATCACTACTAGGGAAAAGGCTAGCAGCAGCTCGGGTTTTAGGTGTATCAGTAGCATGGTGACCGGCGCTACTAATAAGGCGCTACAGTTAACACGTAGCAGTAGCGCGTGCTCACCAGCGCTACTGCTACACTACTGCTACACAAGTGTAGCAGCAGCGCGCTTAATGGAAGCTCGCTACTGATAATAGCTATAGCACGCTTCTCCTGTGTGCGCTACTGCTACTACCGCGCTGCTGCTAACTGTTCTCCACTCGCTACTTCTAATTTTAGTAGTTTTTTGTTTTTTTCAGCATATTTGTTTTGTGTTTGAACAGGCTTTATAGAAGAATCTTTAGCACATACAAATGTCATCATGATACACATACAAATGCCTATGAGACCACAAATGTAATCATAGCATATACATACAAATAGTCTCATCATAATCATCATCCAACACAAAGTGGTATCTTGTCATCATCTCGAAAATAGCGATACATGCAAGTCTCGAATACTTGCAACTACAACGTCATCCATCTAAACAAGGGTATACGCGAGAAGAGCTATCACTATGAGTGATAGCAGAACAATGCAGTACATGAGGTGGCGGTTACGAGTCCTCTCTCGCGCTAGCGTGAACCTTAAGTAACTAGCTTCTCCTTCTTGTCTTCTTTTGAAGCCTTTATGGCTGACGCCCGAGAACCCATTCACTTGTTCCTGACACTCATGCCACTCGTTGTACACCCCCGGAACCTTCCCTTTGTACACGACATAGCACTTCCATATTGCCATCAAGAAACTAGGTACCTGTTAGAGATGCATGTTCATGAAGAGGATGTACAATCATATATATGCAACAAAATATACTAGAGCAACACCGAAAAAGAAAGGGTTAGCAACTAGATGCAACATACAATACGCAAATTAATTGACTAGAGGTACGCAGGTCATCGTATGCAAACTAACAAAGTAGCATTACGCAAGTTCAGCAGGGTACGTGGACATCACAAAGTTTCATCTCTACAAAAATTATACAAGTTCAACCGACACATATCATCATCATCGGCATCATAAATCACTAGAAGTTCCATCCTTCCATATCATCGAGGATGGACCCTAGCTTCTTGAACGGCATGAGGTCTAGACGTTGCATGCCTATGTGAGTTCGGACGTCAGCTCGCGATATAGTGCCGTGGTAGAACATCCCCTTCTCATCGACGACTTCTTTCATGATGATCGTCGCAGTGCTGCTTTGGATGCGAAAGAAGTCATCTCTAAGTTTATAATCCGCTTCTCCATGAGATTCTAGCCACTTGTGGATATGATCATCATTTCTGCTTCTCATGCGAAGCTTTTGGTGATCCATGTTGAACTGAATCATGAGATGGACGATGTAGAATCCATCCTTCTTGCTTGGTTTTGGGACATGGATGCAGGAGAAGTTAGTTTTATGCGCGAAACCCATCTTCTTGTTCCTTTGTTTCCTGATCTACATGTGGCCTCCTCTAATGCTGAAGCCTTGGAGAGCATCATCTAGAATATTCATTATGTGGGTGTAGTCTTTTTTCTCGTAGTCTGTGGAAGGGTCAAAATACACAGCGTGGGAGACTTGCGGGTAAACAACGATAAGGACGGCGCGCCTGTTGCTGCGGGGAAAAAACACCTCAAATTATTCCCCATATGAGAGAGAAGGAATGATTGAAATGTACGAAAGGGTTGTCCGGAACTGACTTACTTTGGATGATAAGGCACGAGGAAAAATTCCCGGTCCTTATTTTGTACCATGAAGTTTTGGAGGTACTCCCTAGCAGTATCACGCTCAAAGTCGTCGAGACTCAAGAAAGACTCATGCATGTAGTACGGATCCGCCACACAGATTTGTGAGACTTCTTCACTCTTCATGACGGAGCTCATATGTAGCGCAAAAAGGCGGACGATTGTAAAATCGAGCCGCCTTGTCAGAAACATCTCAACGACATGGTCAAACCGCAGGAAGAACACCTCCGCGGGCCGTGTGTCGACGTAGCACTTCCCCTCAGGCACACGAGCCGCGTATGTCGGATATCCTGGATCCTTTGAGGCCAGTAGGCTTTTCTCAGTCGACAACACATGGTCATGCAGTCTCCTGAGATCCCCTGGTAGTGCCTCCAGCGGTTTCGGCGGTAGCATTATCTCGCCCGTGAGATGGAACATGGCCGCACCTTTGACGGGTACACGCTCTTCAGAATGCATTGTCTGGCTTCTTTGTGCTTTGGCTTGTTTGGAGGCAGTTATCTTCCCCGAT
The DNA here is from genome assembly GCF_003073215.2 of Triticum urartu. Lineage (NCBI taxonomy): Eukaryota > Viridiplantae > Streptophyta > Magnoliopsida > Poales > Poaceae > Triticum > Triticum urartu. The sequence continues at coordinate 373,371,869 of NC_053025.1, read as the reverse complement.
CTCTTCCTCTCCTTTTTCTTGGGCACACCTTCCAGACCCTTCCTTAACCCCTACACCAGGGTTCCTGGGCTAAGCACTGTACGACCCCCGGATAGTTGAGCCTGTGTTGAGGCGACATCTTCAGGCGTGTCCTGTGAGGAATTCATGAAGAGAGACTTTTTGCAATCGTTCCAAAGACCTTCCTTCTTGGGCATATCATCCATATCCTCATTAGCATGCTGATAGCCCGATTCGTCATATGGTTGACTCATCAGATCTATGTCACAGTCATACGCGTTTGTATTGAGGAAACCCATAGGGTCGACCTCTGTCTCATCATCCATCTGTTCTACAGGACTGATTACATCAGCCAGTACTATTACACCCCCTTCATCACGTTGTCCGCCGCTCTCACTCGGCACTACATGAGCTGGTAATTGCGTAGGCGGGGTGGTGGTCTCCGCACATGCTTGTTGATGGTTATTTCTGTGCCCTCGGCCGGCTCCAGATGAATAAGATTCTTCGGCCATAGCAGCACCCAACCCTTGCAGTTTCCAATCCGTGGCAGGGTCTCGTCGTCCTCTCCCACGGGATATATCGGAGGAGGAAAATGCTCGTGCCCCGATTTCACACTAGACAAGTTAACCCTGAAGTGCCCAGCGGGGATCGACTGGTTGTGGAACATGGGTTGCATGCGGTTCATTATCATCCCCTTTCCCACGTCCACCTTCTGGCCTTTGATCAAGTAGAGTATGGTGCACCGGTATATGTATGTGGCGTAAAACATCCGAAAGGCAACGAAAATGGAATATTCTATATATATATATATATATATATGTTGGTGCAACATGTAATTACTGTGACGGCGTCGAGCTCAGCCAAATATGAAGGCCCACCTAGCGCACCAGAGACTGAGGACGGGCTGCTATGAGCGGGAGCGACCACGAGAGGAGGCCCGGTTGCGTGAGCAGGTGATGGTGCGGTGTTGTTGTTGTTCATGGAGTTGCTCCCAACGAAACTGGGCATCGGGAAATCATGTACCGTCTTCGCTGGATTTTCCTTCATCCAGTTGATGATAACTAGAACCAAGTTAGTAGCGAAATCATTTCTACAGGTAGTTACAGCTGCATTGACTGCCTACTGTAGCAACTCATTTTTCTCCTTGGCTGTTTTTTCCGCGTCCTCAGCTGCTTTTTTCTCGACCGCAAGCATCACCTTTGCGTCGATGTCCGCCTGACTAAACTTCTTTTTCTGCTTCTTGGCCTCCGGGCCCTCGTTGTAAAACACCTTCCACATGGCGCCGTCTCCAGCGCCATGCACACGACCATATTTCTGCCGATGGCCCAAAGGGAGTCCCTTAAGTTCGTTCAAGGCCCGGTTGAGAGGGGTGTCCCACATGGGCCACGTCGGAGAAGTAGGGCTTTCGGCTGCAAGTTGGTGATGCTTCTCCAGTAGTCTAATCAATTACCTCATGATCTGGTCCATGTAAAAACCCTTTTTTGTCCTTGTCCCACTTGTAGCGGGCCCTGATGAAGTCACGCTCCAAGGGGTTGGTGAACTTCGCGAAGGGGTCTGGGAGACCCGCGGCTTCACGTTCTGCGTCCTCCTTATCCCATATGGGCCTTTTATTGAGGTAGCCACGGCTTCCGAGGCGATGCTTCCCCATGTTCCTTTGCTGAAGGCTCTTGAATTTTGCAGCCTTAGCCTTGGCTGTCTCGGTAGCGCAAGTGTCCTTGAACTTTTCGAACTCCTCTTCCGTAAGTGTCGGATTTTCCTCTAGAATCTTGTACAGGGGTTCGTCAGCCTCAATAGCTCGTTTCACCCTCCCTTTCCAGGAGGCCAAATCATTGCTAAACATGCCCATGGCGTGATTGTTAATCGTTTTCATCTTCGGATCATCCCACGGTTGTTCTATGGTATCATCTCGGTCGGGAAACATGAATTTCTTGTGCAACTTCGTTAGGAGCAACTGCATCAAGTGTTCTTTACTCCTTAAGTCATCGTCGTTGATGATCACGCATTCCCATAGGATGAATCCTAATTGGTTCCCATAGCACTTGCGAGGTTCTTCTGGCTCTAATGGCTCAAACTTGCCAGGTGCCTACTTTGTGATCACAAGTCGTCCAATCCCTAGTTTGTTAGGTTTTCGTATCCTCTGCTTCTTATGCTTCCTATTTTCGGTAGCGGCATCAGCGCCGGTACCTTCCCCGCCGGTATCTTCCCCACCGGTACCTTCCCCGACGGTCTCGGTGTCGATGTCGACTTCAGTACCATCATCGAGGCCGACCTGCAAACCTTGCTTAGCAGTCAAATAGTCGAGGTACTCTTGTTCACCCTCATAATCCGTCTCGTCTGCATCTTGGTCAGAAGGCTCAGTTTCTTCGTTGTTCGACATGTTTCCTATGATTAAGTGTCCTCGTTTATTTCTAAAATTATGAATAAATGAGAAATGACATAAAAAATAAATCTATGTGCCAGCACTCGATATGCCAACTATGTAGCACAAATCATGCCTTTATTCACGGCAAATTTCGGCATGACCTTTGCTAAAAAATGGACATATCGAGCGCCTGAAATTCACCAGAACAGAAATGAATCAACATTCCGACGTAATATAGGCCACTCGGATCATTTACCAAAATTGAACCAAAACATCACATAGGGAGGCGAGGGCCGACGGTTCGGGGGCGAGCGCCGGGTCGGGGCCTAGCGTCGGGGTCGGGGGCGAGAGCCGGAGTCGGGGGCGAGGGCCGGGTCGGGGGCGAGTGCCGGGGCGCGGCGGTGCGAGGGGGGAGAGAGTGGGGATTTGGGGGGAAAAAGAGGCGGGATGAAGCAGGGAGAGTGGGGATTTAGACAAAACACGCTGCTACTACCTTCACTAGTTGTAGCGCATTTAGACAAAACGCGCTGCTACTACCTTCACTAGCTGTAGCGGTTTAGATAAAACACGCTGCTACTACCTTCACTAGCTGTAGCGGTTTTAAAAGGAAATCGCTACTGCCAGTTTTCCTTTTTATTTTCCTTCATTTTCTCCCACTTTTATTTCCCGAGAGCAGTGAACGAAGGGCAGGCGATATATATTGCATCATTTGACGGTTAAATATGTATACAAAACAGGAACATATATATTACATCATTGGACCCATGCATAATAATGGCTAAGTCTGTATACAAAATAGGAACATATATATATTCCATCATTTGACCGATAACATACAAAATAGGAACATATATTCCTCAGTGCTGACGTTTTCGTTTTTGAGTCAGCTTCTTTCCCTTCTTGTTCGTCGAAAAATAATTGAGCCCCTCATTGTGACTTTGCCTTTTCCATGGAGTACGATTTTTCTTAGGTAATGTAGTATTGATCCTTCTTTTGACGTATACTTCATCATCATCGTCATCTTCCCTCATTGGGTTGCTGTACTGATCATAGTCTTCCTCATTGGCGACTCCATCCATTCCAATGATGTTCCTTTTGCCTCTCCTCACGACAACACGACTGGGATTGCATGGGTCGGTTATGAAGAAGCATTGTGTCACGTGCTTAGCGTGTACCCATGGCTCGTTTTTGGCGATAGCATTCACGGTAGCGCTCTTGGCGTCGGGTATAGTCATGGTAGTGAAAATCCGGTTTTCTATTTTGACATTCTTAGCCCATCTAACACGGAACATCGTCGTGTTGTGCAGTCCAAAGTAGTCAAGCTCCCAGATCTCCTCGACCCTTCCATAAAATCGTTCAGTTGCGCCGTTGTCGCTGCCGGTCATGCATTCCATCGTCACCCCTGAGTTCTGATCATCACTGTCCATATCTTTGGCCTCCGTGTAGAACGTGTATCCGTTGATATCATATGCCTGATAGGTTATGAGGTTGGGCGAGGGGCCATGAGCTAAGGAGTATATGAGCAATCCGTCCTTAGAGCCCTCCTCCGGGGGATTAGCAATAATATGCTCTTTGAACCAATGCAGGAAAGTGGAGTTGTGCTCTCTAGTAACTTCGGCGTCCGTCCTGCATACCCCCCGGTCACGATACTTCTTTGCGATAATTTCTTTGTGCAGTGCCACGAAAGGATCTACCTCGTCTAGGTGTTGTAGCACTACCAAGTTTGCTCTGTCAAAGTCGCTGCGTCGATCTGAGTATGCCACGTGCAGTTCCCTGCGACCGTTGCAGTGACCTTCTCCTTCGAGCCTCCCATCGTGCTTGTTAACGGGCAAACCAACACTAACACCAGGCGGCTGGTCTGCGCCATATAGAAAATTCTCACAGAAAGAGATGCACTATTGTGTCACATAGCCCTGAACAATGCTTCCATTCGGACGGGACATGTTACGAACGAATCCTTTGATGATCCCATTCATCCCCTCAAATGGCATCATGTTGTGCAGGAATGACGGCCCTAGGTCTATTATGTCATCCATAATATGGACACACAGATGCACCATCACATCAAAGTACGCGGGCGGGAAGTACATCTCAAGCTCATTCAGTATCACAACGATCTCTTCCTGTAGCCTTCGGAGCTGCTTCACACTGATCGACTTTCGAGAGACAACGTCGAAAAAGTTGCAGAGACCAATAAGCGTTTCACGGACGTGCTTGTCCATTATCCCTCTAAGGGCAACAGGTAGTATCTGCGTCATCATCACATAAGAGTCATGGGACTTCATCCCGCTGAACCTTTTCTTGTCCGTGTCTAGATATCTGTTTATCTTGCCACAGTAACCGGAACTAACTTTGACTCTGGTAAGGCACTTAAAGAATTGATGGATCTCAGCCTGACTTAAGGTGAAGCAAGAAGGGGGGCACTAATCCTCTTTCTTTATTTTCTTGCCCTTCTTCTCCCGCGCCTCTGTCTCTGTCTCTGTCTCGTCTGACATTTTACGGGGCGGCATGTGCAGATCTTCCCTGATTTTCAAATCTTGCAAGTCTTTTCTTGCCTTCAGCCCATCCTTGGTCTTATCCGGCATGTTCATCAGTGTTGTGAGCAAGCTCTCAAGGACATTCTTACATATATGCATTTGATCAAGGCAATGAGGTGTATCGAGTTTGTGCCAGTACTCCTAGTCCCAGAACACAGACCTCGTCTTCCATACCTTCAGCAGCGGCTCCGGCGCCTTTCTCATCGTCTTTCCCGACGCGGGGCACTCCTTCCAGTTTTTCAACAGCTCATTGATTTCGGCACCGATCCGCTTACGTGGAGGTCCTCGATGCTCAGCTTGACCATTAAATAGATCTCCACGGTTTCTCCACGGGTCGTCCTGTTCGAGCCATCTTCGATGCCCCATGTACACGATTTTCCCAGACCCGCCATCTTTCCTTGACGTTAGCTACTGAGCCATCGTATCATCTATGCACCGCGTGCATCCGCAATATCCATGGCACACCTGGCCTGCCACATATCCGTAACCGAGATAGTCCTGCACTGTCATGATCAGAGCGGCTCTCATGTTGAAATACCCGCCTTTGCTGGCGTCCCATGTCTTGGCCGGTGTTTTCCATAACGTGTCTAACTCCTCTTGAAGTAGCCCCAGATACAAATTAATATTATTTCCTGGTTGTTTCGGCCCTTGAATAAGCATGCTCATGTGAATGTACTTCGATTTCATGCACAACCAGGGGGAGGTTGTACATCCATACAAGCAGCTCCCTCATTACTCGACTCCTTGCGAAGCAATGCTTGAACATGAGGGTCCCGCACGATTGAACTTAGTACCGACGAACTCTGTTGCGTGGAGTCCATGTCATTCTCTCCACCGCCATGTACGGCCCCTTCTCCGCCACCATGTCTGGCCCCTTCTCCGCCGCCATGTCCGACCCCTTCTCCTCCGCCAAGTACGGCCTCTTCCCTGCCGCCATTATCGATCATCTTGTCGTCTTGCCCCGTGTCATCATTGTCTGCCCCGTCGGCATCCTCAACATCGTCATTCTCATCTTCAATTATCCACTAAGTATAGCCATCCATGAAACCAGTCATGAGCAGGTGCGCTTCGACACGATCATCGTCATGGGGGTCGAGCCAAACTATTCCTTTGCATTTTCGACACGGACATAAAACCTCTGTCCGGTTATTTTCTTTCATGTCCTGCACCACCGACCTCAACTTTGCATAGTAATATAATAAACAAATTGATTATAAAAATGCTGCATTCATCAAAGTCATACAAAAATTCGGCATGAAGGGCTTCCCAGCCGCAATATCCCCGGCTTCCCGCAGCTCCTCTTTCTTCGCTCTCATAGCAGAGCGGGTGTCTTTGTCCGCCGTCGTGGCCTTCTCAAGGTCCGTTGCCTTCGCTCGGTTTTCTTTTTCAAGAAGCCGGCAACGGTCGGCAGTGTCTTTTAATTCTACGACCATCTTGGCCATCTTCTCTTTGCTCTCGCCATGTGCGGCCTTCTCGGCTTTCAACACTTCAGCCGCCTTCAAAGCAGCCGCATTACTAATCCTTGCTTGTTTCCTTGGTTCGGGCAAGTTCTGCCCGCAAGGTTTCCACGGCGGCAGCTCCATCTGCAGTCACACCATTTTAAAGATACTGGCTTCATGTTGCTCTTACTATGTGGCATTCACCAGATAATAACACTTACCCTGTGCCTCGTCAAGCCTCTTGTTAAGAAGCTCGATGTCGGCGTCTGCTGCATCCAGTTGCCGTTTTAATTTGGCAAACTCACTAGTCCGGCTAGCCACCGGAGCTTCCACCACCTGCACATAGGGGCAGTCTGGTTATTGCCTAGGACTGTGACCCTCTGTTCACCGCCGTTCTCGTAGACAACCAGAGTCTCAGGGGCTACTATCTACACAGGGCACACCTAACATGTGCAGTACTATCACATATTATCTCACGTACCTCAAAGCCTGTCAGTAGACTGTAACATCCCAAATTTTCAATTTGGAATTTTATACACTAGATCATCATGCATAGCATATTTTCTTGCATTTTGGTTGATCCTAGAAATTTCACGCAACTCAAGGACCCTCGGAGAGAGTTGGAGATTTTGTTATTTTCATATTTGAGAGTTTTCTCGGTGTCAAAAATATATGAGAGAGGGAATAATATGACTTTCCCAAATTTAGGAAAAATGAAGATTTAATAAATAGATCAATTTTTGTTTGCCGGAGTTTTATTTGCATTTTATTTGGATAGGGAAAAATGCGCGTTTTCGAAAATTGCATTTTAGGTCCGGAGAAAAGTTCATTTTGTTCGGCTCATTTTTAGGAGTCGGGAAAAATTTACTTTAGATTTTTCGGAGTTCGTTTAGATCTCTTTTTGTTTTTTTTTCTGCGCGCTGAACCGTTAAAAAAAACTATTCGCAGGCCAGCCGGGCCAAAGGCCCAAGCCGCCGCAAGCCAAGCAGCCGGCCAAGGCCATCGCTAGCCGCGCGCCAGGCGCAGGCGCAGGAGGCCGCCGCCGCCTCTCTCCTGTACCGAATCCTAGTAGGACTTTGGTCCTACTTCCGTATATTCCTTTTCTATTTCTAGATCTTTTCCTTCCCTCTTTTCTATTCCTATTCCTAGTCTAATTCCTTGCCCTCTACCCCAAGTAAACCCCTCCCCTCCCCAATATAAATACCCAAGCACCCCCCTCTAAACACATCAAATTCCAAGCCTCTCTCAACCCCAAGCACTCCACCGCACCCCGCGCCCTAAGCTGCCGCCCGCGCCCTACGCCGCCGCCGCCTTAGCTGCCGCCGCCGCCGCACTTTGCCGCACCGCCCCACGCCCACGCCGCCGGAGCCCCTCGCCGGGGACCTCGCCGGAGGTAGCCCCGCGCTACATCTATTCTTTTCATCGGATCGTTTTCTTCTAATCGTTCCGATTCTTCTTTTCCGATTCGTTTTCTTTCCGGTTCTTCGCCAAACCGTTCCGGTGTTCTAGATGGTTTTTCGTTTCGGTTTTCTTCTCCGAAACCCTAGATCGGATTCGTTTTCTTCTCCGATTTAGTTGCCTTTGGACCGTTCGCCAGACCATTCGTCTTAACAAACGTGATCACCGGATTCTTCTAGGTTAACGAACGTCCGTTCGTTTAACCGTTCTTCTTTTTCTCGTCGGATTTATTCCGCGTCTTTTCCGCGATCGCGATTTCAGATCCGATCTTCTTTCTAGTCTTTCTTTTCGCTCGTTTATCAGAATCAGGTGATTCAAGCGCCTGGAGTTTCATTTCGAAACCGCCGTTCCGTCTAATCAACTTAAACAAGTTTTTGCCCGGTAAAATTTGACCTAGTTTCAACTTGCTAGACCCGAGTTGTTTTCTTTCGCCGTTTGTTTCTTTGTTCGGTTCTTTCTTTCTTCTCAACCGGAGTTCTTAAATTGAACTTTCTGGTTCGTTCTCTTGTTCGAGTTTTACCTGTGCATTAGATGAGTACTTATTGTATGCTTGTTGTTTGTCTGCGATAGATTACCCGGATTGCGCCGCTTGTTACTTCGAAACCCTAGGACTCGCGGATCATCAGCAAGGCAAGTAACACTTTGATCATACCTTTTCTACAACCCATGTTTTATTGCATTAGATCAATCCTCTCACATTGCATGATTAGGATCTAATTAAATTGTGGGATGGGAAGTAGATGAGGTAGTACCTATCACATGTATTACTATGAAACCTTTGGGAGTTACTTCTACGTTTGCTTATTATGCCATGCTATGCTAGTAGAAGTGGATTGGGTGAGTGATATCAATGACAGATGTGAGATTGATAATTTTAATGGTTTATCTAAGGTGGCAACTTAAACACACATCTGGGTGGATTGAGGCACCTGATGTCTATCAGGACTTGCCTGTTTTTTTCGAACCGCCACCCAGGCTCAAAGGGATCATAAGATCTTTCATGCTAGAAACTTCCGTGTGCAGCCACAAGCCATTATGGGCTCTGGCATAGTTGACTAAGTTGTGCGAACTCTTACGGGGTGGACTAGCAGATTTAGGGGTTGTAGGTGGTATGGTCTACCCCACATGTAAGGTGCTAGCGCTTCTGAAAGACTGTGTCTCGGTCATCCGTCTTCTCAAACACCGTGTAGTGCGAGAAACCAAACGGAGGCGATCGAGTCTTGTGGGGAAATGTGCGCAAACCTCTGCAGAGTGTATAAACTAATCATGATTAGCCGTGTCCCCGGTTATGGACAACTTGAGTATCTAGTACTTGAATATCATTGTGAATCTCAACATGTTACTTCTAATTAATGTTGTTGGGTTTTAATTATTCTTAATTGGGATTGAGAATGCTGTCAACCATTCTCAACGTTTCACAACCACCATAATAGTTAAATAAATTTATTCCTTTGCAGTAGGGAAAAATTGGCTTTACGCAAAATTGTAACCATAGAGCTTTCCACCAGCCATATATGCATATAGTATAGCTGTTTCATTCCATTACTCTCTATGTGTTACTTTGCCAGCATATTCCATGTGCTGACCCGTTTTCGGGCTGCAACGTTAATGTTGCAGACTTTTCAGACGATGATTGAGGTGCTTTTAGGTCGTGGCCCTATACTCAGTGATGCCGCTGGAGTTGATGGACCCATTTATCTTCCAAGTCTTCCGCTGTTATCTTTATAATATGGCCTTCAGCCATATTTATTGTAATAAGTTCTTTTTGATCCATCGATGTAATAAGTGTGTGATTGCAACTCTGCTATAAAACCTCGATGTACTGTGTGGTGTCAGCATTACTGATCCAGGGATGACACCGTAGCACAGTAGACGTGATCCATTCGGGTCAGGTCGCTAAAGAGATGGTATCAGAGCACACGCTGACTGTAGGACACGACCACTAAGTTAAAGCCATAGATTTCCATTCTCTTCTCATTTTCTAACTCCTCATCTTTTCTACTCTATTAGGATGACGAACGTGAAGATTAAGTACGCTCAACCGGATGAAGGCACACCATTTGGATTTCACCTGAAGGAAGTCACCAAGTACCTGAATATTGGATTACCAAGCTTCACGGGAACCTTCAACGCCACTCTGCCTGAAGAGGAGCGCTGGAAGATTCAAGCTCACGTTCCGGGAAGAACATTCGCGCCAATCACGAAGCCCATAGATAGTGTTTTCAATGCACCAACCTGGAGTCTGGAAGGAGCATGGCAGCTCATATCACCATAGGACGCATTGGAGAAGTTTATCAAGAAGACCTCAAGGACACTATCTACCAGATTTGCGGACGCCGAGATGAACAATGGGAGTTAGTCAGCACCAAGAAGGATAGATCCATTGCAGCATTCATCCAGGAGTTAAACCAGCACATTCGACGCCACGAGAACCAGATGTGCAATGATATGATAGAGTTGAAGAATGCGAAGGCAAGGATCATCGAGCTAGAAGGAGAACTGAAGTCTACACGCAAGGACTACATGGACGAGATCGTAGCTCTAGCAAGGCACAATAACGATCTTAAGCAGGAGATTGAAGAACTCAAGAGGAAGTTAGCATCCCAGGAGGAAGATGAGTACGTCGCATGTCCGGACAACTACATCATCATCGACGACACCGATTCGGATCCAAGTGAACCCGACTTTGAAGACGAAGCTGGAGCAGATATCATGGAGTCTTCCACCGGTTCAAATTTCTAGATGACCACCAGATAATAGTAGTATTTCCCCCATGTAAACAATAGTCGAGCACTTTTGCGATAGTTAGACCGTTTGTAAGCCCTTGTTTGATTGATTGAAGTGATTTTGTGTGCATTTGCCTCATGTGCATATGGGTAGTGTTTTCCCTTTAGACCCCTCTATTCTTAATTCTCGTCTTTTCTAAAACCCCTCAGATGCCTCTGAGACGTGACAATGGATTTCCACCGGAGCTCACTCAGTTGATTCAGCAGCAGAATCAATTGATGCAGATGTTAGTTCAGAATCAGCAGAACAACAACAACAACCCACCACCACCACCACCTGTTGACCACTTAGCCCGTTTCCTTAGGCTGAATCCGCCGGTGTTTTCCAGTAGCACCGAGCCGATAGTAGCAGACGATTGGCTCCGCAAGATAGGAAGGGAGTTGACCACTGCAGGATGCACGGATGGTGAGAAAGTGAAGTTTGCCGCACACCAGCTTGACGGACCCGCGGCAGCATGGTGGGAGAATTTCACAGCCACTTACCCAGTTGACACTGTCACATGGGATCAGTTTCAGCAAGCTTTCCGCACTGCCCATGTTTCAGCAGGAGCTATGGCCATAAAGAAGCGTGAGTTTCGCAACTTACGCCAAGGAGGAAGGACAGTTGGCCAGTACGTTGACGACTTTCAGCAAGTTAGCACGTTATGCCCCAGATGACGTTGCTACGGATGCAGCTAAGCAGGAGAAGTTTCTGGAAGGATTGAATGATGAGCTAAGCATGCAGTTGATGGTAGCAAGTTTCAACAACTACCAGGAGTTGGTAGATCGTGCCATCATGATTGAAGGGAAGCAACAGCAGATGGAGAACCGTAAGAGGAAGTATGGACAGGGGAAGTATAACTCTGGAGCCCAGCAGAAGCCCCGTTTTACCCCTAAACCGGGATTTCAGTTTCAGCATACCCATGGAGGAGGTAGCTCGCACAACCATAATGGCCACAAGAATGGTAATGGGAATGGAGGAAGCAACGGCCAGAACCGGACAACCCCATCGACCCCAACCAAGAGAGACCTGAGTCAAGTCACCTGTTTCAAGTGTTCGAAGACCGGACATTATGCCAATGAATGTCCTGAAGGCCAGAATGGAAATGGCAATGGAAGCTCTGGGAAAGAAGCCGAACCCTTTCAATAGGGGACAGGTGAACCACGTTAATGTGGAGGAGGTTGAAGATCAGCCCGATGCAGTAATCGGTAAGTTTTTGGTTAAGTCATTTACTGCACTCGTTCTTTTTGATACTGGTGCATCGCATTCATACATATCAAGGGGATTTGTGGATAAATATAACCTGCCAACCCAAGCCCTTAGGTCACCCATGTTAGTAAGCTCACCAGGAGCGGAGTTTATGGCTAGACGATGGTGTGATCGGTTACCATTAAGGATTGGTAACTATGTGTTTCCCTCAGACCTAATAGTATTGGAATCTCAAGGATTGGATGTGATATTAGGCATGGATTGGTTATCAAAGTATGAAGGGAATATTGAGTGTGCTAGTAAGTCAATTTTGCTTACTACACCAGAAGGAGAAGGATCAAGTATGTATCCCGGCATGTACCAAAAAGGACACAAGTGAATTGCCTAACAGGAGTCGTGCAGGAGGAAGTACCAGTGGTAAAGGATTTTCCTGATGTATTTCCTGAGGAATTGCCAGGCATGCCACCGGATAGAGACATTGAGTTTTTGATTGAGTTATTGCCAGGTACAGGCCCAATATCGAAGCGACCATATCGGATGCCAGCAAAGGATTTGGTGGAAATTAAGAATCAGATTAAGGAGTTATTGGATAAAGGTTACATTCGCCCAAGTTCTTCGCCTTGGGGATCACCCGTACTTCTAGTGGAAAAGAAGGATGGATCATTAAGGATGGTTGTAGATTATCGGGGATTGAATGAAGTAACCATCAAGAATAAGTACCCACTGCCAATGATCAACGATCTGTTTGATCGGTTGCAAGGAGCTAAAGTGTTTTCCAAGATCGATTTGCGATCAGGGTACCACCAATTGAAGATTCGAGAGCAGGACATACCTAAGACAGCATTCACCACGAGATATGGACTGTATGAGTATACCGTTATGTCATTTGGATTGACTAACGCACCTGCCTATTTTATGAACCTGATGAACAAAGTGTTTATGGAGTTTTTGGATAAGTTCGTCGTAGTGTTCATTGATGACATCTGGTTTATTCAAAGAATGAAGAGGAGCATAAGGAACATTTGCGTTTGGTTTTGGAGAAACTAAGGGAACATCAGTTATACGCCAAATTCAGCAAATGTGAGTTTTGGTTGAAGGAAGTTGGATTCCTCGGACACGTTATATCCGGAGAAGGTATAGCAGTTGACCCCACAAAGGTTGAGACCGTAACCGAATGGGAAGCACCAACAACAGTTGGAGAGATCCGGAGTTTTCTTGGACTCGCAGGATACTACCGGAGATTCATTGAGAACTTTCAGATTGCGAAGCCTATGACGGAGTTGTTGAAGAAGGATACTAAGTTCAAATGGACTGAGGAGTGTGAGGCTAGTTTCCAGGAGTTGAAGAAACGTTTGGTTACCTCACCGTATTGATTTTGCCAGATCAGACCAAGGATTATGAGGTGTATTGCGACGCTTCACGTCGAGGACTTGGAGCAGTGCTTATGCAGGAAGGAAGAGTTGTTTCGTATGCTTCACGACAACTGAAGCCTCATGAGTTGAATTATGCCACGCATGATTTGGAGTTAGCAGCCGTAGTGCATGCATTGAAGACGTGGAGACATTTCCTCATTGGAAATCATTGTGAGGTGTACACGGATCACAAGAGTTTGAAGTACATTTTCACGCAGAAGGAGTTGAACCTCAGACAGAGAGATGGTTGGAGCTCATCAAGGATTATGACATGAGATTGCATTACCATCCCGGAAAAGCTAATGTAGTAGCTGACGCATTGAGCCGTAAGAGCCATGTCAATACATAATGACGGGATACCAAAGGAGTTAGCAGAAAACCTTCGTGAGCTATGTTTGGAAATAGTTCCGAGAGGCTATGTAGCAGCATTGGAGATTCAGTCAACATTGATGGATAAGATCAGAGAAGCTCAGAAATCTGACAAGGAGATTGCTGCTATAAAGGAGAAACTTAGCAAAGGAAAAGCAAAGGGATTTCGTGAGGATGAGCACGATACCTTATGGTTTGAGGACCGTGTTTATGTGCCCAATGACCCGGAGATCAGGAAGTTGATTTTGCAAGAGGCACATGATTCACCATATTCGATTCACCCAGGGAATACCAAGATGTATTTGGATTTGAAGGAAACATTCTGGTGGACCGGAATGAAGAAGGATATTGCAGCATATGTAGCAGTTTGTGACGTATGTCAGAGAGTAAAGGCAGAGCATCAGAAGCCAGCAGGATTGTTACAACCATTGCCGATACCCGAATGGAAGTGGGATAAGATAGGCATGGATTTTATCACAGGACTACCCAGGACGAAAGCAGGCGACTCGATATGGGTAGTAGTTGATCGTTTGACGAAGTAGCACATTTTATTCCAGTTAAGACCACTTACACCAGTGCTAAGTTGGCGAAGATATACATGACTAGGATCATTTGTTTGCATGGAGTTCCGAGGAGTATCGTATCAGATAGAGGAACCCAATTTACCTCAAAGTTTTGGAATCAGTTGCATGAAACTTTAGGAACCAGACTAGAGTTCAGCACAGCTTTTCATCCGCAGACAGATGGACAGACCGAGAGAGTCAATCAGATTTTGGAAGATATGCTGAGAGCTTGTGCACTAGATTATGGATCTAGTTGGGACGATAACTTGCCGTATGCGGAGTTTTCTTATAACAACAGTTACCAAACCAGTTTGAAGATGGCACCTTTCGAAGCTTTATACGGAAGGAGGTGCAGGACACCATTGTCATGGAACGAAGTTGGAGACCGACAATTCTTTGGACCAGATTTGATTAAGGAGTCTGAACGGAAGGTTAAGTTGATTCGCGATAGGCTCAAGGTAGCCCAGTCCAGGCAGAAGAGCTACGCAGATTCTAAACGCAAGGAGATAGTTTACGAAACCGGAGACAGAGTTTATCTTCGAGTATCCCCACTTTGAGGAGTTAAGCGCTTTGAAGTTAAGGGAAAGTTAGCACCGCGTTTCGTTGGACCTTTTAAGATCTTGAAACGTATGGGAGAAGTCGCGTATAAGTTGGAATTACCAGAGGGACTGTCAGGAGTTCATGATGTATTTCATGTTTCTCAGTTGAAG